>NC_061105.1:33143252-33223252 GCF_015104395.2 Macrobrachium nipponense
GTCTTCCTCTGTGCGACGTTTCATTCAGATCCATCCATAAGGCTCTGTGCTATTTTATAGAAAGATGCTACAGTCAAGCAAAGCGCACAGACATAGATTAATATTAGCCTTCGTTAATTGCTTCAATGCAGAGTTTATTTTAAGAGGCATTGTTCATGAATTGCAATAGAATTCTCTGCATATCACTTATTACTGAATATGTGCAGGAATAATTGGCGCAGTTAATCAGTCAAACATGAAAATGCCACTAGACAAAGGACTATTGAATATAATAGTGTCCATTTAGCAATGGAACACTGACCCATAATCAAAAGCCATGAATAGTGTATACACCCATTGCATTTTGACTGGTAAACAATTCTATTCCGGTTAATTGGAGATTCATGTTTATTACATTTATACAGAGTTTCAATTACATTTAGTTGTAATGTATATTTGATTATTTTTGGGGCGACGCTAACTGTAATTCTTTTTCACTTGTCTTATTTATTGACAAACATGCTAAACAACTTTAGTAACGATGGGTTCCTTACAGTTATAAAGTAATTAAGCAAACAAAGTTGCATTTTTCTGTTCACGACTCACCAGCTAAGTTGATCATGATTTTGCTTACATTAGCAATTTATGCAGGTATTTATTTACAAATGATGCTGATGACGTATCTACATCTTTGAGGTTAAAAGGACAGAGTTTAACACTATTATACTTAATTTACAACTGCTTAGGGCATACTTTTTATATTTCTGTAACACCAACCCTTGCGGATAATCATATTAGTCTACATTTTATAACTATTGTGTTTAATGTGAAGTGTTATTTTACAAGCGCCTTAGTATTGTTCCTTCATTTTTATATCCCCTTTTTCCCAGTAGAGGATTTTAGCTTCTGTTTAGAAATATAACTGCTACATTTATATTTATAGATATTAATGAGAGCACATGTAGTAAATCAGATTTTGTTTTTACTTACTTTTCCTTTGTAAATAGGTTTATTGTATAGGAAAATAGATTTGTGAATCTTTTCTGACATTATTACTGGACTAACATGATATTATTTCAGACAGCACCGAAGGCATTATTATACTAAGGATTAAGCGCTACCTTTCTGTGTAAGTAATCAAAATATTTTACCAGTTTATGACGCAGTAGGAATGTTCCGATTTTCCTCTGTGTTCTGCCCTTTCCCTCTTCTCTGATTTAAGTAAAAACCTCCGATTTAGTAATTAGCTTCTGTAGTCTGTAGTCTTGGAAGTTTGTACGTGTTACTCGTTTCTCAAAGTAACATGTTCAGTCAAGTTGCCACTGTGTTCCAACTGCCCAGTATTATAGGCTTGTTATAAATCGTTTAGCGAGTCTTTTTCAGTACATAACAAATCTGATGAATATCTTAGAAACGTTTTGAACGTTGATGGTCGAAAGTGCAAAAGAGGCGGCAATGCTATTTCGTTGAACCGTGCACTCCTTTCGTGACGTTTATTTTATCAGCATTTGTTTATGATTATATAATAGAATTATCCACAAATATTAAATTACAAATAACATTCAATATCGAATTCGGTATGCCTTGAGAATAACTTACACCTAAATTGAGTTATAATTGATTAGTGCTCCTGCACCGCTCGGGCGGTCAAAGCCACTCTTGTTTCTGAACGAGGCCATGGTTCAGATCTTTCCAGGTACAGAAGCACTTATCGATCTAATTCCTTATTACTAATGAATCTCCGTAGGTCTCAGTGATTCCCAAGGTATAGTCATTCGAAATTAAACGGTGTTTATGGCTTAATATTTGCAAATGTAAATAAGTCTCTATTCTGTATAAGTGACAAAAATTCATGTGATTTGATTTTTACATTTCTATCCCTTTACTCATTTAGTTCCTTCATCATATGCAATCACTCAGCTGTATAGAAACTTGCCTTTTAGCTTCTTCAATATAGTTCTGTGTATGCTATCAATAGCAAGAACCAGAACAATACTGAATTCTGATGTTATTCGTAAAATTGAGAAAAACATTTAAAGAACTGTTGGTATATAAATAATCACCTCTAATCTACAGTGTGACAGACTCTCTTCCTATTTTCCTTCATTCACATCGCCGATTAAATTAAGGTCATTTATTTATGTCCTTTCGAAATATGGGTGGACAACACACACACACACACACACACAGGCACAGCATATTTTCAGTATAGTTTATAATTATTAGGCATCTTTTGTATGGATACCAAAATAAGAAACACGTGGATAATTATTGCTTACGTTATCAAAGAAGTTTTACGTTTTCTTATCCAGAAATGATATATAGATAGATAGATAGATATAGTTATTCCCAATAGGTAAATAGATATATATATTCCTGAAAGGGAAATGGATAGATAGATAGTCAAGTAGAATGAAAATAAACTTTAATTTATTGTTCATAAGGTATATAATTGCACTGTGGCGCTGCTTTACAGAAGAATTGTAACATCTTGCAAGTAAATTTTAATATATTGTACTTTGGATTAGTGGTCTGACACTAGTACATTCCAGTTTGTATAATACAAAAATACGCTTGATGTTTAATTACTAAAACCATGAAAATTGAACATAAGCTCTGAGACTTTTTTTTTTCGTTGCCAAACACACTCTTACATTGTTACATATTATTATATTGAAATCTTTGTTTCAAGTCAAAAGAACGCCCTAGTACACCAGTCTTCATTTTCAAAGAGACACAAATCCCTCATACGTTTTCAGGAAGGATCTGGGTTTAGGTTAACTTTCGTAAAGGTGAAGGAACTCTCGTGACCAACCCGTAGCGGGGTTTACTCTGATATCAGAACACAGGTTTCTGTACCTTTTTAGGCTAATGTCACGGGGCAAAGAACAAAACCTAAAAGAGGATTAATCTAAGGGAATGGCGAGCGTACCCTTTTGGGGGTCATCGAACGAACGAAAGAAAGGAAGTCTGGAAAACCTGGCTGGGTTTGTGAAGGATTTCTTGTGGGGTTGGGGGGGGGGGGAGGGGGTAGTCCTTCCTTGCCCCGGTCTTTTGGGTGGAGCGAGAGACGAAGGCTCCATTACCCCCAAGAAAACTCGAACACTGTTCAGTCTGCTTCTTTTAAGCTGAAGTTGAGCTGATCGAGTTTCAAAGTTTTAACAGCCATCCGTCCATCTTGGGAGGTCAGGAGGACACTCGCAGCCTTCAGAAATAAACTCACTCTTTCCAGAAGAATTTGTCTGAGAACTTACTTGTACTCTCTCTCTCTCTCTCTCGTGCTCTCTCTCTATGTCTCGATAATTATATATATATATATATATATATATATATAACTATATATATCTATATAATACTAATATTATATATCATAATATATATTATATTATATAGTATATATCTATAGGTATCTGTGTGTATAATTAATATATATGATATATATATAATATATATATACGTATATATATATATATATATATACTATATATATATGATATATATATAGATTTATATATATATATATATATATATATATAGGTATATGTGTGTATAATATATATATATATATATATATATATATATATATATATATATATATATATATATATATATATATAGTTTTTAATCTTAGTTTTCTTCTGAGGCAAAAAGCGGATTTTTTTCTGTTCCGTGTAATAATAATAATAATAATAATAATAATAATAATAATAATAATAATAATAATAATAATAATAATAATAATAATAATATCTCGGAAGAAGGCCCTTTTTCAAACAAACTTCATTCAATGCATTAGAAAAATTGACAAAATTCGGTATCATTTCAACAGTCCATATTTTTAAATAATGATAAATACTAATAATAGTAGCGGCTTTGGTAATGTCTAGCCCCATATGATAACATTATTGCTCCAAAGTCCATGGATCCGTGCATAGAATTATCAGACAAAACCATATTCACTGAGTCAGTTTGCAGTTTGTCATAGACATTTTGGAGTAACGACATTATAATTCATATTATTCTGAAAATTCTTTATTTTTATTTTTTGTGATACAAAAATGAATTCTTCAGTTGAGTATAGAACAGAGAGAGAGAGAGAGAGAGAGAGAGAGAGAGAGAGAGAGAGAGAGAGACTACAACATTCAGGTTAGTGTGCAAGAGAGATTTTCTCTTTATATAGAACATGTACTAGGTCCACCAGCTTAATTGGGACACCGAATTTGCCTTTTAAGAATTTAAAGTTTTGGGATCCCTTAATTATGGGTAATTACTTTAGTTCCAGTGACATGCCGCTGTTTTTCCAGGAAAATACTTTGTAGAATCACGTAAGGGGCTGTTTGAATTTTTCCAATAGTTTTTTATTTCTTTTTTTTTTTACTTCACAGCAAAAGTAATGCACTAATAGAAAATGAAAAGTTTGTTAAGTATCTGTTTTGTTGTGTTTTCATTTAGTTAGGGTCGTAAAATTGAACTGAGGAAAACGGGAATTTCTAAAAATTCATTAAACTTATAAGATGTTTGATTTGTCATTGTTTAAAATGAGAAATTATATTTGCATTCTGCAGCTAAGGGAAATGTGTTACGTAGGTTTGTGGACATGAAAGACTCCCATTCTATTGGTACCTGACGCCCCTAACTCTACTCGTACTCATTTATTCAGGGTTTGGTTTGGCACGGCGGGGTGGCCCTTCCTGCCTGATTGTTATTCAGTTCTGCAGGAGGTTGTTTAGATTAGGCTGGCCTTATGTCAACATAGGGAATTGACTAGTCCGTAATGCACTAACGCTAGGCAGACTCGACCATTGTTTTCTTCGGTTACTTCAAAATGTTGTCGACCAGAACGTGGCAGGTTGAGTGATAATCACCATTTGGCTGCAGGAAAAAAATTACGGATTACTTGAGGTGTTCATAATGCAATAAAATTTTGTACATAAAAGTAGAAGTTTCAAGATGAATGACTTAAAAAAACTAAAAAAAAAAAAAAAAATATATATATATATATATATATATCCATACTGATCTATAATTTAAACTCGAAAATGTGGATTTATAGAGCATTTTGAAAAGGAATGTAGCCTTAAGTGTATATTCTCATCTTTTCGCATTTATTTGGGTATTAGATGGTCAGTGAATTAAATATTCCCGTATCATTGTTAAAAGCATCTTAGCAAATTCTTGAAAATTATTGAAATCCCTTGGTTCCATTTATTACAATGTTGCAGTTAAGCACTGTGAAATTGATAGTGCGTTCTAACTAAACTGGCAGAGAATGTAGCGGTGATCGTATAATTAACTGCGTAAATCGCCACTTTCAGTTTTTTAAGATACACCAGTTTCGTTTAATTAGCGATTCATGCTTATGTCAGTCACTTGCTGTTTCCATTGTATTCAATTTCGATATTTTCAGATTCAGGGAGACGTTGAAAACCATTTTTAATTAATTTCAAAAAAGATTCTATCACTGAATTTCAGTGGAACATCTCATGAATAATAAGTATTGCAACTCAGTTTTCGCAATTTAGTCGTATGTATTTCATACCTTAGTAGTAAATGGAAGAAAAACAAATTTGTATTGTCTTAGATTTAGTAAGAAAGGTGACCTATGGAGAAGCAGCATTTCACTTGATTTAGGCTTAATGTGAAGATTACAATTCTGTAAGGCATGGGAAATGTTTGAGAACTTCCAGGTATCAAGGTATAAACTTGTTAAATGATCAAATCCCGCAGACACTGGTAGTTGCGTTCAACGAAGTTACTGACATGCCAGTCAGACATATAAAAATAGTGTTTAGGGTGCGTTCACACGGTCGAACAATGCCCGACGGACAAACATTGTTGCCATATCAAAGGCGAAGCAGGATGACGTCAAAAGCGTTGAAACGAGGGAAGTAGATCTGGCAACAAACTGTGGTACCAGTTGAAGTTGTATATCACTGTTCTTACTCTGCTCACAAGGCAAACTCTGGTAAGCAATTGTTAATTGGTAACAATGTTTGTCCGTCGGACGTTGTTCGACCGTGTGAACGCACCCTAATGTATTACTTCAATTAAGTCATGGGAATGAGTTAAGGAAAATCAGTCTTTTCGTTTTTTTTTTTTTTTTTTCGAACTTTAATGTAACATCTATGAAAGGTCAGTGACAAGTTCTAGTCGTTTCTCCAGCTTTAGTTTTCTTCAAAAGAGAGCTATTGAGATGGCTTTGTCTGTCCGTCCTCACCTTTTCTGCCCGCTCTCACATCTTAAAAACTACTGAGGCTAGAGGGCTGCAAATTGGTATGTCGATCACCCACCGTCCAATCATCAAAGATTTAAGTTAACCATGATCGTCCTTCTGGCAACGTAACAGCACAGGAGGCCACAACGACTTGACTCAAACGGTCTGATAACCCAAATGCTTTTAAAAGTTTCAGTTTGACAAGTCAAGTGTCCCGTTTTTCTGTTGAGGCACCGTAACGAAAGGTAAATGCGATATTTTTCTTTTTCTTAACGATTCTAAACATGTTGCATGTGTCTGTGTGTGTGTGTTTGTATATCTAGTGTGTATTAATCTTTATTCATTCATTAGTTACTCTTCATTTGCCTTTATATTCCTGCAAATACGATCATTCTTTCCTGTAGATCCTTCCAATGCGCGAATGTTTACATAGTTGGATAATAATAATAATAATAATAATAATAATAATAATAATAATAATAATAATAATAATAATAATAACCTTTGTCGAGAGCCTTGAGCGAACACATTATTTTATTGTCTTTGAACTCGTAGGATTATTAGTAAACATAACATGTATTTTAAGAAGGCTTTGATTATGAAATAAGTTTTCATCCGGATCACCGCGTAATTTTATGAAAAATAACCCTCAGCCGATCATTATTAGGTTGTAATTTGAAAGAAAAAAAAGAAAAAAAAAAGAGTAAAGATCAAGTTAGCTTTTATGATCGGCATGACTTCGTACTGGGGCAAGATTTTCAGGACACACTGTTGAATTTTCCTTAAAATCTGGCAATTTCTTTTATGTAAATCAGCAAAGAACGCTTAAAAGTTGCCGGATTTCGCAACACTGGTGATTATGAAAAATCATCAACGAGATCAAGTTAATATCTTTTTATTTTTACTAAGTCTATTCATGCATTAAATATCATTAAGTTCCGTCTCTTTTCAACATTTTAAGCTTTTCTTTTCGAAAGAAAAAAGAAGAAGGAAAGATAAAAAATTGCCTTCATCCAACGCTATTTTCGAAAAAAAAAATAAGATGATATGATGATAGACTATAGAAAGTTACGAGATGTTTCTTAGATAAAGGTTACTGTATAGAGAATGGAAGCGTCATTGCTTCGCAAATGACGCCATAGCTATGGTGATGGTACTGATGGGTATACTAGTATAAAGATGTGAAGAAAATGACTCATCTTTTGCAAGGTTTCCCTTCATCAGACATGCATTACATATCTTGGTCAATCCCTCAGTCATATGTTTTCCACTATTTCGCAGCATCTCACTCATAACCCATTCTTTTACCTCTTAATTGCTCTCCTAATATTCTTAAAAGTTTCATCCACAAGTTTACTCATCCTTCAACTGACCTCCTCCACTCCTGCGTCCTCATGTCTTCTTTTATTATATCTTCCATTTTTCATGAATCATCAGAATATTCCCTCCATCAATCCAGGATTGCACTTTATAGGAGGATATTTAGGATATTTCTTCGCGTGACCTTTTATTCTGAGGGTCACTTCATTAACAACCAAGCGCTGCATTATTTCCAAGAAGGGAAACTTCTTATTCTTCCTACAGTCCTTGCACCTGATCTCCCTTCTTTTCTTATTATGTGCCCACTTTTCTGCTCGCACCTTCTTTTCAGCCTGCATATCAGTCATGTTGTATAACCTTCGTGCCTGGCTTGCAGTCGTACCTTACATGACCTGTGAGATTCCTTACTCATCATATTTCCTGACCACACACTCTCCTGCCCTCCTAAACCCATTCAGTACACCCACTTCATGCTAACTCTGTGACACCCTCCCCCCTAAATCTTAAAAACTTCATCTAATTCTTCATCTTTCGTGTCTTCAGTTTTAGCCCATTTTCATCCTACTCACTTGTTATTTTATTACTTTATAGCTGTAATTCCACCCCTTCTTCGTAACCATACACTTCCAACCATACATCCAACTATACATGCAAGTTTTGGAGTTTCCTTGGTTATTTTGTTCGTGAGGGATTAGGTAATATATACTTGTGTGTGTGTTTATGTGTATGTATGTGGAGGAAATGAACACATGGTAATATGTCTCACAGAAATGAATTTCTTTTAATATCAAGACCGAACCCTTGTCTTTCAAGTGAGAGCCCTGGGCAGTAGCAATTCATTCGCACAAGTCATAAACGAAGTTGGAACCTAATACTCCGTATGCTGTGTGTGATATATATATAGTGTGTGTGTATATACATACATACTATGTATATGCATAGTATGTATGTATACACACACACACGCATATATATATATACATATATACATATAGTATGTATGTATATATCTTGTGTGTGTGTGTGTGTGTAATATCAGTCACTTTGTAAAATAATCATGATAACCCAGGTACCCGTATAATCGCAAGCTAGCAATGTCTGTAGACCCTGCAATAACTACCAGGCATGGGCTTGCAGTCCGTTCGCTAATGAAGAGGTTGATCCGAGAGTGACCTTAAAATAAATGCGGATTTTCGGTGTTACTCTAGGCTTTGACTCTTAATGAAGGTTCAGTTCAAAGGGACAGTAATTATTCATGAGGAATAGAAACTCCGTGCCAGTACCATGCTTAGCTTGCAATTTTAAGTCTTTGATGTACGAGGTCAATATCCTATAGGTACACACGCATGAGCGTATACACGTACACACGTGTGCCCACACAAACACACGATTTGAGGATTACATGTCATATATATATATATATATATATATATATATATATATATATATATATATATATATATCGCTTAAAAACTGACATTCAGAGAGAGAAAGAGCGAGATTGAAGGAACACTATAATATCAGTGAATATCGTATCAAAGGATGTTGGGTCCCATAAAGAAAAAAAACAACGTAGTCTATGAATTCCATAGTTGTGTTTGTTTGAATACGTCTGAGATCACATTTATTCAGTACAATTCTTTCGTCTCTAAAGAAATCTTATCATGCTGTAAAAGCTCTTGGACTGAATCCTATTAAGTATTCTTTCCTTGAAATTCGAAACGCGATCGAATCAGACGTATATTTAGACATTTATTTGCTTTTATATTTGCCTGCTCCTTTTGAAGCATAGGACAAAATACTCCAATTCACTGTGTAATCTTCCAGCATTCAAATTATCAGGAAGTGTTTGCCATATCTTGTTAAATTCATTGACGCTAAAGCGTGATTCGGAGTGAAGAAAATCATGTCCTAGCTGTGTGAAGGCTCTGTGCAAAAAGCCCTCGGATATGGTACATGCATTATGTGGAAGTTCTCAGCGTTGATGTAGGTTTTGTACAAAAACTGTCAGCTGTAGTACAGATTTTGTGATATGGTGCAGGCTTTGTGGGAAAGGTCAGATATGGTGGAGGTTTTGTGTGAAGCTGTTAAGATATGGTACAAGCTTTCAGTGAAAGCATATCAGCTGTAGTGCAGGTTTTGTATGGAAGCTCCCAAATATGATGTAGACTTTGTGTTAGACTTCTCAGTTATGTTGTAAGTTTTTAGAAAAAAGTATTCTACTATAGTGTATGTTTTGTGCGAAAACCCTCGGATATGTTTAGGTTTTTTATGTGAAAGTTCTTAGATTTGATGTAGGTTTTGTGAGAAAGCATTTAGGTATGGTGCAAGTTTTGTGTGGAAACTCAATTATGTTTGGGTTTTGTGTGAAAGTTCTTAGATTTGAAGTAGATATTGTGTGAAAGCTATCAACTCTGGAGCAAGTTTTATGTGAAAGATCGTAGGTATTGTTTAGGCTTTGCTTGAAATCTCTCAGCTATGTTATAGGCTTTGTGTGAAACCTGAGATATGTTGTAGGCTTTGTATGAAAGCATTGACCTTTGGTGCAGGTTTTGCGTGAAAGCTCTCAGGTCTGGTGCAGGATTTCTCTTGCAGGTTGTGTGTGAAAACAATGATGTGGCATAGGATATGTGTGAAACATCTCAAATATGTTGTAGGTTCAGTTTGAATCCTGTCAGATATGTTACAGGGTTATGCGAAACCTCTTCGCTATGTTGTAGTTTATATGTGAAATCTCTCACAAAAGTTGTGGCTTTGTGTGAAGTCTCTCAGAAATGTTTTGGTTTTTATGTGAAAACTCTTGAATGGTGAAGGTTATGTGTGAAAGGTTTAGGTATCGTGTGAAAGCTCGCGCATCATCATAGTTATGTATGTTTTGTGTGAAAGCCCTCAACTCTGGTCTGAATTTTTTGTGAAAGTTCCCAGATATGGTGTAGGTTTTGTGTGGAAGTCTCAGATATGGAGCAAGTTTTGTATGAAAGCTTATGTTCGTAGTGTAGTCTGTTGTTAGCCACTTTGGAGAAAAGAAATTGTCCTGTTGTTACTGCAGTGTGTAGTTATGCCATTCTTTGGAATAGGCACTATTTTACTAAGCTTGTGCTCATCCGCAAAGATACTACGTCGACATAAAAATCTATAGAATCTAATAATCTTGGAAGGCAAGACACCAGAATTTTTTCTTAAACAAAGGGAAGAAACGACCAGGATCTCCTGCCCAGCTATGAAGATTATCTAGATTTTTTTCAACATCCCTAGGGCGAAATGCAAATTTTGTAATAATAGGTTCAGGATGACAAGTATTAGGAAGAGGGACATCCTCAGCTGATTGCTTAGCTTCAAAAGCTCGATGAAGCAGTTCAGCCTTTTCTTCTTCAAGGTCAGTAACCAAACTACCATCATTTGTTAGTTGTGGTGGGATGGAAGGCGAGCGTGACCCAAATATAGATGATGCCAATTTGGCCCATCACAGATGAGGGTAAGTAATTCCTTCAAGTTTCCTTTTCAAGGAATTATTGTAATTTCTCTTGGCTGCGTGGTAAGTTCTATTCGCAGCACGGCGAGACTTAACAAAAATGGTGTAATTTTCATTTGAGTCATTTCGTCTTGTGTTGACTTTGGTCTGTTTGTCATGGCAAGCTCGTCTTCATGTATAATCAAATCAGGGCTGATCATTTGTCCCGAATTTGATGACCTTTCAGGTCGTCAGCATTTCATTTAACATCTTCTTGGGAACAGGATTTAATATAGTACCTGGAATATTAAGTACCTGATAAGCTTCAATAATGCGATCCCAATTCGCTCTAGATTTCAACCAGACCTATTTTTATTTATACAATGGTGGCATTTGAAATATACTGACTGACAGATATGTCTGTCTCAATGGCGCAACGATCAGAAGTGCCTGTACATTCACAGACCTTGGACTTGATAATAGCTGGAACTTCTGTGAATATCAGGAATACCTGGAAATATTCGTGGGTTCCGCAATTAGTTGAACAAAATCAGAGGATAAACATGTTGGTCTGTGGAATTTGAATTTAGCCAGCCATTCATTGTTCTTTGCATTAGTCTCCACAAATAACGAATGAAGCTTTTGAATCCTGAGACTGAGCCTTACTAATACCTTCCAGGATAAAAAGCTCAACCTTTGATTTGTTACTATTTACAAGGGTCAGATAACATCAAATCGTTGTTACGGGCATAACCCTGAAAATCAAGAAAATTTGACCTTAAGCCGCGAATATTTGAGCAAAGTACTTAGCAATTTCTCTTACTGTAATGAGTAACAGTCCCAGGGTTCAGTTCTTCTCCCATTGTGATGAGCAATAATCCCAGGATTTAGTTCAGTGTCTCCCGAAGGTATTGAAATTAACAACATAAAATCTGTAGCAAAATGAATAGACTCACAAGAACAATAACATTGCAAAAAATCAGGCTGCTTCTTCTTTGTTTTTGGCTGCGTAAAAGAAGTAAAAAAAAAAAAAAACTCTGTTCTTACAACGACGCAGGCTAGAAAAACCCTTCGATTATGAAGGGTCGTTGAGGATCCATTTCTCTGATCAAAATTCAACTTGAATGCAGAAAAAAAGAGAGAAAAACATAACGAACCAGAAGGCGAAAGATAACACCTGGCTTCAAGCAGGAAGAAAATGATAATAGGAGGAGAGACAGAGACCGAGATGAAAATGAGATCGAAACAAAGAAGCCTCGAGTTATAGATTTCCAATACAACCGCCTTCCAGCGGTTGCGACTTTGTGGCTGCCGAGTCTAAGGGAAGGAACATTCTTTGGGCATGATGCAGGCCACGGATTCCAGAATAGACGACATGTGTTTAGGTGAATGGATTCCAGAACAGATTTGGCCAGTGTCAATACGAGGATAAAGAGAATGGAGTCCGCCTGTGCCTGATACCGAGGACTCCTGAGCAGTGAAGAAGCTGCTATACGTGTTTATTATGTGTTTCTAATGGGTGACCTTAACGTAGCGTTTGTAATATATAACTGATGAAACGATAGGAAGGCAGAGAGAGGGAGAAAATGTTTTAAGCGATGAGGATTGCCTATTGTTACCCTCCTCTAATTCTATAATGATGTTCCGTACATTTTGATGAATAATTGATTACTCTCTCTCTCTCTCTCTCTCTCTCTCTCTCTCTCTCTCTCTCTCTCTCTCTCTCTCTCTCTCTTACTTTACCTCCAATCTTACTGCCTTTCTCCATTCTTTTAGTGCGTTGATTCGGGATGAAACAAGGGTCGCTCTTCTAGTTCCATTAGAAATGCTGTTTTGACATTTGCAAAGGCAGAAACGTATTCTCTGAAACAATAAAAGTAGCATAAACTCAAAATTAACTAGTAAGGGAATGACAACAGTATGAAATTTGAATCAGAGAACAATAAAATAAAAAGAAAATGGCTTGTGAGAGAATGGATTTCAATCCTGGAAACCTGAATTATCAAACTCAATCGTCTGTAAGTGGAGTAGAAATAAAAAAAAAAGTGTATAGAATGATCAGAAGGAAAGCTATATATCCAAATTTCTGATAGATATAGAGGTCCTTTGTATGACCTAAAAAATAGTCTTCAAAATTTGTCCTAACATTCCTCATGACAACCAGCTATTTTTAACTATGAGCTTAGGAAAGGCACATCTTCAGGATGTGTCAACATCACAAAATGCTATCCGATGTGCAATGTATTTATCGTTTGCTTCGCACAGTTTTGATTTCATTTTGGATTTACTGCAATACATAATAATGATCTCGACATACGATAATAACTAGCAGTTATTTGTTCGCATATACACTTGGTTAATCACTTTAAAAGGCTCGTAACATTGTCTCAGATGTAAATTTTAAATAAAACTTTTGGCATATTAATGAAGCTGGAAACGATTACACATCGTCAAATGCTGATTCAGAAACGCCGTAACTTGAATACATTAAACAATATTTTCTGAATAAAATAGGGTGTCATAAATGTAAACAAATTTAGCCACAGGTTTAATTTACCAAAATTCTTCACTCAGGACACAGATGACTGTAAAACAACCTACAGTTGCAGAATTCATGACTTAGACTTGTAGTGACAACAGTAATTTGGAGGCTAAAACACGATGACAATACAAAAAAATTAAGAAGAATTTTCTTTGAAATATTCCTACAATTTTAATTATAAATTGATTTGCAAGACCTAAATTATCAGAGGTTTTTGATTTTTTAGACGCTACTTAAAAAAACTCGAGTCTCATTTCTCCAAGCGGGACTTTCGTGAACAATCAGTTGATTTACCCGTCATTGAGTCATTAATCTCCAGCAGACTTTTTGTTGGTTTACATTTTCCTGTGGCACGGATGCAGATTAATCTCGGAGGGCAGCGAAGTATGGTTGGCAAAGGCATAGGAAGATCATATTATAGCGCTCTATGAACCTTCTAAATGAGGCACTGATACCGAATTACTGTATAGGATGCAGTTCACTACTCGATCAGCTAGGCTATACTAATCTCATACACAAGTTCTTGGTTTCTAGCGAGGTAGTCCTTAGGCAGGTCGGCCCTTCTCGAGGTTGACGTCAATCCAAGCTACGTCCTCATTGGAAGAGACAGGTTAAGGAGGTATGACCTGGCTCTATCAGTTTTCACAAAATGGCAATTGATGTTTTGCCTTGAGCTACAGCAGCAGTCAGGGCGACTTCATTTTCCGACCTTCTGGTGTGTAAGGAGATGTTTTTCCTCGCCGTTCCAATCACCTGTATACAACTAGAGGTTGTGGGGGTTGGGGATTAGTATTCTGAATTAGCTCTGCGGCGGCGATCTCTCCGAGGTCACCAAATTCGCTGGTGTTAAGCACGAAAGAAGAACGCCACGAGCAAACAACTGGACAAGGTGGAGCAATATTTCCCCGCTTTAGGGCAAAGATTCTCATTTTTTTTTTTTTTTAGGCACAATAATAGACTATATAACAACTTTCGTTGGTTTCATTTAAGTAAAAAAAAGTTTATGTGAACATTTAGTAAAAAAAAAACATTGTTTCTTCATTTCTAATACCGATGTAATATGATGGTGAAAGATCTGAAGAAGACAAAAATCGTGATGATAATTCATTATGCTGCCGAGACAATCTCGACTATCTTGTGTGGGTGACTGTGTGCGATTGTGTTTGCATACAATGACTGAACATAATACTTTCATATATACTGTCCGCCCATTTATTATGCAATAACACACAAACCGCTTCATCTATTACGCATTCATTTAGGCCAACTTGAACATGCATACAATACAGTGCATACTTGAAGACCGAAACCCTCATTGACTGCGTAGATTAAGATGAATACTGCATGAACAGAAGGCGTCAAGGTTTTAGCAAAACCTTTCTGATTACTTTGAGTGTGGTATTCTAATATCAAAATTAGAAAAGCCCTGGACCAGATATTAATTTCCTGATGTTCAGCATATCCATGGAAAAATACTTAATTACCTCGCATACCAGGACCTTTATTATCCCGTCTGTTGCTGATGCTTTTTTTTTTTTAGAAATAAAACGAACGAAGTGCAGAGAGAGAGAGAGAGAGAGAGAGAGAGAGAGAGAGAGAGAGAGAGAGAGAGAGAGCATAATTCGTAGCTAAGCATTAATCTCATTACCTTATGAACTAATTTGTTTGTAATTGTGGAAAAATATCTTAATCCTGTTTGAAAATATTCTGCTAGAGCGATTGTGTATGAGATTAATGTTAAAGGTCAAAATGCTTTTACTTTAAAGTAATGAAGCCTTAGCAGGTTAATTAATTATAGTTATATTGTACTTATTATCATTATTGTTACCATTGTCGTTGCTGCTACTGTGTTTTGTGCTGCACCACTATAATTAGTATTTTTATTATTTTCTATTTGTAGTAGTAATAACTTTAATATTATTAGTAAGACGAAGCTAATTAATGTCGTATGGAATACACTTTACAATCACGGAGCAGATTACCAATCAACTGGAAAAAATATTTTCAATTAATTATAAATTTTGAACAAAAAATAATCTCAACACGAACATTAAAACTTAAACACAGAAGTGACCTAATTAAAAAAAATAACAATAGCATAAAACACACCAGTAATTGAGCCCCCAAACCCCCCTCCCTAAAAAAAAAAAAAAAAAAAAAAAGAAAAACAGTAATTCAGCCCGATCTTGATCCACTGAAAACACTCAACGCTTCAACACAAGAGCCACAAAGAAGAGGAAACGGAGGCGGGAAGAGCGAGGAAAGATCGTCAAAAGAAGAACTACAAGAACAACAGGATGAGGAAGAGGAGAAGAAGACAGATTCGGAAATGAGGAGGAAAGATTAGAAAGGGGAAGGAGGAAGGAAGAAAATGCCCATTCCCTCCTCTTCCATGACCTTTAAGGAGATGTATAGAGGAGGAAGAGAATGGAAAAGGACATAGTGAGTGGGTGGGGCTTGTAGGATTAGGAATTGTAAGGAATGCAGAATTATTACCCACAATTATGAGGAAAATAAAGACAACAATCTCCCTGTTTTCTTTTAACGCCTTATTCACTCTCTCCACGCCACCCTTCCCCCTCGCCAGATAAAATTCCATTTTCCACGAAGTTCCTCTTAGGGACTCTTACCCCCATCTAATTCATTTCCTTCCTCTTCCGAAGTCAAACAAGAATTCGTTTTCCTCCGTCCTGCTTCTGCCTGACGTCCTCATGTCCCTCCGGCTTCCAGTGTACAGCTAGTGCATTTCTCTCTCTCTCTCTCTCTCCCTTTCTCCTTTTCTCATACTTCCCTCGCATTCACCAATTTATTTTCATCTGTTTTCTTTCTGTCAGTCATGCAATGTGCAATGTAGAAATTCTCTCTCTCTCTCTCTCTCTCTCTCTCTCTCTCTCCTCTCCCCATCTTTACCCGCTTCCAGTGTAGGAATTCTGCTTTTTTCTCTTTCATTTCCCCCCCCAGTTTCCCTCATATACGTGCTTAACCCCCCACCCCCCCCCCTCCTCCTCCACCAGCACGAAGATTCCAATGTAGAATTTGCGCTTTTTTTTCCTCACTTATCTCTTTCTTTTCTTTTTGTCTTTCTTTCCTCAACAACTTTGGTAGTTTAGGACAGTTCTTACTTCTGAACTTCGAGTTTTTAAAACTTAATCTTTAGAAGTTTAGTGGAAGTAAAATGTTTAATTATGCTTCTTGTCAGTAATTAAATGACCGAAGCTGAGAGAGAATGCCTCGTTATATTTATTCATCATCATCATCATCGGTAATAATGTAGTAAATTCGAGAAATTTGGTCAGTTTTACTATCGTTATCAGATTAAATACAAAGGGAATTGAATGTATTTTACGCATTGGCAGAAAATTAATATTTATGAATCCACAAACGTTTTAGCTCTCTGTCAAAAAAAAAAACTATTGAGAGGACTATTTGTTTGTTCGTTATAAATCATAGGTTTCTTATGCATACATATTTTTGTTTACAAAATGAAATAAATATTATCAAAAAGTATCCCATGATAAGTATATAAGCATCTTTTCCCTAAAAAACCTAAGCACAGGGAGTTTATCTCTGTCACTGCCAACCTCATCGAAGGAATATTTGTTTTGGCAAGAGCTGGGTAGTCTGGATCATCAGTTTAATCTTAAAGCTTGAGAGACCTTTACAGAGTAAATATGGTTGGTATTTTCTCTTTTCATTTTGTAGAAATTGAAAGAAAAAAAATCCAAAACTACCCTGTAATATGTATCCGAATTTGGACATTTTTCGTTAACTTTATTCTTTTTCATTGAACTTTGAGCAATCGTATCGGTATTATCCACTAAGAAGAGGAGACGCAATGTCTCGAAGCTGTCTGTGACCAGTTTTTTGAATTAGTGATGTACCATAATCAACATATCTTTGTTCTATTTGTTCATAATCCTTTGATTGAGTTTTTAGCGAGCCCTATAAACAAATAAACGAGCGAATGCGTTTCTTCTAACTTCGTTAGAAGAACTGATGTTTTTAGAAGAACTGATGTTTTTAGAAGAACTGATGTTTTTACTCTATAGTACTTTCAGACCCGTCTTCCCGTACCTTAAGTATCTTCACATGACTATCTCGCATGTCTAAATGTTCAAGCTGTATAGGAAATTTCAGATTTCCAAAAGCTTGAAGAAGCTTTGTGGTAAGAGCTGTCAAAATTTAATTGAAAATTGACCAAAATTAGACGCTTGGAAGCCAGGAGTGAGGACGTATATTTATGTATCCGGGACGTCAAAAAGCCTCTTGGAATAATGGAGACGTAACGGTCTTGGCCCGCAGTATGACAATCATTCTCCCCGAAGTACCCCATTACGACCGTACGCTCGCATAAAAGCAAACCTATTTCGTAGTTGAATTATTCACCACCAAAGTTTCGTAATTTACAACGCTGACACAGCACTGAGCATAACATTTACAGCTGGACATAAGGAAGTTATATCATTATGATTATTGGCACCCCAACTCAGTCTGTTTGGCTGCCTGTTTGTTTGTCTGTCTACAAGGTATCTCAAGAAATTATCAGTAAATTTGAATTTGTGGGTTTTAAGTTATAGTAGAGCCGAATGCAGATAGGGATCTACGGTGCTTTTTTGTGCCCTTTTTCAAGATTTGATTAATAAAATCTTGACCTGAGTTGTCCCATGTTTAAGCTTGAAGACATAAAATGAGCAAAATAACCGAAAGGCAGATTTAAAGTAAATAAAAGAAAAAATATAACATTACACGAGGAATTGAAGCCATACGTTGAAAGGTTTTGATCACATTCTAGGATAAGGATGTTTTAGTTTCTAAACCTCTAAAATTAATTATATATATGCTAAGAGTCCAGCCTAGACTCACAAATAAAAATAAATGATACAATAAGGTAAAAAAGTAGTGTTATTGACTCCTGTAGTGAGGTGATTGTAGAGTAAGTCGGCCTTGTGATGGAACGGTCTCTTGCCTCTGGGCAACATAACTAATGGCAGCCATGTTCATAGTCATTGAAGCTTCACTATATTGTTTATTGGAATAAAAAAAGCTGCCAGTGAGTGCACTAGATCCAGATCCAGATAGGGATCTAGGGTGTATTATTTATTGGTGCTGGTAAGGTCTCTGAGAGGACGATAGAGCCTCATGCATATTGGGATCCAGGGTGTGTTGTGTTGTAGTGATGTCATGCTCTCAGTAAGCATGATTGATCCAGATCTAGATAGGGATCTGGGGTTTATTTCTTATTGGCAGGGATATAGTCCTGGTGCTTGCGATGGATCTAAATCCGGACAGGGATCTAGTGTGTATTATTTATTGGCAGTAGTATGCTTGTAGTGAGTGGGATAGATTTGGATCTGGATAGGGTTCTAGGATGTATAGTTTATTGTTTATTGGTGGTGGTACACTCCCAGGGAGTGCCGTAGATATGGATCTCTGTAAGGATCTAGGGTGGGATAAATCCGGATTCTAGGGTGCATTTTTCTTTATTGACTGTGCTATATGTTCTCCGAGTGCTACCAACAATATACTAGTAATACCATTGAGAATTACTATGATATAAGAGGGGATAAAGATGGCAAATCTCGACCGTAGAAAAGTTACGTAACGTCCCGAATTTGAGTCGCAGGTACCTTTTCTCTGCATACTTATATCATGACAAGTGCAGAGAGAGAGGATGGTCATAGACAGAACAACAGGATATTAAACGTTATGTTTATTTGCTAGTAAACTATCCTTGTGGATACAAATTCTTAGAGATAATTGTAACATTTTTCTGTGCTGTAACTGAACAATTTGTTAGTTACCTAATTAGTTCACGAATAAAAATTAAACTACTTGAATGTTATAATTATATATATATATATATATATATATATATATATATATATATATATATATATGTGTGTGTGTGTGTGTGTGTGCGTGTGTGTGTGTATGTATATATACATACATACATACACACACACACACACACACACACACACACACATATATATATATATATATATATATATATATATGATATATATATATATATATATATACATATCCTTTCAGGAAATCGCAGACAACCACATCAGAAGAGA
The DNA here is from genome assembly GCF_015104395.2 of Macrobrachium nipponense. Taxonomy (NCBI): domain Eukaryota; kingdom Metazoa; phylum Arthropoda; class Malacostraca; order Decapoda; family Palaemonidae; genus Macrobrachium; species Macrobrachium nipponense. The sequence continues at coordinate 33,162,842 of NC_061105.1, forward strand.
CATTTATTGAGACGTTTCGCACATACAATGTGCATCTTCAGTCAGACTAAAATTAACTTAAAATTGACAAAAAAGAACTAAAAATTGACAAAAACGAAAAAGTAAAAAGTACAAATAAAAAAACAAATACCAAGGCGCAACCAACCGTTAGCTGAGAAGGAAGGAGGTAGAATGACTAGACTTGGGCAAGAAGTTTAAAAACGTTGACTATGCCAGATAAAGCGGAGAAGATGAAACTCCACCATTTAACAAGGGAACAAGACGTTTAAAATGCAAAGATAAAAGTTTGTTAACAATATTAAAAAATATATCCTTAGGGTAGGAGTTTCATTGGAAGATATTAGGTAAAAAATCAATTTCTTTATGAAAGATATCCCAGTTTGATGAATACTTTATTTTTTTTACTATATTAAGAATACTGCTATTATTGAGTGTTAATATATACGTGTCTTTATCTCAACAGACTGAAGATGCACATTGTATGTGCGAAACGTCTAATAAATGTCTCTTCTGATGTGGTTGTCTGCGATTTCCTGATGGATGTATGTGATATACCTCCATAGCCTATATATATATATATATATATATATATATTATATATATATATATATATATATATATATATATATATATATATATATATATATAGTATAATATTTACATTGCAACTTCAATAACGTATTCCAAACATAGCCCGCATAATTTCATCCTGGGTCTCACTGGCTTTGTTTGCCAAAAGAATGATAGTAGGAATGTTGGTTTTGTTTGTGGGATTTTGGCAGGGGCCTGGTGTGAAGTTGGATGAGATATCGTTCACAGACACCAATTTCTGTAATGGTACGAATGGAGGGAGAGGCGTTGGGTGTTGGACAACTCAGTGAAAAGGGCCATAGAAAGACAGATGGACAGGTAGACACTGGAGGCTGGCGTACATGTGTTCGGTATTGTATATACACACAACTATTTCTCGTTATTGTTGAGAGAGAGAGATTGGCGGGAGGGGGGGGGGGGGGGGATATTGGAAATTTATTATTGGAGGACCCTCCCGTTCTCAGTTACTAAATGATGACGTTGATTTTGATAACATTGATCGCTAGCTGGTGCAGTATTCACGGATGTAAGTATGGTGCTGCTCAGAAGTAGTAGTAATAGGAGAAGAAGAAGAAGAAGAAGAAGAAGAAGAAAGAAGAAGAAGGAAGAAGCAGAGAAGGAGAGAGAGAGAGAGGAGAGAGAGAGAGAGAGAGAGAGAGAGAGAGAGAGAGAGAGAGAATGTCTCCTAACACTGTCAACAAAAGATAGTCTAGATAGAACATTGAGCAATCTGTTATAATTTTGATGAGCGAATCGCTTAATTAATAAGAAAAAAAATCGAGGCTTACATTTCAAAGTGAAACTTGATTAAATGTAGCAGAAAAATATAGAAGCAATGTATCAAATGGATGTTTTATCGATATAAACAATATATATTTTTTTAATGCAAGTTCCATCACCTTTCTCATCGACGCCAGTGGATGTTAAGTAATTGAAGAATGAGTGTTAATGATTGTAATGAGGATATGTGCACTCATGCTTAGTTTGTTTGGGCCTTTGGTTGTTAAAGACAATGGGTTGCTCATCCTTCAGTAGAAGAGAAAATAATAGAGGTTTGGTGAAACTGAAATATGTCATATTCACAAGGAAAAGAAAATAATAAGGGTTTGGTGAAGATGGAATATGTCATACTCACAAGGTGGCGATCGGCTCGACCGCTATAGACATAATCACGAGTTATTCGTCCCCTTAGGAGGTCGGTTCCGTGAAGGAGACTTACTGGTGCACTGTAGGAATTGTTACTAAATGGATGTCTGTTGCGTTCATTTCGTTCCCAGCTGCAGCACTTTTTAGCCTTTTACTGGATCTCTTTATCGTGCTGTTCAGTCGCCCAAACTACCTCTTTTCGTTGTTTTAAGTACTGAGTTGTTGAAAGTACCAATATGCAAGGCGTAACAGCTTAAATTACATAGATTAATGTTTTAGAAAAGAATACAGGAAAAAAATCTTCACATAACTGTGAAAATAGGGTTTTATGCTGCTTGGGAAGAATAAAAAGAACTTTCTTCACAGGGAAAATTCTCTACGAAATAAGAAATTAAAATAAATATGAGTATAAAATTCCTCTCTGTCAACTTGGAATTTAAAGAAGTCTTCGATTAAAAGCAAAAACGTCTCTCTGAGGCCTTATTGACCCACGTTAATTACAATGAGACTGTTGTTTGTTTTCCCACTGTTTACATACCAATGATTCGGATGGATATATATACGAATCGTTTTCGTTTTGCATAATACAACGAACTGATTACAAAACAAGCTAGGTAAATGTTTTGAAAACTGTTGTTTCATTTGGGATTATCAGTGATTAAACTGGCTGAGCATTATTCTTTACTTACCGAGGTTGAAATTAAATTCTTACATTTTTCATAAGTGAAAAACTCAGTAACGAGCCTGAGAATAAAGAACAGTGGCCTACTTACTGTGCGATGAAGTTTTAACGTTCGTAACATTTACATCTGAAATTGGAAATCTGAATAGCCATCTGTAAAATTCATGCCAACCTTCTTCGTTGCAATATAACGAAAGTAGACGCAAGTTGCCAAAGGCTTCATTTTCAGTTTAGACAGTGTTTTAGCTTAGAACAGGCTTTTATTTACTTATTGGATGGCCCATTATTTTACATTTATCTTTTGATATCTCGTATGTCAGTCTTCCCAAAACTGTCTCACCCTTAATGTAGAAAATTTATATTAGTTTTTGATATAGTGTACCATGATGATGAAGGGAATTATTTGTATACCCCCTTGCGCAACGTTGGTGTTTTGATAAGCGACCGCTTAAGAGCACCTCGTGTGCTAGGAATATCTCCCCTTAACTGGCCGAGTGGCCAGGAGCACCCTGAACCTGATTAACCGGTAAAGAGTGAGGCTCATTGGATCTAATCCAAGGGGAGGCGATAAAAAGCTTTTGTTGAGAAGGAGTGGCATCACCGTTTCTATTTTACAGCTAGTAAATAATGGGCATGGACCAAGGCTTGGAACATGTGGTTTAGAGACCTACTACTGTCCTGAATTGAGAATTTTCATGTTGAAACCGACGCAATGGGAAACCTATGGTTTTGTTTTTATGGCGTTTTTATGTTGCATGGAACCAGTGGTTATTAAGCAACGGGACTTCCGGACCACGTTGAGAGTGAACTTCTATCACCAGAAATAAACATCTCTATCACCTTAGTGGAATGACCGAGAATCGAACACGCGGCTACCAAGGTGGCAGGCTAAGACCATACCGATCACACCACCGAGGCGCTGGAAACCGATGGCAATAACTCTCCTATGTCTCTGTGATTAACGGGAGAGGAAAGTGGAATTCCAAAGGAAGTGAAACTGGCGCCTTCTAGAAGTAGGAGTTTTAAATGCGTCCTGGGTAATGCTAAATTTTGGAAATTTAATGAAAAAACAAATTCGAACAATCCATAAATAAAAACCTCTAGGAAAAATGTGAGATGGCGCAGCCAGACAGGTTTTACAGAACTGCCTTGTAAATCATAAGTTTTTTCCCTCCAAGTTGCTTAATCAGGGCATGACATTTACAATAGGCTTCTTTGAGACTGACTTGTAACCATTTCTCTAAGAAATATTTGGGAAGGTAAAGTAACAATGAAGGCTATTTTCTCTCACATTTCTTTAAGGTCGAGAAAATCCCTTATGTTCTCTGACACAAAAAATGGATTTCAGTACAGTTTCCTAGAAATCTTCGAGTTTGCTCTTCGCACCTTTACCAGGAACTCTTTCATGAATATTCCCAAAAATTATAGTAATAAGGACATAAAAAAATGGCAAGATGTGTCAGCGTCTCCTTTTCTGGTAACTTACTGAAACAAGTAAACTTTAAATGAACGATGGTTTATTTATTTATTTATTTATGTTTTCTATTCGTTTCATCTCCACAACACACCTTCCTGAAGGAGCATCATAACTTTCCTTTTTCCTCAGTATGATCATCTCGGTTATATCAGATTTATATAATTTTTGTTTTCCATTATTTCGTTTTTATGTTTTTCACATTTTGATAAATGTCCCCCTTCCCCGACCCCCCCCCCCCCCCCCCTCTTAAAAAGAGATAAGAAAGTTCGATCATTTTAAAGAATTATAGAAGGAATGGAAACAGCTACGGAAACTTTTTTTTTTTCTTTTTTCTTGAAAGTTAAAGAATGAACGGCATTTATCTTTCTTCGTTGTAGTACATAGTGGCAAGCTTCATCACCATCTTTCCATTCCCTTTAAATCAGTAATAACATATTAGACAGAGAAGTAAGTCTTAACTTTCTTAAGAAATCTCTTTGTTTGCTGCGTATAATAATTAGTCCTAGCGATAAGCACTTCCCTTGTTTGCAGAGGATTCGATGATGTTCTTCGCTCATTCTTCTGTTTAATCTTTGTCCTATATCAGTGAGCAATAACATATACAGTATATAATATATATATATATATATATATATATATATATATATATATATATATATATATATATATATAAACACACAAGTGACATTCAATACCGGATTTCCCTTGACAAAAATCACTGAAAATGAAATTAAGTTTTAATATCTACATTTTAGTATGATAACCACACCTCTGTCACACCCAACACCTCAGGCGAGGATCCCTAATTTCTTTGAAGCGGAAAACTCACTTGCCATTGCAGATTGTGTTAGCCACGTAAATCATCTCCCTCCCCCAAAATAATATGTTAGAGACGAAACATATTAAGACACAAAACTGAGAAGATTGCTCTGTAACTTTAGTGTGGATAGATAATGAAAAATGAAATATGGTGATTATAGAGTCGATATTTCCACACATAGCGTGTTAAAAAATGTCCCTTAATGATAATGACGGTAATAGAATTATAATCTCAATCATTATGCTAATTATGATTGTAACACCATAGAATTACTAAGGATTATAAATTGGCAGTAATAATAATAATAATAGAATAACATTAAAAACACTACTAGGAAAAACTGAACAAAAAGCAAGAATAACAGCACTGCTGCTACTACTACTACTGTGAATAAAAGTGATAGTGACGAGTGTTGGATAATCTCTCTCTCTCTCTCTCTCTCTCTCTCTCTCTCTCTCTCTCTCTCTCTCTCTAGAGATGCCTCCCAGTCCAATCAACAGAAGAATATAGGATATTCACTCATCGTGAAATTGAAAGCCTCTATATGTAATGAGCAAACAGAGACCAAATCTTATTGCATTAAGAGATTCTACCGAATGAATTACACAGGAGGAGGATTGAGTTTTCTAAGTAATTCCAATCAGTCAGCTTTGAAAAGAATCCTGTTATGACAAACATTAGAGAACGCGTTAGATACAACGACGGCTTACATAGCCTTTACAAACATAATGAACATTAAAACATCTATTTTTTTTAACTGTGAAGTCTACAGTGAAGAGGGGCAGCGTCGTCAGAGCTACTCGTGGTGCACTGTAGGTATTACGAAAGGGAGTTGGCAACGTCCATTGCTTTCTAGGTGCGAAATAGTAGTACAACTGGAGGGTTGTCTTTCAGTTCCTACTTAACATCTTTGTACATCATCTTTATTTTCCGAATGGCTTTACCTTGCTTTCCAGGAACCACTCCAATTCCAGTTCTTCGACTGGAAAGGAAAGTAAAATAGCTAATTGTCAAGGAAAAGAAGCGGAAGAAGAAGAATAGAAAAGAAGACAGTGTAATGCAATATCTGTCAAAGTATCCCTCTGGAATCTTCGTTCTCGTAGGGACCATGATGGCACTCTTGCTTCGTTTAGAAGCGAACTCTTCGCTTTGCTATTGTTTACTCAATTACAGTGGCTGCGTTGTTTGTTTTCCAGTATTGCACTCCAGTTAAACTGGGCGGGTATCTACACAGATCATGATCGTTTCAGCTGCGAGATTTTCATCAAAAACGCTCTGATTGAATATGACTGATTCTTGGCCGTTTCACTTTTGAATTATAAATAATGATTTAGAATTTTCATTTTTTTGAAAACACGGTAATAAACATCAAGGTATATTGTAAGCGCTTTTGTTGCAATGACATATTTACTACAATAATTATGATGTTTTTACATTTAATGATAGCATCAAAATAATATATATTAAAGCTCCATAACTATCGACAGTATACATGCCAATAGACGTGCTACAAGGTAACGAAGACAGGCACAGGGATCTTCGCTGTTAAGTTAATTAGCCCCTGAGGCCGGTGTTATGTTAGCACGGGATTTTCTTGCCCTAACGAACGTCCCTTTGTTTATGTTAAGCTCTCAGAATCGCGCATGTCAGTGTTCCCATAAGTTCTCTCCTACAAGGCAACCTTATCTGTAACTTCAAGAGTTTAGTTCGGAATTTTGAGAAATACTGATCAGCAAAACTGAGAGACGTTTGCTTTGATCAGTATTTGGTTGGGTGAAGATTGAACGCGAAGGGTGGCGACCCAAGAGCATCATTTAATGCAGGAATGTAGTATTCTCCATAACCAAGTCGACACAACCATGAACCTGTCAGGGCAGCAAAAAATTGAGGTCCATTGGCTTAAATGTAAACCGACGTCAGAAAAGAACGCTGTCAGGTTGTGTGGTAGCACCTTTCTTGTTTAGAATCAGGAAGAGGACAGGATATAGGGCCTTGGAGGAATAATAGAGGTAGACCTCGTATTTTGCTGTGGTAGAAGCAATTTTTTGATGGACTAATCAGCCACTAGAGGGGAGGAGTCAACGGATCATCTACTCAAAAGGGATTTTCTTACGGGATTTACTACAAAAGTAACTGCGTTTATCTATCTTAAATGTGCAATGATTGAAGTCTATTTTAGTCTAAATCGATTACTATATTTTTTCTCTTTGAACATAATAGGAAGAAAATATATTTAAAATGCTGGAATACTATTTATGACGATCCTGAAGAGGCTACGTTCCTTGCCATTATTTCCTTATCATATGGTATCATAATCACAACGGCAAACATTGGGAAGTTCATCGAACTTCCATTTGCGTTTCAAATTTGTATTCATGTTGAACGATTGCTGACATCTGGATTTTCGAACCAAAATTCCCCTACGTCACTATGAACAGAAAAGCGCCTCAGTGGCGTGGTCGGTATGGTCTTAACCTGCTACCTTGGTGATCGCTAGTTCGATTCTCGGGCATTCCATTGAGGAGTGAGAGATGTGTATTTCTGGTGATGGAAGTTCACTCTCGTCGTGGTTCGGAAGTCGCGTAAAGCCGTTGGTCCCGTTGCTGAATAACCACTGGTTCCATGCAACGTAAAAACACCATACAAACAAAGAAACAAACTATGAACAGAAACCAGATTTCCTTCAGAAGTAAAAATAGCACAGTATATTATGATAAATAATGCATACATGTGTGTTATCATAGATAATTTTTGTAATAATTTCACATTCATATTGATATACATTAATATCTTAGGTTGCTGAATATATTAAAGCTTCCTTTAGTATATCATAAAAGCTGACTCACACTACTGTTTTCTTAGCTTGTTTAAAAGATAGAGGGAAATAAGCTCAAGGTTAAAAAGAAAGCCTGCATTTTTGTATAATTATATCTCTAAAACAGTCTTTAAATAACAATTTGCTAATAGCTTTGGGAAATAGTCAGTGACTCGACTCAACACGTTCGGATGTTTACGATAAAAAACTATTCAAAAAAATTTCTTTTCAGTGCCTAGCTCATTTACTCATTGATGCCAACCAAAGTTTACATAAGCCAAAACCACGCCGTTAGCAGAATAATATACAAAATAACAGGATAGGAAGACGAATCCCCATTACAAGCAAAGGGGTGCCATTAATGTTTTGATTAGATATGACTGCTGGATAAGCCCCGCCCGCTCCCAACGTTTCTTGCTTCACGTCTAGTGCACGCGAGGGCTCCTTGCATGGTCTCTATATGGCGTGGTGCCAGAGACAACCGTATACAGAGAATATTAAATGTTCAGTCCGATGAGATGGGAAACTTCATGGCACTAGCTTTACCAGGCTTCGTGGCGAAAAGCAAAGAGTTGCGTATTGTGTCGAAGGAAATTATAGGATCGCTTTTTAAAGATAAGGAGGTTATAGGAAAAAAGAACCGTCTCTAAACGCTGCACACGTGTTGACAAGACTCGTTTAGTATGATCATCTTACAGATGTAAATCGCAAGTTTTCTTCATACTAGTATTTGAATTACTTGAAGGTAAATGACTTCCTTTGAAAATATTTTTAAGCATTTCCATTAAAGTACTTTCTTTGAAAGGTTTAGAGGGAATTGAAAAAAAAATGAAGATTCCGTGTGACACTAAATGATTGCTCAGGTCACAATGGAATTTCTGAGAAATATGGAACTTTACAAAGGTGAGGGTTAACCAGGACATGTTTTCCTAACAGTCTTTAAAGTCGCGGCCTCAGCAGCTCCAATGATGGATAAACGCTGAAATACGTCCTTTTAAGCCACTAATTAAGGAACTAATGTCGTTGTTGATCATTTTCAAAACGAGAATATGTAAGTATAAAGGAGGATTGGAATATAAGAGGACGGATGGTAATAATGGGATGGGACCGAGAGACGAAAAGAAAGGGGGAAGTTGAGTATATCTTAGTTAAAACAGACCAATGAGGTGATTAACGACTCTCCTAGGGCTAGGAACCAATTGGTTACTGGAGGTGGTGTAAGAGAAGGGGCCATTGCAAGAAAGGGGCCGGATGGTAGAGTTGGGGGGAGGGGGGGCGGCGGTCGAAGTGTAGGAAGAGTGATCACTGATAAAAGTGCTCTTTTCAGAATGTTTAACATCCGAAAAGTAAGACCCAGAGAGAGAGAGAGAGAGAGAGAGTGAGAGAGAATGATTCGCTCTTTCATCTGACACATGAGTGAGGTTTCTGAAAAAATCCACGAGAAATTATTTTTGGGGGAATAAGGAGTGCAACAAAAGGCGATATTCCGTTCCGGCGACCATTAACACAGTCAAGGACTCAAGGAGGAGGAGAGAAGAGCGAAATGGGCTGAGGGAGGGGGAGGAGGGCAGGGGCAGTAGAAAGAAGGGATGGGTAGGAAGAAGAGGAGGAGAAGGTAGAGAAGCAAAAGGAAAGATGGTTTAGAAATCGAGAGAGCTAACGGAGAGTTAGGAAGAGGAAGCAGAGAGAAAAGTAGAGAGTATGAGGAATAAAAGGAAGAGGAAGAAAGGGAACAGGAGGACCGGAAGAAGCAGCAGAGAGAAGAGTAGAGAGTATGAGGAATATAAGGAAGAGGAAGAAAGGGAACAGGAGGACGTGAAGAAGGAGCAGGGAGAAGAGGAGAGAGTATGAGGAATAAAAGAAAGAGGAAGAAAGGGAACAGGAGTACTGTAAGAAGCAGCAGAGAGAAGAGGAGATAGTACAAGGAAGACAAGGAAGAGGAAAAAGTTGCAAAGGGAAAATAAGGAGCTGAGAAGGAAGATAAAAAATATCCTGGTACAGTGAAGGAAAGGAGGTATGAGGAGAACGATTAATGGGGAGATGATGATAAGGAAGAGTGCATTTGTGAGGAAAGAGGAGGGGCTAAGAGGGGAAGAGTAATAAGGCCAGTAGAAGTAGGAAGAAAATGAGTTTGAGTGAAATATTTGAAAGGTACGTTGAAAGAACTTGATTCCCTTCTTCCCTCCTGAGAGGCGAATTCAGTCGAAGAAAAAAAATTAGGTTCTGAATGTTTCAACTGAAAATTTGACTGGGGATTGATTAATAAAAGTTGGTTAATTCGGTTAAACAAATAAATTTTTTTTAACACTTAGAGAACAACCCTGATTCTTAAAAAAGAAGAAAAAAATTGACGGATGTCAGGCGTTCCAAAAACATCCTTTTCAGAAAAAGAGGGGGGGGGGGGTGTGGTCTGCACTCCGTGAAAACCAACTTAGTGTTAATGAAAGCATACGAAAAACGCAGTCACTCTTGCCTGATTGGATTTCATTTGTATGTAATATTTTCAGGGTATAAAAATTATAGACAACTACCAGGCAATGTCACCGGGCATTATTCTTGCTTAAACTGGAGAAAGATTAAAAAATAAAACCCTTTGGATGGTCAGCAGTCCAACAACACAGTCGCCCAACCACTCATCTAATTTATAAAAGCCAGTAATTAAGTTAACATTATAATTGCTCTGATTGAATCTAATGGACCAAACAATTCCATTAGGCTTATGATTATTACTCCTGCAGCCAGTGAATTTTTAAAGTGACTTCTCTAAGGACTGTGACCTCTCTTGGGTACGATTTCGACTTTTCCTGTTAACAGTGACGTGAACTTTATCCAGACATTTCAGAAGTTTCACATATTACAAAATGAAATGAATAAATTACCAGCTAGACTGAAGAATGGATGCTGGTAGGGAGGTTACTAAACTAAAAGGCTAAAAAGTGGTTACAGCTGGGGGAAGAACTAGGTAATCTGTTTTAATGACTCTTCCATTACCCCAAGTACATACTGAACTGACAGATTGTGTGATAGACAGTATATTCAGTACTTGTAAGTAACGTTTTTCTAGAAAAATAAAATTGGATTGGTTAATGAGTGTTAGGAACAATCGTTTACCAATTGTTCCCTTGGTGGATTGTTGCCTCCTTTGTTTTTGTTTTTTAATTGCTGGCGAGTTGACGTCTGGTGGATGGCGTCAAACTTCGTCAGTCAGGTTCTGGAGGGCAGAACGACCAGTCAGGTTCTGGAGGGCAGAACAACCAGTCAGTCAGTCAGTCTGAGGCAGTCGGGTATAATTATCTGTGGACCAGCATGAGGCAGCGTCAGGTACTGGATACCTGGTTATTTGGTTGAAGTCGTCGTTTGGAGTATAACTTCGAGTTGGAGGTCGGCAGTCAGCATTATCGTGTTTTCGTCGTCGAGAGGACGACGTGTCGAGAGCGTCCTCCCTGAGAAGCAACAATGGCGTGTTTTCGTTGTCAAGAGGACGACGTGTCGAGTGCGACCTCACTGGGCAGCGGCAGTGACGTGGTTTCGTCAAGTGGTCGAGGAGGACTTCCATACTGCATCTGAGGACGAGATGGTTGTTGTATCAACTCTGTCTTGATCGTCCAGCATTCGAGGAGGATGTCCATATTGTCTCCAAGGACGAGATGGTTGTCGTATCGGATCTATCTCGATCGTCCGGCATTGGACTGTTGTCTTCATTGTTTGAGGAAGTGTCCCCGTTTTGCTCTTGGTATCATTATGCTGCTTCAGTGTCAATTTTAGTTATGTATTACGCTGCCTATTTCTATTTATTATATTTAGATTGTTATTGCCCTTATACAGCCTATTTTTGATTATTCTTTTTATTATTTAGATTGTGATTTTTCATGGCTTTGTTATTGAAGGGTGGATTTTATTGTTTCTTAGACTGGTTTTAAATATTAATTATTATTGTTAGTTTGTAATTTGTTCCGATACGTAATACAAACCCTCGGTCCTTTAACAATAGGAAGTAGCTAGCGGCAGCTGGAACGGTCGTAAGCTTCGAACAAGGGGAGAACGGTAGTTAACTGCTTGTCCGATCGTCGCGCGCCGCGCGACTGGGAGGTAAACAAATCACTTTTGCTTTCGGCCGTGTGTGGATAGGACGTGCTCGTCATCGCTCTGCCCGCTTTGTCGTTTGCTTTGAGTTTGAGTATTTGCCCTCTCTTTCTGTGTAATTCAGAGTGATTGTAAGTACTTTGCATTTCTTTTTGATCATTTATGATGAGTGAGGAAGAAATGGAGATTTCACCACGCCCCCCGGTCGCCCGTAGAGTGTGTCCCGGGCTGGAGGGGCGTAGATGTGGAGGATTCAGATCGTTTGTGGATGTAGATCCTCACGAGGTTTGTACTCGTTGTCGGGGGCGAGAGTGCTCCCGCAACGAGCCCTGTGTAACGTGTATGCATTGGTCCGAGGCGCAGTGGGTGCTGTACGAGGGCAGGAAGAGACTTAGGCCGCCCAAGAAGTCATCGGAAAGTCCAGTGACTCCTTTGGTAACGGACACTTCGTCCTCTTTCCTGCCCCCCGGCCAGCCCCCACGTTTCGCGCCTTCCCCTGCGGGGGGGGGTAGCGGAGTCCTTCTCCTCTCTCGATCCGTCGAGTGTGGAGGAGGGCGCCCGCTACCCGGACGTCCAGTTGTACTCGGGGTCTTCCGTCCGCTCTGGGTGGGGTTCTTCTCCCCCCAGGCGCGAGGAAGCCCCTCTAACTAACCCGACTGTTGCTTCCGCAGGTGTGCCATCAGCGAAGGACGACCTGGGACAGGTGTGGGAGTCGCTGGGACTGCAGGGAGTGCCGAGCATACAGGGGTTGATTCAGCGGTTGGCGGGGTCGGCAGTGGTTACTCATGGTGCGGTAACCACTACAACAACCACAATCTCGACACCAGCATATGAGATGCCACCGCACCTGGTGTATACACCACATATCATGTCGGTAACACCCACGGCTGCAATCCAGAAACCAATTCCTGCGTGCCAAAGAGGAGGTGCCACCGCCACCTGGGTTCTTTGTATTGCCGACCCCGGACTTCCGCTGCCCAAAGAGTACCCCCCTGGACCTGCCGCCAGTGCCGAGGATGACGGTAGCTGCCGACAGGACGCCTGGCTCTCCTGTGGTACCTGCCGTGCCTGCCGTACCTGTTGCTGTTCCAGCCACTCATTCCCTTTCAGATCAGGTGCCTGCTGCTCATTCACTTTCAGATGTTCCTGCCGTTCCTGCTGTTCCTGGACCTGTTCCTGTTGTTCCTGCTGTTGGTGTGCTGTCACAGTCTCAGGTCTTTCCGGACAGGTGCAGTCGGGCCCTGTTGCTTCGGCAACTGCCCCGGCTCCCTCCTGGATGGAAGACCTGACGTCTGTCCTGCGGAGCCTGGCGAAGAAGAAGAGGAAGAAGGTGTCGTCGTCGTCTTCGTCGTCTTCTTCGTCGTCTGCTGCCTCTCCTTCCCCTTCGACTTCTAAGGCCAAACAGCCGAAGAAGAAGAAGGTTGCCTCCTCCCCCCCTAAGAAGACTCCTTCGGGATCTTCTAAGGGCCCGGCTCGCTCAGGCGAGCTGGGGAGCTCTTCTGCTGGTCCTCCTGTTCCTTCGGGAACGGGGCCCGTCGCTTCTTCTGCAAAGAAGAAGTTGACGGGGACCAGAGGTGCACCAGCCTCGGCTGGTGCGTCCTCACCTGGTGCTAGCGGTTCTGCCGCTAAACCAGGTTCCGTCTCGGCCGCTGCTCGTTCGCGAGAAGCACCGAGTGGACGCTCTTCCAAAGAAGACCGTCCAGCCAAAGTTTTGACGCCCGAGCTCGCTCGCCGTCAAGACAGCGGCGCGGAGCAGAAGACTGGCGAGAGTCGTGCACACGACTCTCGCCAGGCCAGTGGACGCTCTCGCAGCGATCAACTGGCTGCTCGGGCTGACGTGACGGTCGCTGACCAGCCACGGGTTGAGGCGAGGAAGGAGTCCCCGCGGCCGCCGGTACCAGCCACGGCTGGTACCAGCGGCTCGACGCGCCGAGAGGACGCTGGCCGGTCTCGACGCGACAGAGAGCCTAGCAGGTCACCCGTCCGCCGCTCCCGATGGGACCGGGCGGAGACGGTGACCAGCGGCAGCTCGCCTGACGCTAGAGATCGGTCTCGACGTTCTCAGCCGAGCCAATCGCCCCAGGCGAGCGGCAAGGCTAGGCCTGCTGCTCGACCGTCACCGCGGGTTGACGATCAGCAGCAGCCCTCCACGCACGCTGGTCCTGCCAGCGAGCGAGGGGGGAGCGTCAGGTCTGCCTCTCCGCCGTACCTTCAACCTCCTCGGGCTATACCGGGAGGAGCGAGGTACAAGAGGAGCGATCACGAGAGGTGCGCCGCTCGTGACCCAGCTATGACGCCGTACGGCCTCAGGCACGGTTTTAGGACCGACCAGAACGTACGCGCAAGTAGTTGGAGGCGACCGTCAGGGGTCTGTCGCTGTTCCTCCTTCTGAAGGAGGAGTATCGCGGGATATGCTCTTGCTGGAGGGACTGGACGGTCCTACTCCACAAGACGCAGTAACTCCCGAGATACAAAGGAACTTTGCAGAGGTCATAAGCTGATGCGTCTGCATAATGACCTCGCGGAAGGATCGCCGCTACCACCGGCAGAGCCCACGTCCCGGCTCGAATCATTTTGGGGGTCCCAAGAGGGAGCCCAAAATGATGGTGGGGTTACCGCGATCTGAGCTTGCAGACTCGGTCCTGGATCAGGTGGAGAATCTCGTCTCAGGACGGGAGGACTCGCTAAAGTCCGGACGGTCTTCTAAGCTGCTTCCTCCTCCTCTACAGCGGCAGAGGCGATTCTACGTGCCTTCGGAAGACCCGATACTGCCTAAACAGGTTAACCCGGAGTTAGCGAGGCTGACTCCAGGTGTGTCCCTGCAGCAGCTCCTGTCGGAGAACCTATGGTTCTCGCAGCAGGAGGCACTTGCCCTGGAATCTACCGCTATGGCAGCATTCCAGGCAGTTTCCTGGTTGGATTTGTGGTCCCTCACAATATCCAAAGTAGCGGCCGGCTCCGGGAGTTCTGCTCTCGAAGACGACGCTTCTTTTAGGAGACTGTGCCAGTCTGGAGGAAGAGCAATCTCTTACCTCGCCCATCAGACTGCTAACCTGTGGGCCAACTTGGTTCTTCGACGTAGGGACGCAGTCCTTACCCGAGTGACCAAGGGGGCCGGGCGTGAGGCGGCACTCGGGCTTCGAAATGGACCTCTTAGGAGTTCCCCAGCTCTCTTTCCTGGAGAGATGGTGGACGCTGCGGTGGAAAGGCGGCGCACTGACGAGAGTGACCGCTTAGTTCACCAGGCAGTCTCGAAGGTTACTGGGCAATCTCGAGCGACTGCGGCCAAACCAAAGAGCTTGGCTAGCGCTTCCACGGCGGCGAAGACGGTTGCACCGTCCAAACCCCGTGTGAAGACTCCTGCTGTTTCAACTTCTGCTAGAGGAGGCCGCAACCAGCCCTCCTCCCAGCCCTCCTTTCCCCGAGGAGGTGCTGGAAAGAAGTCGAAACGAGGAGGGAAACGCTAGGGACGGCGTTCCCCCTCACCTGCTGCCGGAAGTGGGGGGGTGCCTAGCGAGCCATTGGGCGACTTGGCAGCGCTACGGCGCCGAGAACTGGATAGTAGACGTCCTTCGGGAGGGATATCTACTACCCTTCGAGTCTCGGCCCCCCCTCGATCTCCAAACCGGTCCACCTACAGACCTATGTCCGGGGATCAGCAAAGGACAACGCTCTTCGACAGGAGATCAAGACCATGCTGGCGAAACGAGCTGTAGAAATCGTGGAGGACCAGTCACCGGGCTTTTACAGCCGCCTCTTCCTAGTGGAGAAGGCATCGGGGGGCTGGCGTCCGGTGATAGACCTCTCTCCCCTGAACCGCTTCGTTCGCACGACGCGGTTCACGATGGAGTCGGCACGCTCGGTGCTCGACTCGATCAGGGGGAACGATTTCATGCTTTCAGTGGACTTGAAGGACGCGTATTTTCAAATACCCATCCATCAGTCCTCCAGAAAGTACCTCCGCTTCATCTTCGACGGGATGGTGTACCAATTCAGGGCACTTTGTTTCGGTCTCTCAACCGCCCCACAGGTGTTCACGCGAGTGTTCACTCTGGTGTCGGCTTGGGCCCATTCGCACGGGATACGTCTTCTGAGGTATCTCGACGATTGGCTAGTCCTGGCGAGCTCCCGCTCGCAGTTGCTACAGGACAGAGATCGACTCCTCAAGTTTTGTCGCGATCTGGGGATCGTGATAAACTACGAGAAGTCCGATCTCGAACCCAAGCAGAAGATGAAGTACCTGGGTATGCTGATAGACACGGTAGCAGGGCAGGTCTTTCCCGCAGACTTGCGTATCAGCAAATTCAGGGAGGCAGCCGGCCGGTTCCTGTCGCGGCAGGAACAGGCAGCACAGCAATGGCAAGTCGTGATCGGCCATCTGTCGTCACTCGAGAAGTTAGTCCCTCACGGGCGTCTTCACCTGCGGTCTCTCCAGTGGAGGCTAAGGGAGAGTTGGTCTCAGGCCAAGGATCCTCCTTACTTTCCCGTGGCTATCACGGACAAGGTGAGGCAGGACCTAGCCTGGTGGCTCGACGACAAGAACCTCTTAAGAGGAGTGCCCATACGCACTCCCCCCCGGAGATGCTTCTGTTCTCAGACGCATCGACCGAGGGAGGAGTTGCTGACTGCAGGTGTGTGGGACCATCACGAAAAGCACCTTCACATCAATGTCCTGGAACTCAAGGCGGCGTTCAACGCTCTCCAAGAGTTTCAGGACCGCTTGGTGGGACACTCAGTGGTGTTGATGTGCGACAACACCACAGTAGTGGCATATGTCAACAAGCAGGGGGGGCTAGGCTAGTGTCTCTTCCGCTCCATCAGTTGACGGTGCAGGTGCACGAGTGGGCCACGGCTCACTCGATAGAGCTGTCAGCACGCTACATTCCAGGCAAGAGGAATGTAGTAGCAGACAAGCTCAGCCGTCGGGATCAGGTGATAGGGACCGAATGGTCTCTACACCAAGACGTAGCGGAAAGGCTCTTCAACCTGTGGGGGCGACCGGTCGTAGACCTGTTCGCCACCCGGCACAACAGAAAACTTCAGGTTTTCTTTTCAGCTGTGCCGGACCCATGGGCAGCTGCAGAGGACGCTCTCCAACACCCCTGGGACAACCTCTTCGCTTACGCCTTTCCTCCCTTCTGTCTGATTCGGAAAGTGATCAGTCGAGCGCTGGTCACTCCCAATCTCAGAATGATCCTGGTGGCTCCCAAACGGCCGCAAGCCGTTTGGTATCCGGACCTGCTGGCTCTTCTTGCGGACGCACCGAGAGAGCTACCCATTTGCACAAGGACAACCTTCTAGCCCAGCCACACGTAGAACGGTACCACCAAGCAGTCCAGTCCCTTCAACTTCACGGCTGGCTGTTATCCACCATCTCTTGCGAACGAGAGGCTTTTCTCGTAGCGCAGCAACAGAGATGGCTGGACACGTCCGACAGTCCTCTGCAGCTGTGTACCAGGGGAAGTGGGCCGTCTTCTGTGGTTGGTGTCGTAGACAGGGTCTGTCTCCTCTCAGAGCCACTCTTCAGCAGGTAGCGGATTTCCTCGTGTTTCTTCGCCGAGAGAAGCTCCTCTCAGTACCCACAGTTAAAGGATATAGAGCCGCCCTGGCTCTTGTCCTAAAACTGAGGGGACTGGACATCTCGAATTCGTTCGAGATCTCCTTGCTAATGAGGAGCTTCGAAAGGTCTTGCCCACCCAGGGAACTCAGGCCCCCGTGGTGGGATGTGACTCTCGTACTTAGGAGTTTGACTCGAAGACCCTTCGAGCCACTCCGAGAGTCGTCAGACAGGGATCTGACTCTCAAGACCCTCTTCTTGCTGGCCCTGGCATCGGCGAAGAGAGTAGGGGAACTACATGGCCTTTCTTATGATGTTAAACATACCAGAGGCTGGGGATCTGTGACGCTCGATTTCGTCCCGAACTTCGTAGCTAAGACTCAGAATCCGTCGATCCCTGACGACAGGTTCGAGTCTTTCACGATCCCCTCCCTTCTGGACTTCACCGATAACGATGCGGATGAGATGCTGCTTTGTCCTGTGAGGGCGCTACGGCGCTATCTGAAGAGAACTCGACATCTCAGGCCTGAGTGTCGACGCCTCTTCGTTAGCACTGGGGTTACCAAGAAAGAAGTTTCCTAGAACACGCTTTCTTTCTGGCTGCGTGAGGTGATCAGGAGAGCGTACGAGGCTGATGGTAGCGACGACATCCGTACGCTCCGACCGAGAGCCCACGAAGTCAGAGGTATCGGACCCTCCTTAGCGTTCCGTAAGAACTTCTCCGTGGCGCAGGTCCTGAAGGCAGGTGTCTGGGCCAACCAGACCACCTTCACGTCCTTCTACCTTCGGGATATTGCCCACAAGTCCTTGGATACTTTTTCCTTGGGACCTGTGGTGGCTGCTCAACACGTTGTGTAAGCTTACCCAGCACCCGAGCAGGCAGAACAGCATCGATTCCTGGTATGACTGGGAGAATGAATGTGCGAATGAGAGAGTGACTGGCTTCTCTTCACCATCTTTCTCTACCTCTACCTGTGGGCAGAGGGATACGGTCAGTTACAAAATGCTGGAAGGGAGTCAGATGCAGGTAAGCTATTCAACAGAGCTCCATTCTATCTCTTTAACTAGAGATAGGAGTGTATATCCACCACTTTTCCAACAAGGGGAGAAAGTGGATGCCTACATGAGACAAACCCATTACTTTACATTTGCTCATGTAAAGGAAAAAGTTCTTACAATGCTGGTACAAAGAGATACGCTTGCCTCTCTCTTAGTACTCGGCCAGAGGTCTGACCATTGATCCTGCGGTGCACACCCCGATCAATCGGACAGAGGCTTGGATCCCTCCCTCGCTCTTACGACCAGGGAGGCATTCCAGGGATGGACGAACACCAGTCTGTTCATCAAAAGACTCAGATTCCTCCCACCAAGAAGTGAGTCTTCCTATTGTTAAAGGACCGAGGGTTTGTATTACGTATCGGAAAAAATGACAATTTGTCGAAAATTGCATTTTTTCCTAACTATACAAAAAACCTGAGGTCCTTTACATATAGTCCCTCCTCATGCCACCCTCACTCTGCGTATTTTGCATGGGCCAAAAGCAAAAGTGATTTGTTTACCTCCCAGTCGCGCGGCGCGCGACGATCGGACAAGCAGTTAACTACCGTTCTCCCCTTGTTCGAAGCTTACGACCGTTCCAGCTGCCGCTAGCTACTTCCTATTGTT
Source organism: Macrobrachium nipponense (assembly GCF_015104395.2). Classification (NCBI taxonomy): domain Eukaryota; kingdom Metazoa; phylum Arthropoda; class Malacostraca; order Decapoda; family Palaemonidae; genus Macrobrachium; species Macrobrachium nipponense. Next base: position 33,181,678 of record NC_061105.1, read on the forward strand.
AAAGGACCTCAGGTTTGTATAGTTAGGAAAAATGCAATTTTCGACAAATTGTCATTTTTTTGCGTTTTTGCCACCAGAACTTGACTCGCTGTACATAATGTATTTAACTCTTGTAAATAAATTAATTTTAAGGTAACTTTTTGATTTTGTTTGCTCCTCCCTCCTTTGTTTGTCACCTGTCATCAGTCATTACAGCCCAATTGCTTATTATTTTTAAGAACCTGTCGATCTCGAGAGTCGAGATCGTAATAATGAGTTTCCATTCATTTATATAAAGCAGTCTTTACATGGATTGTTTAGTCAAAATTTCTGCCAGAAATAGTACCTGAACACATAATCCTAATCAAGTGGCTTATTTTAGAAAGGTTGACTTCTTCAGTACAATCGATCAATTTTACATTGGGAAGAGAACCACAGTACTTTTCTTTGCCCTTTTTAGTTGTTTAGTATTTTTAATACTGGAAATTCTTTAAATAAAACTTTTAAGGAAGAAGATTAATATTTGTTCATTTTGTATTCTAACCGTTCTGTGTAGGTAAAGTTATCTAATTTTACTTCCATGATTTATGAGCTCAGAATATTTGTAAAATGAGCGTAATAAGGTCCAGACTTTATGTTACATAAAAGAAAAAATGAATTTTTTTCTTTAAGTTTAAATATTTTACATTTATTATATACCATTGTGTTTTTCTTAAAACGTCTCGTGTGTGTCTGTGCCAATTGTTTTCATGAGTGTTGATACTGTAATATCTCTTGGAGCGAAGAATTCTCCTTGCTGTAAGACCGGTTGCATACGTAAGATTCCGTGTATTGGTTATGATGAATATGTTCTTCAACTAGGACTTGATGAAGTAACCCTCCCAAGGATAAATGTGACAGGTCTAATGGTAAAGGAGGTTTCGACTCTCTAGGAGCTATAGTCAGTGATGAAACTGCTGTAGATATTTTTTTTTACGTTATTCAACATAAGAATCTATTGCTAGTGATGAATTACACACATAATCACCAAGAAAAATTTCAGTTTAAGATTAATGTTACCGAAAAGAGGAAAAAAGTATGGTATGAAATTAGAGCAATGGAAAGTCCGAAAGTAGGAGAGGAAACACTTGATTATCTAGCAGAGTAAGAATATGGGCTGTGCCATGGGCTATTGATGGCTTCTGCAGTATAACCATTGAGTTAACTGAACTCTAATGGGAAAGAGTTGCTTGATATGTGAATGACTGTGATTTTTCATAGCGCTTGATTGCAGCTGCGATGTTTCTTCTTAACAAAGATATAGTTTGATCAATTTATGAAGAAAGCTGGGGTCTGCAGTCTTGTGGTGGCATTGATCAGCAGCCCTTTTCCTATGTAGGGGTCAAAGTGAACCAAAATCTCTGGTCATATTTTAATAGATGAGAACAATTTCTGACTCTTTGTCTATATGTATTGCTCATCTGGTCCTTACAATACACAGAGATAGGTTTTTTTCTCATTTTTTTGAAACACTGATTATCGTTGTTGTTCTACTCATTTTTTATTAAAAGTTTTTCCTCTAGTTTTTTCTCTTTTTATGAGTGGCCAGCACTATCAAGTTACAGCCTTCAGATTATCTGGAAGTCTTTGTGGATAAGGTTGTTACCCTCATGTCATTTTCCTTACCACAGTAAATTTTTAATGGTGGTACCCTGTACAGATGGGTCTGGATCTGTTACCCTCACCGCCTGTTTGTAAGCTACAACCTGTGAATGTATGTAGCATAGATGAGTGGTCAAGGAAAACTTTGATTAATCAGCCTCATACCTTTTAATTGATGAGAAACGAGAAGGCTTTACCCATCCGGGCCCACTTCATCAACAGGGGATATATATATATCTTACAAGTGTGTGATGTGTTAGTGAATTACATATCATGTCTTGCTTGGAGAAAGATTGAGCTGTAGAGGCAACCTCCTTGAATGAAGGAATCTGGTGCATCAGCATTTTTAATCTGGAGGCTGTTCGTACTGTTGCCAAGGCAGTTTGGGGTGTGTCGAGTATGTACATTCGTTTGTACGAATGTCACAGGTCTAACAAACCAAGGCACTTGCGAGAGAGACATTCCTTTTGTGATAGGAAAGAGGTCGGTTTGGTAAACGGGACAAAAACCCATCTTAAAAAGGTTATGGCACATATTTTAAATGACTTAGAAGTATCTTTATTACAGATGGGCTCTATTCCATGATATTAGAGACGGGATTCTCTATCCTGACTAATACAATGAAACGATTGACACTTTGGGTCTGGGAATCATTACTTAACCAGGAGAGTGAATGATAACTTATAGTTTTCTTGGTAGGGCAGACTTGGGTTTTTATTACTATGACTTATTAATCATTTTCTTCTATTTTATGTTCATGTGCTTTGGGTAATAAATAGTATATTTTGATATTTATGTGAGCTTAATAGCCTAATGACATGTTTGCAGATAGAGGGCGCCACTGTCAACAGGTAAGGGTTTCCAGTTTATGTAGTTTTGTCAAAAGGGTGTAAGATATATATATATATACTATATATATATATATAGATATATATTATATATATATATATATATATATATATATAAGGAGGTTGAGTTTTTGTAGGCCAGGATGTATAAGGTACATCTTGGTGCAAGAAGGGTTCCAGGTGGATGGGCGAAAAATCCTTGTTCCTTTGTACAAGCGAAGGTTCGTGTTAGAATTATGATGGAGACAATTTGCGTGACAGGAGGTTTGTTTGGAGAACTTCAGTGCATTAGACCAGTAGGTACTTATGTGGGACAACTATTTTATGATAAAAAAAGTTTTTGTGGGTAGTTGAGAGTATACAAATGTATGTGTGGTTTATGCTAGGACCTAGTAAAAGCTTAAGACCGAACTGGAAAGTGAAAGATACTGAGAGTATTGTATGGAGGGTAATTTGCTGGAAGTTATTCATATGTTTAATGATTAAAGCATAGCCTATGTTCGAGTTTGAAGATAAGAGTGTAACTGGTTTGGTGTTATTAGATTTATAGGTTATGTTGTGGAATAAGAAAAAGGGTTGTGAAAGGAGTTAGGAATGACTGATGTATGTTGTTGATTTGATGTTGAATACTAATAGTGAATAGAAATAGTTGAAACTAATAAAAAATTAGTTTTTAAGTGTCCTTGACCCAAGAAAGTTTAAAAAGAATAAGAATAATAAAGTTATGAGGTTAAATATAACTAGGAAAATGAAGTAATGTAAGTTAACACTGGTGGATTCCTTTTAAGTATTTGGAAATAAAAAAAAACAGATGGAGGTTGGGCATTGAAAGTGAAGCACAGAATATATGAAGCATTATACGTAAATGTTTTTTGAGCGAACTCTATAGTATTGCGGATGTTTTATGGAAATGAAAAAAAATGTTAAAACTACCTGAGAGGACTTGGTTATGAAGAAAACCAGAGTTAAGAGACACAAAAAGATACAGAAACTCAGAACAGAGAGAAAATGAAGAACCATAGAGGGGACAGAGAGAGAGAGAGAGAGAGAGAGAGAACAAGGAATCACAGGGAGAACAAAGAACATAAATGAGAACCCCAGAGAGAACGGAGAGAAAAATGCAGAAACCGATGCGAAGAGAGATTGAAAACCTATGAAACTCAAATTATGGACATAGTGGAAAGGTGAAGAAGCCCAGACAGAAGAGATATATAGAGAATCTGGATTTAGGGTTCTAAGGCTGGAAATCCCAACAGACAGAGGAGACGAGTTTAGTTAAAAAAAAAAAAAAAAAAAAGGAAACCTATAAAGGAACACTTGAAATTGAGTAAAGTCACAGCAGGAAGAAACGGGAAAGCAGAGGAAACCCATAAAAATGAGAAACTGGAAAGCTGAGAAAACCTACGAATGGGAGACATTAGAAAGCTGAGGAAGAGGTGATGAAGCTGAAGAAGAATCGATGAAGGTAACAGAAACTTTGAGAAGAAGAAACCGGTAAGCTGATGATGACCATTATTGCACCGTGTGCTATTGTATTTATTTTCTTAACTGAAATGCTTTTCAGTGGCCTGGTATAGTCATAAATTATTCCATCAATTTTTACCTGCTTTATTTACAAAATAAAATCACGGTAGATGTTCAGGGATATATTTCAAATTCTAGGTATACCTTATTCTCTCTCCGTTTGCAAGTTGTGATAAATTGATGTAACTACAGGAACCAAATTAGGCACATTTCATATCTATTAACAAAGGTGGCGATATTCAGTATGTAATATGTGTGTATATGAGAGAGAGAGAGAGAGAGAGAGAGAGAGAGAGAGAGAGAGCAGTTTAAAGATCTTGCAAACAACAGTCATGTTTATTAGTCTTTTGTAGAGAAATGAGGATTTGAAAGCATTACTTTTGGTTAATTGCTTCGATTTCAGAGACCCGAACATGCTTTATCTCTGTGGAATTTTCACATAACTTTTTGTTTCCCACCAAACTATACCAGAAATAGAAGTTAATTCTGCTTTGATGATAATGGAAACGTTTTAAAATCTCCGATGAAGATAATTATCTGTTTTCTTTCTTTCACTCTCATGAGAATGTAGGTTTTTAAAGGGGAAGAAAATGTTTCGTAAATCAACTAACGTATTGTTGCGAAGATTAAAATTTTCTTGATAATCACTCTTGCAATCACTGTCCTCAGGATAATGGTAACTTTATGTTGTTATTTCTCTGACGATAACTATGCTTTTACGTGATAAAAAAAATTCCTACGTTTATTGAAGGGAGAATCTTGCATGAAATGACTGAACTTAAACTTCGAAGAGCTTTAGGTTTAATGTGCAAATCTTTAGTGTTATCACCAACAAGGCTGGTATGTATTTTTTTTTTATCTCAGTACATCATACAGTATATATGGTTGGATTACAAGGATTACTATGGAAATTCGGTGACGCATTGTATGCGGAATAAGTATCGAAGTGGATCATAACTGGGTAGCGAGTAAAGGATTGCTTTCAATGGCCATCGCTGCCTAGCACAGTTATGGTAATTTTATTTTAATTTATTCTCAGCTTATAAAATATCAGGTGTTTCAGTAATAAATAAGTAATCTTTTAATACTTTTGATTTTTGTAAATTACATTTTTGAATATTTATCACATACTCCAGCTCCATTAAGTAATGCGTGATAGTACATTCATTACAGAAAACAATGAATGAAATGAAAATATATCTTTCATTTCATCACCTTCAGGATATTTTTCGTGCAACTCAGGAAGCAAGAACCTTATTAGCATAAAGTCAGCCGAATCTAAAACACAAAGTGGTAAACAAGAAAGCACTTTGTGTGGACATGTGCATCATGCAAAAACTCACATTTTCTCGAAAATTCTTTGAAATATGTAAATTTTCGACAAGTGGATAGAAAGACAGATAAATACAGGAAAGCAATAACAGGTGAATATATATATACTATATATATGATATATAGGTATATATATATATAACATATATATATATATATATATATATATATATATATATATGATAAAATACACACATATATATATATATATATATATATATATATATATATATATATATATATATAATATAAAAGACTTTCATTGTAATAGTACCAAATTTGTTTTAAGAAGCTCAGTGGAAGGTTTGCCTTAGAATACTGTGTACGACTCTTATCACAGATACTGTACGAAGAATGTAATGACATCCATTCTATTTACTCAGTGAAAACTGATCCATAAACAAAGGTCATGAATATGTATATGAGACCATATTTCATTTAATTCAGTAATGAATTTCATTCTTCTTCTGATTGCATTTTAGGCCATATGTACGTATTCAGTACTTATGTTAAATGATGACTTAATTTCTTTCAGCTTTAATAAGGTAATGGTTGTCAACCTTTTGCATGCACTGACAGGAGAGGGTTTCATTTTTAATAAGTCAAGACGCAGGACCAAAAATAATTGGTAGAAATTCTTAAAGAATCCTTACTAGATGGTGGCGTTACCAATATCAGTAATTAGGAACAGACGAAACCTACCGAAGTGTCTGGAAAGTTGGGAGAACAAGCAGTGCCTTCCCATTGTAAAGCTCATTAAAGAGGAAGAAGACAACGCCAGAGAGGAGGCCATAATGTGAGCTGACTTCATGATTTTTCCTCCACTTTAATGGGGACAAATATTGTGAATCACTTAAAAGAAGTTTTATAAACTTCAAAAAGATTTTAAGTGCTATGGTGAACTTATAGTAATATAAACACGGACACTCATGCATACATACATGCATACATACAGACAGATGCACTCAGACACAAACATACTCACACACACACACACACACACACACACACACACACATATATATATATATATAATATATATATATATACATATATATATAAATATATATACACGTGTGTCTATTTAAATGTGTGCGTTTGTTTGAGTGGCTGTGTGTAATTGCTTGGGAGGCGTTTTCTCCCTTCGAAAAATATATCTCTTGGGGCATTCAGTTCTTATCAGATGACCTTAGACCCATTTCCACCAGGGATATACATCAAAGCCTTTCCTTGTTTATTATGCTTTCAATATGCAGGCAGAATAATGCATAAAACATATTTATGAAATCAGGAGAGCGAGTGTATAATACTTTAGGGAAAAACCAATGGCACAGGTGATGCGGTGTCCCTATCCAACAAGCCTTAGAGTAAATGCAAAACAGAAATGATTAAGAAACTCAACATACAGATGCAGAAACTAGGACAAAAAAATAAGGAACTCTAGAGAGAACCCAGACTGAAAATACGGAATCCCAGAGAGAGAGAGAGAGAGAGAGAGAGAGAGAGAGAGAGAGAGAGAGAGAGAGAGAGGGTGGGGAGAGAATGATGAACAACAGAGAAAAGAGAGAGACAGCAAGTGAAAAATCCAGAGATTTTTTATACATCGTATGATCATGGCCCCCGAAAATAGATCTATCTTTCGTTGGTCTCAGTATATAATGTTGTATGAGCCGCGGCCCACGAAACTTTAACCACCGCTCTGTGGTGGCCTGGTGTATATCGTTGCCAGACGCACGATTATGGCTAACTTTAACCTTAAATATAATAAAAACGACAGAGGCTAGAGGGCTGCAATGTTTTTTGTTTGGTGATTGGAGATTGGATGATCAACATACCAATTTGCAGCTTTATATACTCAGTAGTTTTTAAGATGTGTGGGGGGGTGGGGGCGGGGGGTGAAAAAAGTGTGGACGGACAGTCAAAGCCGGCAAAATAGTTTTCTTTTAAGAAAACTGAAACTATAGAAGGAATATCTGTAAAAACCTGCCAGAATGAAGGATTGCGAATTTGGAAACACCTTAAGAAAGAGAAGACTTGAAATTTGAGTGATCAAGCAGAAAGCTAAGGAAACCCATAAAAATTGGACTGGAAAGCTGAGTGAGGGAACCTACGAGTAGGAGAGACTGTAAAGCTGGAGAATCCTTCGTGTAGAGGTGATGAAGTGAGTAACCCCTGAGGAAGAAATAAAAACTTAGAAAGTAGGAGATTTTTACACACTGAAAACTCAATTTTGAGTAATTACTTCGACTCCAGTGACACCTACTGGTGTTTATCCTCGTTTAATTTTCACAGTATTTTTTTGCTTCGCCAAAATCAACTAAGAATAGGAGATAAGATTTTTTTTGATGATATAGAAATGTTTCAAAAGCTTGGATGACAATGTTTATCTATTCCTTCTCTCTCCTATTCTCTCTGGCTAGGAATAGATAAACATTGTCATCCAAGCTTTTGAAACATTTCCATATCATCAAAAAAGTCTTAACTCCTATTCTTAGTTGATTTTGGCGGGAAGCAAAAAAATACTGTGAAAATTAAACGAGGATAAACACAAGTAGGTGTCACTGGGGTCGAAGTAATTACTCAAAATTTGTTGAGTAGGCTGTTTTGTTGCAAAGAACATAATTAGGTTTCTTTCTTCACAGTCATTACTTAAATCACTTCTCTTACGATACAGATAACGTATTTTGTTTGTTCTAAAAGAAATATCATCATGGATATCGCTGTATCTTTTACAATACGTGTTATTGAAGGGAGAATCTTGCAGGAAAAGATTTTTAAAATAAAAATCTTATTGCTATCACCAACAAAGCTTGGCAGAATTGGTGTATTCACCATGTGTTTGTTTATTTTGTTTGTTTAATATGTTTGTATGATCAGAATGCATCAAATAGTAAATGGTGGATTGCAAGGATTACATTGGAATTTTGCTGCTTTTTGCTTAATCATGTTTTTGTATCTGTAACATTTAATTTGGTTATTTATCGCATAATACATACTCCAGTTTACATTCATAACAAAAACATAATGAATGACGTGAAACTATTTCTTTTATTCCATCACTTGAAGAGTTCAAGGAACAAGAACTCGTTCTAGTATAAGGTCAGCTGAATCTAAAACTGAAAATTATAAACAATAAACCATGCATTGACTACATATATGTCACTCAAAAAAAGAAAAATCCTCTCTCAGATTATTTTCAAAATATCATTGAATCCCTGTTACTTTTTCACATATGAGGAGAGAGAGAGAGAGAGAGAGAGAGAGAGAGAGAGAGAGAGAGAGAGAGAGAGAGAGAAACCATAGTATGAGTGAATATATACACACTTTTTATATTACGATGAGGGCGGTGGAGGTGCTGCCTGCTTGTGTCTAATGGTGGTTCTTTAATTTCTGTTTTAGTATTGCGGATTACTTGCTGGGTATTATTATCGGGTTAAGTGAAAAGTAAGAGCTGTGCATAGAAATATAATGATAAAGTAATGATAAACACAAACGAGCGCGCGCACACACACATATATATACATATGTATAAATTTCAGACTCACATCGAGCTCGAACCCCGGTCTCTCAGGTGAAAGGCTAGGACGCTACCCATTGACCCAAACAGGCTATCAAAGAAGTTGAAACCTAAATATTTCCGTACCTGAGGATTTTTCTAGGCAAACTAACGTACCAGAGAATTTTATCCAGCTTCCCGACCCACCAGTGAGTCAGTTGGTAACATTTCATTCGTATTACCCCTTCAGCTTGAATATGATTGAACTAATCAACACATGAGGTCGTGCTTCAAAGAAATAGATTTCCAACTCACATGAATATGTATGTAGTGTGCATGCGTACATATACTTGAACATAATGTAATTTTATATATATATATATATATATATATATATATATATATATATATATATATATATATATATATATATATATATATATATATATATATATACAGTAGACCCTTGACTCACGAACACAATCCGTTCCTAGACCTTGGTCGTGTTCGAAATTGTTCGTGACTCGGAGCTAATTTCCCCATAAGGTTTAATGGGAATAATATTAATTGGTTCTTGACCCCTACGAACCAATATATATTATGTATATTTTGCCTTATTTTACACAGATAATGTAAAAGTCAGTGTAAAAAACCTTAATATATCTAATAATATAATTTTAAAATGGTAAACTAACACTATAAAAAACGTTTGTAAAGTGAACACTTACTATGACTGGCGAGACTTCTGGCTTGACGGACAAGAGAAGAGGAGGGTGGTGGGTGGGGAGGAGGTTATTGTGCGGAAGGAGACCCTCCCCAATCCAGGTCGGGGAGATCTCGTTCCGGAGATTCACTCTTCTAGGTTTTTTTGGTGAACTTTTAATCACAAACTTATCCAATGTCTGTTGCCTTTTCCTTCCTTGCATAACTCTTCTGGAATGGCTCATTAAATTTTCATTGAAGCATTTATTCCACGATCCATGTTCGTAACAATTTTTTGTTTCCCCGGATGATACAATTCAAGGAAGCACTGGACATCATTCCACTTTTCCATTGCGGCTTTTATCACATCACTGCTGACATCTGTAACTTCCTCCCTGCCTCCTCTTCGTCAGTGATTGCTCCCGAGCAAGTTGCTCCTGCTGCTCTTTGTGGAGTTGAACAAGTTTGTCCGCAGTCAAATCTTCTGAATGTTCAGCGACCAATTCTTCAACATCTTCGTTGTTGACTTGTAGACCCATACTGTTGCCCATGGACACAATTTCTTGCACAATCTCTGCATCGAAGCCTCAAAGTCACGGACAGTTACGCACTGGGGCCAAAGTTTCTGCCACGGAGAATTTAATGTGCGGTACGTAACTTCAGTCCATGCGTTATCAATGAGGGTTATGCAGTGAAAACATTAAAGTGCTTCTTCCAAAATTCTTTTATGGTTAATTTGTCTCTTCAGTTACACGGAAGCATCTGGAGAAGAGCGCCTTCGTATATAATTTCTTAAAATTGCTAATGACTTGTTGGTCCATGGGCTGGAGAACAGAGGTCGTGTTGGGTGGAAGGAACTTGAACTGAATGAAGTCATGTTCACTGCAGTCAGCCAAAGTACGAAGGGTGTGCCGAGGCATTATCCATGATCAGAAGGCACCGCAGGGGCAGCTTGTTCTCTGTTAGGTACTGACTCACGGTCGGAGCAACACTTCATCAATCCACTCCATAAACAAGCTCCGTGTCACCCATGCTTTTGTATTGGCCCTCCACATTACAGGCAGTCTGGCCTTATTTACGTTGTGCTGCTTAAAGGCACGCGGGTTATTTGAATGGTAGACAAGTAGCGGCTTTATTTTCAAGTCGCCACTTGCGTTTGAGCATAACAAAAGCGTAAGCCTGTCCTTCATTGGCTTGTGGCCTGGGAGCGCCTTCTTTTATTGGGTGATAATGTCCGTTGGGCATCTTCTTCCAGAAGAGGCCCGTTTCATCACAATTGAAAATCTGTTGAGCGACGTATCCTTCGGCCTCCACGAACTCGGCAAACTCGGTCACGAATGCCTCAGCAGCAGCCTTGTCTGCGCTAGCAGCCTCACCATGCCTAATTACAGAGTGAATTCCAGTTCTCTTCTTGAAGTTATCAAACCACCCTTTACTAGCCTTAAAATCATCTGGCGTGGCACTAGTAGAAGGAGTTTCCTCAGCAAACTCTGATACACTTGCCGAGCTTTCTCACAGATGATCGGCTCGTTTACACTATCACCTGCCATCTGTTTCTCATGTACCCACTTCAAAATGATTTTTTCTGCCTCTTCGAGGGTTTGCGATCTCATCTTGGTTAGTACTGTCACTCCCTTCGCAACATTTGCTTCTTTAATGGCATCCTTGTTTTTCAAAATTGTCGAAATTGTCGACTTGGCCATCTTGTACTCACTTGCGATATCGGTCACGCGAACACCATGTTCAAACTTTTCTATAATTTCTTTCTTTATTTCAATGGTTATCTTCCTCTGCACCCTCTTCTCACCATCACTCTTCACTTTCTTACTTTCACCACCACTCTTTCACTTTCTAGGGCCCATTATGAAGAAAATCACAAGTTTTAGCGCAAAAAATGCTAAGCGAATTGACGAACGTCTTGTGCACAATGAGATGAGACAAAGAGTGATGCGTGGGTGACGCCGTGCGTGGGCGGCTGGAAGATGGCTGGTCCCATGGCAACTCAAACGCTCTCACGTGTGCTGGGCGATTTCGCGCATTTTTCAAATGTTTGTGTCTAAAAATTAGTTTGTGAAACAAAGTGAATTGTTATTTTCCAGAAATTTCCAGCATTTTTCAAATGTTCATGTCTCAAAATTAGTTCATGACCCAAACAGAATTTTTATTTCCGCATTTTTTTTTTGTTCGTATCTCAAAGTTAGTTCGTAAGTCAAGGGTGAAATTTTACCTATAATTTTGGTCGGGGATCGAGTTGTACGTGGGTTCAATGCGTTCGTGAGTCAAGGGTCTACTGTATATATATATATGTATATATACATATATGTTCATGTGTGTGTGTGTGTGTGTGTGTGTGTGTGTGTAGCTTTAAAATAAGCTGAATTGAACATGACCAGTAACTTCGATCATGAATGTGACTGAAGAAAAGCAAAACGAATTGAAAAATCTTTTATTTTTCCCCCTTTTTTATTGCTTGCAAACCTGTGTTTTGAAAGTGATTTACTTAAAACAGTTTTCTCCATAAAGTTCCTTTTCCGCAGACGCACCCATTCACCTTTGCAGTTGAGCTAGTAAGCGAATTCCTCCCTTTGGAAAATATACCTTTTGTTGCATTACAATTCATATCATTATGTGCTTCGATGACTTAAGGTCCGTTTTCATGAGTGTGTTGGAGATATACATCAAAGGCCTTTCCTTGAGGTACAGCTACACACTTTATGAGAGGCAGTCTGCAAGATATGAATTTGTGATTGTGCTTTATATATGCATGCAGAATACATATTTGTAAATTCAGGAGCATGGTTCAGTGAGAAACTTTTAGTGTAAGATATTTTATGTTAAAGCCAGTGATATGGGCGATGCGGTGTCTCTAAGAACAGATGCGAAAGAGAAACTATGAAGGAACCTAGAAACAACAGAAACAGAATATGAAGAACCCCAGAGAGAACAGAAACAGAGAATGAGAAATATAGAGAGAACTGACAGAAAAGATGCTGAAACTGTTGTGGAGAGAGACTGGGACCCTTTGAAGCCCTTATTGAGAGAGTTACTGGAAAGCTGAAGCAGTTAAAACAAGAAAAGATTCAGGGAATATCTGTAAAAACAATCCAAAATTAAGGATTGTGAAGCTGGAAAATCTACAGGAAGACAGAAAGTGAAGACCTCAATTTGAGTAAACTCCCAGAGAAAAGGATTGAGAAGTTGAAGAAACCCATAGAAATGAGAATCTGGAAAGCTGGGAAAACCTGCAAAAGGGAAAGATTAACTAGAGAAACCTATAAAAATGAGACACTGGAATGGGAGAGACTGAAAAGAAAGAGAAAACTGGGCTTGTCTGAATGCAAAAGTGGGCGGAGCTTCATGTCTGAACGATGTCAGCGGGAATCTGTCACGACCAGGTTGCTGGCTTGCGACTTTAAGTCTGTCATACACAGGTCGTTCAATGTATGGGTTTGTCTGCCGATGTAACTCTATCGCGCGCGTCTCTTCTAGAGATGATGCCTTGCCTTCTCGAGACTGAAATCGGTGCGGAGATCGTTCATACTGTATGAATAGTGTGTGTGTGTGTGGGTCGCTAACGACAATCGTTCAGTGTATGGAGGCCTTTAGAATGAAGGATTGTGAATATGGAAAAACTTACCGAGGAGGAAGACTTGAAGATGAGTAAATTCACAGAAAGAAATAACGGAAAAGCTTAAGAAACCTAGAAAAATATGAAACTTGAAAACGTAGAAAACAGACAAATGAGAGAGACTGGAAAGCTGAGGAATCGTACAAGATAGAGTTGATAAAGCAGAGTAAGTCCACAGGAAGAGAGAATCTATAAAAGGGGAAAGAAACCATCCAGAAGAGTCTGATAAGCTAATGAAATCCTTCTTTCACCGTGTAAAATGTTTTCATTTATATTTTAAACTAAAAAGCTCTTCAATTACTTTTTACCTGCTCATTGTAGAGGAAAAAATCAAGACAGATGTTTAGAAAATATTAAAAATTCTGTGCATACCTTATTTCCTCTCATTTGCAATTGATAAAATAGTTGTTAATATTGGAACGACATTAAACAATTTTCACATCCATTTACAAATGTGGCGATAATGTGCATGTGGATGTGTGCATGTATATGTTAGTGTGTTTACGTGTGAGAGAGGACAGACCGCGAGCAATTCACAGATCTTGTACCCTAGCCATAGTTATGAGGTTTTTATATATTGCAATTGGAACCACAAAACTTCAATTCTGATATTTGCTTTACCTCTGAGAAATGAGTTTCAGGAAGCCTTAATTTTGATTAATTGTTTCGATTTCAGCGACACGGATTAGTTTTCATCCTTGATGAAAACTAAACTGTTTTGATGATTGGAAAACATTTAAAATCTTTGATGAAGATAATTATCTATTAACTCTCTCTCCTACTCACTCTCGTGGAACAAAGGAAATTTTTAAAGGAGAATAAAATATTTGGTAAGTAAGCTGTTTTGTTGCAAAGATCGTAATTAAGTCTCTTCGCTATCATAACTGAAATCACTTCGTTGTGGGTTATGGTAATTTTTATTTTAAGAGAAAATTGATAGATATATCGTTGTTTTCAATTAAAGCTTGGCTTTCACTTAATGTAAAAAATTCACACGTTTTATTGAAGGGAGAATCTTGCATGATATTACTGAACTTATTAAATCGTAGACTTTTAGGTTTAAAATACAAATCTTTTTTACTATCACCAACAGAGATGGCCATAGGATATGTGTTCATCTTGTGTGCCCATTTTGTTTGTTTGACCACAACACATCAAACTGCACAAGGCGATTGAATTTTGTTGGTGCTTTTATAGGATGAATAAATCCCAAACTAGATCACAACTAGAAAGAGAAAACAGGATATAATAATAATAATAATAATAATAATAATAATAATAATAATAATAATAATAATATAACTGTAATTATAAAATTCATATGGGATATATATTTTTATTAAACTTACAAAATCTTTCCCTCATCTTTTGTTTAACTCTTGAAGACAAGCTTGTAGACAAAGCTTTCAAATATATGTCAATTTAATATTAAGGGATATGGGAATGTTGCCGATTAGTAGTCAAAGGGTTCTTTCATAATTCTCTTCTCTCTCTCTCTCTCTCTCTCTCTCTCTCTCTCTCTCCTCTCTCGCCCCTTCTCTCTCTCTCTCTCTCTCTCTCTCTCTCTCTCTCTCTCTAATAATTCATAAGTAATTTCACTCTCTCTCTCTCTCTCTCTCTCTCTCTCTCTCTCTCTCTAATAATTCATAAGTAATTTCACACTCTTAAGTAATGGCTGAGATTAGCAATTCACTACCGTTCCTTTAAGATGGCTGGGCCACCTATGTCTTGTGCACCCCTGTCGCACAACACATTGGCTACTGGTATCTACTAGTTCATAATATTTGCAAGATAGCCCTTATAACACATACTTCGACTATCATTATACCTATTATAACCACAATCACTGGAACTGTGTAGCGTTCGTTGAAGAACTCATCCCCATCATTATCCTCTAGCGGTGGAACCGTAACCGTCTCCAATGTAGGCGGAACTTGAACCGCCTCGTGGTCCCATGTAAGTGATTCACGAACACCTTTGTCGAATAATTGTAGATCCCGGCTGAGCGCGTAAACCATCTCGAAACAACTCAGTATGAGCCATTATTAGGCGTCTGCGACCCCTGTAGGTGTATCCTAACACCCTCGTGCTGAACTGTAGATTCGACGTGTTCTGATGAAGGAATCGTAACCGCCACCTTGTTGTCAACTTGAAACATCCCGTGACTCCCATGCAAGTGCGTTCTCGCATCCACCTCTTAGAAGATTGTAGTCTCCTGATTTGTCCCAGAATGTATCCTGAGACGATCCATCGACGACATTCTGTAACATCGTTGCCCGTGAAGATCCGACCTCTGGTGTTGTAGATCCAAGTTGTTTCCGTCATCACCCTCGCGTGAAGTTGGGAATTCTCTAAAGTCATCGTGTGTCCGTATTTGAAAAGTCTACATGATCTTAGAACAAATAAAGTCTTGCTTTAACACACGAATCTGTCATCAACTAATATACCCAATCTCATAATCAATTATTAAAAATTCCTCACTAAAATAAAATATGATCTTTACCTACTGAATCCTCATAACTAATCCTATATCTGACAAATATACTATCAAAAACGCCCATAATGTCTATACAGCAAAACTCCTGTAATGTTTATACAGTTAACCTCCATCAAATATAATGCTGAATATACCTTCTATCTTACATATACCAAGATAAATTCTACCTCATTTCTATGATAGAAATGCTATGTAAAGTTAAATCCGGATTACAAGTTTCCCTTGTAGGAAAAAAAATAATAATAATTCAACTTTTCCCATTACAAAATGTATAAGGAGAGAAAAAAACATATATAGTTCAGTGCTTTTCCCTAAAACGTAGTATGTATCATTACGGAATTTGCTGCCGCAAGATATCCTATTGACCCGAATTGACCCCTTAAATTCTTCCCCATAGAAATAGATTTTGTACCTTTCTCTAAGTTTACCTGATGTTCTAACACATTAGTCAATCCCAGTTTATCCCCTTATAAAGCTACTGTATCCCCTAATTCTGCCAAGAGCTCGCTTACCGTTTCTATATGCTCATTATAATCTGCATTAGCTAAGTGTTCTCTGAGTATTCGCTTCCTTGATTGCATTTGTGCCTCTGAAAACTCAGTTTTCCCCTCTGCAATAGCCACTGAAACACTGTCATTACTCCAATCTTGTAGATCTACCACATATGTATTCTTCTGGTATTTCCTAACTGTATCACTATAGTTCAGTAATTCTATTCATGTAACACCAGTGTTTGATACACTGTTCACTGATGCCGTGCTAATAACCCCTCTTAGTTTCTCACTACCCTTAATTACACATACTTCCGCGGGTTTTTCACTTCCCTCAATTTGACTTTTACCATAGTCTTTGAACCCGTCATTAAAATAACATCCTCTGATAAAAAACATTTATATTTGTGGTTAGTACCTCCCCGTTCCATGATCCCATAAATACCACCCGTGGTTCTCATTGCATCCACCAAGACCCCATTGTTAGTATCAGTAATAATATCAGGATTATTATCAGTATCACCACCCGTAACGCCATTGTCACACCCACCAAAATTGTTACCACCGTGGCCCCCAATATCCCGTTTAACATCACCGCAGTTATTCCCCGTATCATCACCATTAGCACCGCCAAATGCACCCCCATATTCAATAATCTCCATATCCTCAGTTTTACTTACGTCCTCACAAGGGATAAAAACACCAGGTATTCCAATCGTTATACCACTAACACCTGCGTGGACCGAAATCTTGTGTCTTCTACATGCAGGATGGCCCAGCAAGTCTGTTGCTCAATGCAACCCCTTTTATAACCAAAAATGGTTCTATTAACACACTTTTACCTAGAGTAAACCGTATTCTAACACAACCCAGGGTGTTTAATCTATGGACTTGCACATCACACACCATCTCCGTTGAGGGTTTCAAAGGATAATGGGAGAACTTGGATTGATATAAATTATGATCCATCAAGTTTATACTTGCGCCGGTGTCAATAAAGACCGGGATATCAACATCTTCCACTGTCCCATATACTATAGGCCTGGGCTCTGGGGCGTCCCCCACGAGGCCACCATGGCAGGTACAAATATTTAACTCTACATACTTTCTTTGTGTGCCCTGGTTTATTACAATTGTAGCAACACAACTGCTGTTGCCTTAGATCGATTGATCTTCTATTATATTTCACTTTTGCACACAAATGGGGAGAAGGAAATTATTTGTCTCTTTGCACCGTATTTCTCGGACCGATTCCGTTAAAAAATGTACTATCCACCGTGGGACATTTGGACATATGTTTCTGAATTTAGGCATAAAATTAGCTCTTCGTCTGATGCAGATCCAATCTTTACATCAAAACTGTCCACTATTGCGTCTGGTACGTCATGTAACAGCATTGCAAAATGGATCAATTATTGTAAATTGTCGAGTGAGACATTATTCCCACTATCCCATTTGGAATTTTTCAATTTTTTTATCCATTCTCCCGCTGAGTCAAAAATTTTGAGCTGTGCTCAATAAGGCTTTTTGTGCCTTTCTGGATTTTGTACAGCCCTCTTAAATCTCTTACCATATCACCGTGTTCCTTTGAGCCATAAGCCGATCTTAAAAATGCTTGTAATTCGGTCCATGACTGACATTTTGTATACTGAAAACTCCTACACCTGTAGGATAAATCTCCTTTATTGAAACCTAACAAGGCTTTCGCCTCTGTGAATGCTCTCTGTATCATCTTTAATTCCCTTGGCGTTTAAATAGTTATTCACCCCCTCAGTAAAAATTTGCACTGGTTGGGAAAGAACGCCGTCTACAATGCCACAGAACGGGCTGACCCCCGCACTTACACTTGTTATTCTGTGAACCAGAATCTGGTTTCCACTTGCGTCAGCCATTTTGCTTTCTTTATGAAAATCCTTATACTTCAGGATTCTCCCGACCTCAGTAACATTGATATATTTATGCACACACAAACCCCAACCCAAAAAAATTAATAATAATCATCCACCAATAAAAGATAAAATAAACATGCACCACGCCCAACAAACCGCTATATGAACTCGCCACTGCTCAGGTTCAAGGTTAATCAGCTGTTTAATTAATAAAAGATCACTCTGGGAAGAAAAAACAGGAAGAAAATCAGTTCGAGAGAAAAGGTATGTCGAACCCTCAAATCACTTGAATCAGCATCTGTTCACTCCGGCTGCCTCTCTTTCTCTTCCATGCCAAGCATAAAAACGAAACTCACAATACCACTTTTCCCCCGTATTTTAATACCACAAACCCACTAATGTCCACCGAATCTCGAGGGACCTCAAAATAAAACACACTTTTGAGTAAATTAACACCAATAAGAAGAGAAAGAAAAGGAAGGAAACATAAAATTATACACTCACATCTTCATAGAACCAAAGTTTGTACCTGTCTACACATTGCAACCACGCGTAATTCATTCCCGTTACAACATAAATACACTTTATCACCCCCCTGAACACAGAAATATGTCTTTACACTATACCACTGCTAACAAGTCTGCCCGCACGGCCGCACCAGGTATTTTCCTTCAAGTTAGCAATAAAGTAAGTTGCCCGATGCATAATTACAAACATTCTCGCCAAAATATACCTAATCTATATAGTCTCTTTGGAGGCGCTGTCTATGGCATTAATGAACCTTTTAATGGCTGCCACCAATCTCTTGAACGGGTTTTTAAGGCCAAATGACACTCGTTTAAACAAATGAAACAAACTGCTACTGGCAACTAAACCTACCCTCTTTCGTTGCAGATCATTCTGCGGAGTTGGCTGAAAAAGCAAGCTAGGCAAATAAACTCCCGTAGTTATAAAAAATATACTTTTTATTTCACAAATTAGCTAACATTAAAGTGGAATCAAATTAATTAATAAAGTGGATAAAATGAATTAACTTTGACCCCCCAAAAAACTGTTAAACTAACGGTTTCCTCTCAAAATTATATTTAAGTAAGTACCCCCTCTTATCTCATTATGTCGACTATTCATAATATTTTAATAGGTCAATAGAAGTCTTAGAGAATCCATTTTTCTATATAGTGACTTGGAATCCATCTGAAATAGAGACCACAGTTATAACACCGCTTTAACCATGAAAGTTAGTCAAAAAAGAATGTGTACAGCACCACACTTCTCTTTCTCCAGACACAATAATTGTCACTTCATAGGTTAACTTTTTCAAAGTACTTTCTTACGTTACCTTATTCGATGGTTCTGCAACACCTCTTCCAGGCGTGCTCCACACTCTGTCACAACCAATCAGCGAGACCTCTCTTAGCGCTTATCCCCCCATAATAAAAGTCATATACCGTTCGTTACGAACACACACAGACACACCCTATGTTGCACCCAGCAAACACGGGTGCTCCATGCCCGAAGTCCGTGATCTTCGAGGCGTCATTGACCACAAAATGTATTGGTAATCTATCCTGTCTGTTTTTTCATTTCAGCATCTTCAAGGAATCCAGCGCTTGTCTCTAACCGACTTGTCTCTAACCGGAAAGAGCTGAGATTAGTAATTCACTACCGTGCCTTTAGGATTTATATGGAAAAATGTTGAATGAAACCCAAAATAAGTAACGATGTAGCTACCCATTTCTTGACTGTACTTGATTATTCTGAAATCTCCGCAATAGGCTGAAATCGTTGCTACAATGAAAGCTAAAATTTCTATTAATGAATCAGCATTATGGGTCATTTCATGTTTGAGATCTTAAAGAAAACAGGCGTTAACAGGCGAATTGGGACGGGAATACAGTCATTGAAGTATTGTAAAAGGAAACATAAAGGTTTGCACTCCACTGTTATTATACAATTTCCGATTAACAAAACAAGGAACGAGAGGGAAGACTCAGAACTTAAAAAGCAACGGCATGATAAAATGAAAATGGCCTTAAACGCACCCACAACCCATTTTCAGTCATATATCCATGGTTGTGGATGTGTTTAAGGCCATTTTCATTTGATCATGCCGTTGCTTTTTAAGTTTTGAGTCTTCCTCTCGTTCCTTGTTTTGTTAATCGGAAATTGTATAATAACAGTGGAGTGCAAACCTTTACGTTTCCTTTTTTTTTCACACACACACACACACACACACACACACATATATATATATATATATATATAATATATATATATATATATATATATATATATATATATATATATATATATATATATATATATAGATATATATATATATATATATAATATATAAATATATATTATAGAGAGAGAGAGAGAGAGAGAGAGAGAGAGAGAGTGAGAGAGAGAGAGAGAGAGAGAGAGAGAGAGAGAGAGAATTGTAAATTGCTCAAGTGAAATACTAATCATGTTTTGTCCTCGACATTCCAAAAGGTTATATGGGGCGAAGCTCAAAATGCACGCACGGCAAGTGAGCTACTTGGATGAAAAACGCAAATGAAAGGACAAGAGAAACAGAGGCAGTTAAATACGCAACAAATGTGTTT
The DNA here is from genome assembly GCF_015104395.2 of Macrobrachium nipponense. NCBI lineage: Eukaryota > Metazoa > Arthropoda > Malacostraca > Decapoda > Palaemonidae > Macrobrachium > Macrobrachium nipponense. The sequence continues at coordinate 33,202,314 of NC_061105.1, forward strand.
CAATTTAACTGTCACGTTTCTACCGCTGTTAATCTCACTTTCAATAAACACGCAGCGAAGTGCAAAATTGCGCTTGAATATCAAAAGTGTTCAATATGATTTGTGTGTGCGACTTTCCTTTCCCGTTTAATAATATCATACCTATATATGTGTGATTCCAAGTAATGAAATTGAAAACTTCAGTCTGACTCTCATTCAATTATAGCATTTTATTCTGCAGCTGTTGTTAACGAATTATATCGCTTTTACATGCGAATACCTCACTGGGAGGTTGTATGTATGTATGTATATATATTATATATATATAAATTATATATATATATATATATATATATATATATATATATATATATATATATATATATATGTATATATATATATATATATATATATATATCTATATATATATATATATATATATATGTATATATATACACATGCATACATATGTGTGTATATATATATATATATATATATATATATATATATATATACATAGCCTCTCTGTTTAGCAGACTCGGTAAGCGTCACTGTCCCGTTCCTGATTTCGTTCCCCGCCAACTGGACGGTGGTTCGATCCCATGGCGGACGAAAATTATTATCAACTAAAAATTCCCCCTCGGTAACATATGATGAAATATATCAATTCCGAGGCAGAGCGAATTAGATATTAAAGGACATTTGTAGCTCAAATGATTTATATGAATCACGGTGATGTGATAAGTATTCATATATATACATAGATACATACATACATACATACAAGGGTTTTGTAACTGACAATTCGTACAAAAAATAATCTTAGCTCAGTACTCAGTATCAGACCCAAACTCACTACTGAGGAGGCTGGAGTTACTTTTACTGTACAGTATTGCCAGTCACGTACATGTTACTAATATAAAAAAACAGAGATGTGCACTTGATTAATATAGGGAATGATATAACACAACATTAAGGGAATTGAACAAGTTTTACTTGGGTCTTTTTTTTCGTAGGTAAGTTCAAACAAATGGTTTTAAATTTTCTGTGATAATGCATTAAATATGAATGTCATATTATGGTTGTTAAACTAGGGGACAGAGAGAGAGAGAGAGAGAGAGAGAGAATGCAAGCAAATGAATTATAAGAACATGAAGGAGGGAATGAAGTAACGCCATTTCTACATAACTTTTATAATTTGTGAGCGAGAAATTTTTATAATATTTTTTTTGTATCAAAGTTTAGTCCCCATTGATTAAGACATGGATTTCACCCTTAGCGAAATTAGTTAAATCGATGGTGGCTAAGAAGGGAAAAAAGTCTAAGGAGAAAAAGAAAGCTCTTGAAAACATATGGAGGAAATATACTGTATTTACCCATGTTATTTTTCTTATTTGCCCCGTGAAAACTAAATGTTAAGTTTAGATATAATATTCCTTGACCAGTTTTAGTACCCATATAAAAATTAGTGTAGCTGACGTAAGTTCTTTTCCTTGAAAGGAATTTTGAGATGCTCTATATCAATTATAATGAGTATTAAATCACATTTGATATTCTTCTGAAAATAATTCTTTTCCATATATATATATATATATATATATATATATATATATATATATATATATATATATATATATATATATTTGGAAAATAATTATATATAAATGTATATTTATATATATATATATATATATATATATATATAATATATATATATATATATAAAACAGAATTGACTAGCAACCAGCTCGATGATCAATGCTGTTGGTTTAATAGCTTTGTCAATAGAAGTATTTTAAGTAAAGTAAGGGGCTTTTGTATTCAGTAGAACCATAAGATACATTACACATGCACATTTTCGTGTGATTTTATAGTGCAAATATAATTCTACAGTTTTAGAAACTAGAATGTAAAGTCCTTGCTCTTTGCTTTACTTTGGCGCCTCTGCCATCCAAATCTGGTTTATCAAGAGCTCTTCTTCTGCACCACATTAGCACAAGTCGGCGCGTGCCTAGTTGTTTTGCTTACAGCGCATATTATACTCTTCATGCAACCACATTTCACCATATGTCATCGCAGAAGCTTCGGAGAAAGTGTAGATTAGTTTTCACTGAAATGTACTGGCGATGCTCTAAGCAGCCAGCCAGATACTGAGGGTGATGGACATGGTGGATGAAGTACAGCATTATTTCGCTGAAGTATTTTTTGACATTGTGTTCTCAGTATTACCTCAAGAATAACATACCTCTGTGCTGTGGCCATACGGCTGGCAGACCTAATGCCCAGTTTCACTTTCTTTGATTGACATGGAACCACCTACCACTCGGCGGTTTGAATGTAAAACGGTATTGCTGTTTTAGGAACGGCGAATTCTGTTATGCGAGAAGTGATTCTGCTTCAACATCAAAGTACAGGCATTGAAACAGCACTGTCTTTCTTCTGTTTCGTTTGCTATTTACTGCAGTTTTTCAGGAAGTACTGAACCGTTTTGGCTCGAAATATGTTTTTTGAAAAACATTGTCGAGGTCTTCCTATTGAATTTGTTTTCATAACTTTTCGCTGGATACGCGGAAGTATAATTTTTAGTATTCATCACAGTATAACTGTTAATATCTATAAAGAGGAAGTATTATGTACAATAGAGTTCACTTTATTTATTCATGTAATAATACTGGCCCGTAAACAAAGGCCATAAACACAACTCATAGCCTTTTGACCGGTAAACAATTCTATTCCGGTTAATTGGCGATTTATGGTTACTGCATTTAGAAATGGAATTTGATAACGTGCAACTAAAACCAACTGTATTTGACTATTTTTTTTCCAGGAATGATATATGATTATAATTAATTTTAATCGAGAAATACATGTCTCTATAATTTAATGACAGAACAGGTTGAACACTTTTGACATAATTTCCAAGTCCTAAAGTGTATTGGGATGTACCAGAGTGCGTTTACCTGTGACAGGTAGACATTTTGATTATGTAAATAAAAGTATTCTTTTTTGTGCGTAAATGTTGCTGAACCATACTTTCGTTTATATTAAGTAAACAAAAAACTTTCCGTTATTTAAAGTCTGATTTTAATTTTTTCTTTGTTTAGTATAATGATTCTTTAAGCCTGATGATACTACTATGCATTACTCATTTGTATTTTAACATCTCTGGTTCCAAATATTCACATTTCCTTCTAATGTCATGCAAGATAATCAAGTGAAATTATGGTAGAAGGCAACTATATGTATATATATATATATATATATAATGTGTGTGTACAGCAGTATATATAAGGTAATTGCAAGTTTTTTCTTTTATTTGAATTACTATCTACGTAATTACAACTTTGATATGAACACTTATGTTTGAATGTTATTCTACTAGGCTATTTTACTGACCACTAGAATAGTACATATTTTTGTTCAGCCGTATTTCAGTATACTTTTTTTAACATGTTAGTATTCTTCTAGGATGGCTCCATTTGGACTTCCGAACATCTTAGAAGGTGTTAAAAATGTGAAATTCGCTGGACTGGTCGTGTGGGTTTATGCCGCAAAGTTGTTTGGTTTAGCAAATTAAAAACTGGCTACAAAACTACTCCGAAGCTCCCGGTGTCTTAGGGTTTGCTCTAACAACTGTTAAGTAACTACGATCATAATACATTGCCTGTATTTTCTTATCTATAGCTTCGTTTTCGTGTCATTGTCGGTGTACTTCGCCTCTTGTTACAAGTTATATGAATTGGTTTTACATATGAATGTTTCTTCGTAAGGAATAAAAAAAATAATTCTCGAGATACATGGACGATCTGTTTAGCATCCTCGATTTATTCAAATGAATCATTGTTTTTGGCATTGATATCTGTAATTTCTTGGAGTTTGCCTCTGCAGTCTTTGTGTGATTGTTCTTCAGACAGGGTCCAAAGGCCCACAACATTCCCCTCATAGCCCCTAACCTTGTACCAACCTGACGGGCTGCCCACGGGCAAGGGCCCGTACTGACATAAACCCGCTTAATCTAAAGCAACCAACTATTTCCATATACTTTTTATTGTTATTGATGTTCGCACGAATTTAAGACTTGGTTGGTTTCACTTTATATTGCATTCCAGCAAACAGAATGTTCTATATTTTGGATATAATAAGATTAATTATTATTATTATTATTGTTATTATTATTATTATTATTATTATTATTATTATTATTATTATTATTATTATTATTATTGTTATTGTTGTTGCTGTTGTTCTTGTTGTAAAAAGAGATGCTAGTTTCGAACGCATCAAGTTTTCTTTGATTGAAACTAATCGGGGTTTGATTTGCGTATGATATAATCATGATATTTCCAACACTACATCCTGATTATAAGAGAGGATCTCCCCCATTATTATTATTATTATTATTATTATTATTATTATTATTATTATTATTATTATTATTATTATTATTATTATTATTATCAAACATGCCCCAAAACCAACGATTTGTATAGTAAAAAGCACCGCCGAAAAGAAAACTTTGAAAATTGTCACCGAAATATATAAAAGCTATTTGCCCACTAAACTAAACTTGAATGGATTCCGTAGCTGAATGAGTAGTATATTCAATAGAACCGCTCACTTTTTTTAACTTTCCATTCTCTGTATTTTTAGCCATCTTGCATCGGAGCGCAGTTGCAAAAGCAATTTGATACAACGCTTATATTGCATGTTGAAATGCCGCAATTGCACTTTTGGACTCTGAAGTCTTCGTTTCAATTACTCGGAATCATCTGTTGGTTTGAAGTTATTTAACGCGGAGAGTAAACAGACAATATTATGTTATTATTCTGAACAGCTTTCATAGGCAAGAACAATGCGGAGTTTTATTGGTTGTTACTGAAGTCTGGATTGACAATGATATGAAAGCAAGTTGCATCAGCCCTCGCGTTTCTATTGCCTTGATTACATCTTTACTTAAACGGAAATAATTCAAGAGAATTGTTCTTTTTTAGCAGTTTGTAACACTTATGTTGTATTTTGCAAACCACAAGTAAAAATAATACACTTTCATTGTGTAGGGGAAAGCATCCGGTGTCACCTTAAGGAGTAACGAATTTATTGTATCATTTTTGAATGATCGTATCCGTTCGATTTGTAGTATTTTTAATATTTTGCAAATAATTACACTTTTATCATAATTGTAAGTCCTGTTCAAAATAGAAAAAATTAGCTTATTTGTTTTGTAAATAGTGTTGTAAGATACATAGACAGGTAGAAATGCATGTCACAAACAATACTGATATCGAGATTAATAACTCCAGTTTTACTAGGTTATTATTGTTATTATATTGTTTAGTAGTTGAAACCTATTCATATGGAACAAGGCCATAGGGCCATTGCTTTGAAATTCAGGCTTCCAAAGATGTTGTTCATTAGGAAGAATTAAGAGGAATTAAAGTAAAATACTGTAAGATGACCCACTAAAAAAAATAGATAAATAGATAAAAATGTATGAAAATGCAAGAGGAATAGCATTAGGGTAATAAATATGTTCCTCTTGCACGACATCCTGTGGGAGGCTGTTCATAACTACAGCAATCTGTTGTCTGAAAGATTATAGGAGAGAAATATCTGCATTTTCTCAGTATCATGAGTCAAAGTGCATTCAAGTTTTATCAAATGTTTCTTTTCCTCTAGAACAGGACGAAATCTGTAAGAGGCTTGTCTCATAGTATATGAAATACTTATTTCTTTTTACGGTATATTTATTTCATTTACGTTATAATTTCCATTATTTTATATATTTTGTCTTCTTTCCGTTAGATGCCTGATGGAAGGTTTAGCAACACGGTTCGACTGACGAAGTTAAAAGGTTTTCACGACTAATTTGGTTGCGTGAGGAACTCAGATACCAGTGGATTCCGGTTCAAGTCTCATGAGGACGAAAGCTTCCGGAGAAAGGAAGACGAGAAAAAAGAAAGAGGCAAGGAGGGCTTATGAATAACAGGTGCTAATTGGTTCTCCTAATGGTTGGGCGAAAGGTTAGAGGTTTTCATGTATACCTAAGGGTGCGTTTACTCTACAGTAAAACGTGTCAGAAACACATCACCAACTTATTGCCTATGTCCAAACAGGTTGAAAACAAGTCAGCGACTGTTAGTGGCGAACGAAACGTTGTGGAAAACCTGATAATCGTACGAAGCGCTGGTTAGGACTATCAATAAATTGTTCACTTGTATTTAACTTGTTTGTGAGAAGTGTGCAATAAGTTGCTAACACGTGTTAATGACATGTTTTACTGCATTGTAAACGCACCATAAGAAAGCACATAGTTCATTGTGATTCAGTTGATCTGAAAGTCGAGCTGATCGATTTTTAAAGTTCTAACATTCAATTGATCTTAAACGGTCAGAAGGAAGAAAACTTGCAGCAGTAACTTTACTTCTGTAAGATGTATGTTTTCTGGACACTTTTTTTTTTCTTATTTCGGTTCTTGTAATGATTTTAATCATTTTCATCCACTGACCTCTAAAAGATTGGACGGATTCATCATGGTTTGTGGATTTAACAGACTGACAGTTCACTTTGTGACAACAATTTGCAGATAATTTTTTTTTTCTAATTACATCACCATTTATTGAGAGAGAGAGAGAGACTATTTGTAGACCTAGTTTAAGTAATTCATGTGTTTTTACGTGATCATTATTTTCCCTTAATATCTGAAACAAGAAAGTCTGCCACGCTAATTAAGACACTGGATTTGCCTTTTAAGAATGTAAAAGTTTTCGGGATTCCCTAATTATGGGTAATTACTTCAGCTCCAGTGACACGCCCTTGTTTTTCCCAGAAAATACTTTGTGGAACTGGGTGAGGGCGGCTTGCAATTTTCCCTTTATTCTTTTACAGAGAGAGAGAGAGAGAGAGAGAGAGAGAGAGAGAGAGAGAGAGAGAGAGAGAGAGAGAGAGAGAGAGAGCGTCTGTTGACGACAGGGAGTCTTGTGAAAATCTTTTGATGGGGATTTTGTTTCTTATAGTCTGACCATTATTAAAAATGGGATCTTTGTTAATCTTTATACCTAGTGTTTTGGATTCGGTTTACTTTCTTTAGCTTCTTCGCGTTCTGAAGGAAAAACGAGGAAGAAGTTGTATTAGTTTTGCGAAGTGAATTATGTCTAAATGCAACGAGGAAAGGAGGATTACAACTGAAGTCTTTCGTCGTTATCAAAGGAAATGAAATAATTTTGAAGTACGATAGAATACCTTACCATTTATCTTCAAATAAGATTAGGCTTGATAATTGCGAATTGGGCAGGTGGCGAGAACCTTTTTTTTTTTTTTTTATTTAAGGATAGATCAATAAATGTTATGACAAAATGTCTTAAAAGCACTGTGAAAGCAAATCCACCACCAAGGACATGAATAGATAAATAATAACCAGTGAGTAAATCAAGAAGGGTAGTTGAACGTAAGTTAGTTAGGATACATCACCGTTGAAATAACGTCTGATTTGCTTTTTAGGAGGCCGGGACCTGCGGAAATAGGCATTCTGCACTTCAACCATTAACTGAATGATTAATCCAACACATTACAAAAAATTCAGAGTAATGGTTTTAATTTAGATTAAAGCCTGTCATTCCTATTCTAACCTCCTAGTAATGAAGTGGAAACGTCATCTCCATTTCTTTTTCTTTCACCGAGTGCATTTTTTCTGTCGCCTACATCCGATTCCGACCTGACGGGGTAGAGGATTATTGCATTAATGGCTGATGGCGTGAAACAAAGAAAGCCTTACAATAATAGCAAAGAGAAGACAATATTGAATGCAATACCGTTGTCTTCGTTTAGAAAAGGAATATTAACTCCTAAACAAAGGGTTATGAACTGAGTCGTTCAGTCCCTTTGGAATTTGAACAGATTAATTTCGTTTTATTGGAGATACAGGTTACAAATAGACTGAACTGGTGCTCAGTGCTTTTTTGGGGAAGGTGTGAAGAACAACTTTCATCTCTTTTAACGGGCGGTTGTTTGTAATTGAATTAAAATCGACTCGTAATTGAAGGGCAATGTAATATCCAATAATTTGGTACCGTTATTTGAACAGACTATTGTTTGACACAGTTATCCGTAAAATTGGAAATTGAGTAGAATTGCCTTTTAATATTTATTGAGCAACGTCATCCATTACTGTCGTGATAGACAGAAGTTCTAATTTTTGTTTTAATTTCATACTGTGGTTCGCTACAGTTGGATTTCATTGGTTGAGAACGATGTGATCTACCTCTTTTGATGGATGTTGATTCACACATGTTATTCAGCTGTATTTGCTAAACGATTACAGTCATCTGCTTTTGTTGTTGAAAGATTTTCAAGATAAATTGACATTCCCCAAATAAGATTATGCTTGTGAACGAAAGTTCCTTATGAAGAATGACATTGTATTGTTGAATATCATAAAAAGTGCAAAGGAACTATACACAGTAAAAGCATGAATCTTGTATCATTTTACCGCAGAAAAATATACGTAGCGCTGAGATGCGAAATGCATTGCTGTTACATCAACGCTTTAATGTTGCAGTTTGGCAACATTGAAAGTTGCAATTTGTAATTAATAGCCACTTATAAATTGTAATTGTAATTCCACATATGAGCGCCATACCATACATGCGTTATGTTGACATTGTTGCTTTGTATGTAATATGAATTTGTTAGCCGTTTTTTTACGTATTTGTTATTCACTTTTGTTTCGTTTTAACTTTTCAGTGATATGTGAAATATAAATTTGTATAATAATTTTTTTTTAGGCTTATTCGTTTTTGACGTTGTACTACTACTACTACTACTACTACTACTACTACTACTACTACTACTACTACTACTATACTACTAATAATAATAATAATAATAATAATAATAATTGAAAAAGAAACCCACAAAATCACTTTGTAACTTGTTTACTTCTAAGTATTTACATTTAGTTCTACTTCCCACTTAGAAATAAACAAGTTACAAAGTGATTTGTGGGTTTCTTTTTCAATCTTCAGAAGAAAACTGAAAGAAGTTTTTGTTTGGTTAATAATAATAATAATAATAATAATAAAGTGAAAACAGAAATCTCCACGGAAATAACTGTTTATGACGCGCTTCTGCCTTGAATTGAAAATACGTGAATAACATCGCAACGTCTATGTTTTGTTCATCAGTAAATTTTTAATTCTTTACCCTTGTCACGAAGTTTTAGTGCTTGCGTCAGTTGTTCCTTGAATTGCTTGCCTTGAATAATTAATGAATGTGCTTTATAAAAGCGTTTCAGAATTTCCGCCTCCATTCAGTTAGATTGAAAAATAATTCTACCTGTAGTACCGGAAGCGTTGAAAGGATTTTAAGATTAGCATCAATGTTTTTGCAATGTAAGCGTATTGATATGAATGAAGCAGAAGTGATGTGTATTAAATCAATCTGTATTGTTCAATATATTATTTTCATACCCTGATATCATCGACGATCCTCAGATTCATTTGAAATTTATGGAATTGAAAAGAACAGAAATGACTGGGATCAGAAAGAAGTGTTCTGGTTTTTTAAAGTAAAATTCATTAGGTGAGACCCAATTATTGCCGGATGGTAATATATTTGTGATGTGTCTGTATGTTTGTATGTGTACCGATAATAGTTCGAGATAGAGATGAGGAAGAAGAAGGAAAATCGACATCTACAAAATGAAGGAAAGTAAAATGAGGAAAGGTGAAAAAATATGAGTGAGAGAACAGAGGATGGATGACATTGCTGCAGTATTTTCCTACAGATCACCCAAGAAAAGTGGGGTCGTACTATTTATTAGGTTATTATACCGCGTACTATTTTCCCGGTGGTTGTGCGAGGCCATCTCCATATTCCTTTTTCTACTTATAAAACTCCAGAATTTCCCTTATAGTGTCATTTCTAACTCTAAATATTCGTCTTAAAAGTCTTCCTCAAATTCTTAAAACTCTTCATAATGCTTCATTTCCAAATCTTTTAGATAAATTTGCATATTTATACCACGATTCATGTCCATACAGCAATGCAGACCGTACTACAGTGATGTAAAATGTTGTTCCTCTGTAGTCGCTTTCAGCGTATTTGCTCTCCAGATCTTATTCAGCTGCCCACAGTGTTTGCTTTGCCTTTCATATTTAGTCTTCCACTCGATCCCTGCTCAAGAGAACCTGTACAAGAAATCATTGTTTCTAGATATTGCGAGATTCAGCCTCTGTAAATGTTACGATGTCTTTCGTTTGCAGACAGCAACATTTGCATATTCGATGTCCGTCAAGCTTCTACCGTTACTCCTATCTAAACCTTCTCTTCTGTCTGTGACCACTTGTTTCATTATAAAGTGTGTCTGAAGGGCAAACAGCAAAGGTGAAATAACATGTCATTGTAGCACCCAAGTTACTGCAGATCAGGATACTTTCATGTTGTCGTATAGAAGACGTCTTCCATGAAAGTCTTTCCATTTGCTTTGTATAATAACACACGAACAGACAAACAGACATATGAATAACTAAATAATATAAATGAAATTTGGTTAAGCACTTAGATCCGGGTTTAAAGATGTTTATAACAAACCTTTCCTCTAAAATCCGTTGGTTACTTTATGTGATTTTTTTTTATAGAAGTCAGGTTCTCGAACAATCATCCACATTACTCAAGCTTCGCTAATATGGTTGAAAAAAAAGAAGGATAAGCTAAATAAAGAAAAAGAGCAGAAGACAGGGAAATAAAAAGGTTCATGTAGTACCAGAGAATCATCCAAGCGGAAGAAGGACTACATTAGTTTGAGGAAAGTTACGATACTATACCCATGAAACTTTCAAAGAGCAAGGAAACGATAAATACGAATAGAGAAACTGAAAAGGGAAGGGAGAAGAACGATATGAAAATGAAATGAGACAAAAGAAAGGATGATGATTAGCTGACGGACATCGAAGGTAGAGGTGAGGAGAAGGAGAGCGAGCGATAGAGAAATAAGAGAAAAGAAGAATAGACACGGGAAGAGAGAGCGGGAAAGAATCTCTCACAAAGACCGTCGTCCTAATCCCGTATCTCAAAGGCCGAACACGTACAGTAAATCGGAAGTGTTACAGCTGACGATAAAGTTCCAGCTGCACGGGGGATTTATCGCCCTCTGGCATTCCTAACACAGTTCTACATTATTATTCATTGAGATTGTGAGTCATGGGAGCACCGAGACTGGACAATCCTCCTCATGTTTGCAGTCGGCTCCTTCATTTCCTCGTGGAAATGTATTTATGCCGGAGATTCATGAGGGGTGGGGGTTGGGGGGAGGTGTCTTCTGCCGATTTTATTTCCAAGACGCTGACTCGGCTTTCTTTTCATTTCCCAAAGCGAGTGATTTCTCTGATGAAATTCATTATTGTTCTGTGGACAGAATACCATTCAAGACACACACTAGAGCAGGTGAGGTATGGCAGAAAATACCTGTTGGATAAATTTTCTCTTTGTGTTGTGCAGCTTCTAAGGTAATTTTTCATCATTTTGTGTATGGTGATATTGAATAAGGTTGTACGTATAAGGAGATGCACACGTGTGTGTGTGTGTGTGTATATATATATATATATATATATATATATATATATATATATACATATATATACATATATCTAATATAAAAGGCCCATTAAAACACTCCCACCTTATCGGGTAGTGAATGACAGAAGAAGTTATATTAGGGAAATATATAGTGGGAGATATGCCCTTAGGTGATGCCTGGGGTCACTGCTAAGCCAACATTGGTTCTGCTAATTGTCTTAATCCGTTTCATCGTTGCCTTAAGGAAGATATTGTCTCTATGGTCAGAGTCGCAGGGTCCTTGGAAAAGGTTGATCCTATTATCTTGTTGTTTTATCAGTGAAGATTCTACCATCTGACATTTGTATCGACAGCTGCTTTTGTATAAAATATGGAATGAGTTCCAATCCATGGTATGGTTCTTGTTATTTATATGATGGAAAATTGCTGAATTATGTTGTCCATATCTAACTGAGGGCTGATGTTGAGTTAATCTTTCAGAGACAGATTTTCCTGTGAATCCTAATATGACTTATCACAATTCCTACAGGGGATTTCATAAACTCCTACGTCTTTAGAAGTAGTTTCTGTTGAACGTCAATTAAGGATTTCCCCAATGTATTCGGATAAGTGAAAACTAAAGGGTTGGAGTGGCCTAAGGTTTATGTGATCTCTCGTAAATTATCCACATGAAGGATTATGATTTTGTTTGTGAATTTTTCCTTTTCTTTGTCTCCTGTGGTTTGTAAAAATGCTATTTGCTTTGTGTATGGCTTTTTCTATTGTGAGTGGGGTATTTTAACAAGATAAGTTGATTTCTGATTGCTTCAAGTTCTTTGCTATGAAAATCTGGGGAGCAGATTCTCAGGGCTCTAAGAAATAAGTTACTTGCTATGCCGAGTTTACCTGAAATGTCATGATAGCTGTAAAAATGTATGTGTGAAAGTGAGAATGTCGCTTTCCTGAAGACAGTGAATTTGTAGTTGTTATTAGTTCTGATGATTAAGAAATCTACAAAGGGGATTTGGTTATTGTTTTCCCATTCTACTTTAAATTTTATGCTCAGGACAAAGGAATTAAATTTTGTAGAAAGTCATCAAAATCGCCCCACTTGCTTTTCCAGTATGTTATGATGTCATCTCCATAATGAAGCCAAATCATATCTGCAGGTTTGATAGGGTTTATAATTACTGTTTCGAAATACTCCATATATAGGTTTGCTAACACAGGACTGAGCAGACTCCATATACTGCAACTAAATTTTCACGGTAAAAGTTATCACCAAAGAGCTCTACAAGTTGTATTATTTTACTCAATTCTATGAGGAAGTGGTCAGCACATGGCTCAAGTTTATTTTTGAGGAACCTTAATACATCTTTTATGGGCACTTTTGTGAAAGTAGTTTTACGTTATGTACGCGGATATTTGCCGACCTAAATTTGTTGTAGTAGTCTTCTGTATGTTTTATATGACTAGTGGAAAAAGTTCCTAAAAAAGGGGTTAGTAACTCGGCTAACCATTTTGAAATTGTGTACTTAAAAGCTCCAGCAAATGAGATTATGTGATGGAAGGGAATGTTATCTTTGTGAGTTTTGGGTAATTTAGGCTTGATGGCTTTAAATTTTAAAAAAATTCTATATTTTTCTTCCTTTTACTGATGTTTCACATGGGCCATCGACAGCCTCCTTCTCAAAGGGGTATCTCAGAGGAAGCAAGGAGCAGGATTGAGTTCTTTCTTTAAAGGATCTAAGGTCCTCTGTTTCACGTTAGGCCCTTTTGACACCTCATTGAAAGTTCCCACACATCTTGGTAGACGGTGCTGCCTCCTTTCGTCACCCATCCAACATGTGGTTTGTTCCCCATGTGGTGCCCTTGCCAAGAGTTCAATATGGCAGCCAGCTAATCCTTTCCCAGACAGACTTTCTCTCCTCGGCAGCACTTGCAACCAGGTAAACCATCAGTCTGGCGAACAAAGGATGTTAAATGATTAATTCCTTGGAGGAAGTGGGTTATTAACGGTAAATTAGAATATTAATTGTAGGCTGAGATGGCATGGAAGGGGACCCTTCTCACAAATATATATATATATATATATATATATATATATATATATATATATGAGTGAGAGAAGTTTGAGTTACAGCTTTATTTACTTATGTAAATTTACAGCTCTTGACATCTTATAAATACATTTGTAAATATTAGTATATTATAATCCCCGACGTCATCAGTAATACATCCCAGAAATGTACGGTAAAGAAACGAAACATGGGAGGATTCCATTAATTTAATTCTCCCTCAAGGCCATAGGAAATTGAATCAACCCGGTGACAAATGATTGTGTCTGTTTAAAGCGCCCCTTCCTCATCCCTGCCCTAACCCCCCCCCCCCCCCCCCCCCCCCCCCCCCCCTTTACTTTTTCCGTATTAAGCAGAAAGTAAACCATTTCAGTAAATTTAACAGGATAGCGTTTGTCGTCCATTACGGTAAAAGTAAGCTATAATCCTAAGTTCCAGCGTCATCTTTCGGGTAATAATCGGATCTATCTTGATTTCTTCAAAGCTGTACAGTAACGCCTCCGGCTTCTAAGACGGAACGTAGGTTGTGTCTTCTCCGATATCTCTTTATATGGATGTTTGTGTCCGTCTGTGTGTAAGAATGATTCCAATAAAAAACAAGTGAAAAATGGGCCGAAGTTTCTTCGGTGCAATCGAGTTTTCTGTACAACGTATAATGCTGTATTAAACTTTCAGCCACGGCTCATGAAACTTTTAGCCGCTGTCCATGAAACTTTTAGCCACCGCCCAGTGGTGGCCTGCATTGTTGGTGCCTATAGCGCTGACAGTCGTACGATTATGGCTAAATTTAATTTTGAATAAAATAAATACTACTGAGGCTAGAGGGCTACAATTTGGTATGTTTAATGATCAACATACCAATTTGTAGCCCTCTAGCCTCAGTAGTTTGTAAGATGTGAGGGCGGACAGAGAAAGTGCTGACGGACAGACTAAGCTATCTCAATAGTTTTCGTTTACAAAGAACAAAATCTGATTTTTTTTTTTTTTTTTTTTTTTTAAGAACCTAGAAGCGAATATTCATTCAGATTATCTTCTATATACGGAGTTTGTCTCTCAATCTGTCTCCAGGACGAATGTAATTTTCTTCAGTTTTCCGTACTTGTGTGTGTGTCTGCAAGATTGATTCTAATAGAAAATCTTTGCTCTTGATTAGGATCTCGGTAGATATTCATCACATTTTCTGTGTATCTTTTGTTTGTTTGACTGTCTGTGTCTATACGGTGGATCTTAGTTAAATTTTAAGTCTCGATAATTATCCATCCCTTCATACATATTCAGAATAATTTTAAATGTATATTTTGACTTCCTTTCGATGTCTTCTTCTACGCGCGATCTTAATCCCGTCTTCCTAAAGGGTTGGCTGGTCGAGTCTTCCTTCTCCTAGGAATTATCTGTAGGGCATCTGCTTGTTCTACGCCCTGGGATATCACGTCTCTCCTTTTACGACATCACTCAATCCAATACTCTGCCTGTCTCTGCTTCTTCCACCCTTCACGACCCTACCATATGCTTTTAATTCCATTTTTTGTCTGTTTATCGGTCTTTGTCTCACCTACAAGTTCACTGAAATCTTAGACTAGATCATGGTGAAAATCAGGATGAATATCCAGGATATTCTCATTTTTTACTTTTCGTTTGCCCATTTCTTTGTTTCATCAAAAGAAATTTCAGTGTTATTTGATCTTGAAAAGGTCATGCATCCATAAGTGCAACGAAAAATATGTCTTTCAATTTACTTCAGTTAAAGTTGAAAAGGCGCTGGTTGAAAATCCAGATGATTCTTGATTTGTTTAAGGCTTTCATGGATGTTGTAGTGGAGATATCTTGAAAATTGTTGATAAATCTCACTGACCTTATTATGATGAATTGTGCAATTAAATTATGGGTTAGATCCGGCCCTAGATATTTTGTTAAGTCTACCAATTCTTCAATTGTGTTGGATTTCAGATACATATATTTTCCTTTGTAATCCCCATCTTTCATTTATACGAGCTTCTTTGTAAACTTATTTTTGTATTTCTTCAGTCTGCTAAGTAATGGACGAGAAGTCGAAAGCTCTTGTAGAACTCCATCGTTTTTCTTTTCTTTGTGTATTTTTTCTATATATATATATATATATATATATATATATATATATATATATATATATATATATATTTAATATATATATATATATATATATATATATATATATTATATATATATATATATATATAATATATATATATATATATATATATATATATATATATTATATATATATACATATGTGTGTGTCCGTGCGTGTGTGCTGTGCGTGGATGAGGAATAGTTTTAAATTTTCTATAACAAAAACGTAAGGGTTGTTACATTCATTGTGACGAAAGCAAATTATTTTCTGTTATCTTCATCCCCATGATCCTGTTACCGAAAACCGTTAGTGGTGATCATGAGCGCTAATTATTATCATATTTTCTATCCTCATCTGTTTATCATTTTATTGTTCTTTTAGTACAGTTAACCAACACTTTAATTTACTAATTTTGTGTTCTCGCTATCATGAATTTCTTTCTTACTATTATCGGTATCGGTATCTTCACTGTTCCGATTTTCATCATCATTATGTTAAGTTCTCCTCCTCCTCTTCCTCTTCCTTCTCTTCATCCTCCTCATCATCCTCCTACTTGTCATCATCATCATTATTATTATTGCCGTCCTTCAGAATTTGTAAGAATTAATGTTTCCTAATCATCGTTATGCTCATCAATATCTGAATAATAATAATAATAATAATAATAATAATAATAATAATAATAATAATAATAATAATAATAATAATAATAATAATGATAATAATATAGTTTAATATCGGTTAATATCAGGAGAGGGATGTTCCAGGGCGACTCACTGTCCCCACAACTCTTCGTAGTAGCCATGATTCCCATGACAAAAGTACTACAGAAGAGGATGCCGGGTACCAACTCAAGAAAAGAGGCAACAGAATCAACCATCTGATGTTCATGGACGACATCAAGCTGTATGGTAAGAGCATCAAGGAAATAGATACCCTAATCCAGACTGTGAGGATTGTATTTAGGGACATCAGGATGGAGTTTGGAATAGAAAAATGCGCCTTAGTCAACATACAAAAAGGCAAAGTAACGAGAACTGAAGGGATAAAGCTACCAGATAGGAGCAAATACCTAGGAATAATGGAAGGAGGGGATATAAAACACCAAGAGATGAAGGACACGATCAGGAAAGAATATATGCAGAGACTCAAGTTGATACTCAAGTCAAAACTCAACGCCGGAAATATGATAAAAGCCATAAATACATGGGCAGTGCCAGTAATCAGATACAGCGCAGGAATAGTGGAATGGACGAAGGCAGACCTCCGCAGCATAGATCAGAAAACCAGGAAACATATGACAATACACAAAGCACTACACTCAAGAGCAAATATGGACAGACTATACATAACACGAAAGGGAGGGAGAGGACTACTAAGTATAGAGGACTGCATCAACATCGAGAACAGAGCACTGGGGCAATATCTGAAAACCAGTGAAGACGAGTGGCTAAAGAGGTGCCATGGGGAACAGAAGGGACTAATAAAAGCAGACGAAGACCCAGAAATATACAGAGACAGGAGAATGACAAACACAACAGAGGACTGGCACAACAAACCAATGCGCGACAATACATGAGACAGACTAAAGAACTAGCCAGCGATGACACATGGCAATGGCTACAGAGGGGAGAGCTAAAGAAGGAAACAGCGGCTCAAGGTCAGGCCCTAAGAACCAGATATGTTCAAAGAACGATAGACGGAAATAACATCTCTCCCGTATGTAGAAGTGCAATACGAAAAATGAAACCATAAACCACATAGCAAGCAAATGCCTGGCACTTGCACAGAACCAGTACAAAAAGAGGCATGATTCAGTGGCAAAAGCCCTCCACTGGAGCCTGTGCAAGAAACATCAGCTACCTTGCAGTAATAAGTGGTACGAGCACCTACCTGAAGGAGTGATAGAAAACGATCAAGCAAAGATCCTCTGGGACTATGGTATCAGAACAGATAGGGTGATGCATGCAAATAGACCAGACGTGACGTTGATTGACAAAGCCAAGAAGAAAGTATCACTCATTGATGTCGCAATACCATGGGACACCAGAGTTGAAGAGAAAGAGAGGGAAAAAATGGATAAGTATCAGGACCTGAAAATAGAAATAAGAAGGATATGGGATATGCCAGTGGAAATTGTACCCATAATCATAGGAATGTAGAAAAACTAGAGGCTGAAGTAGCTCCAGGACTCATGCAGAAGAGTGTGATCCTAGAAACGGCGCACATAGTAAGAAAAGTGATGGACTCCTAAGGAGGCAGGATGCAACCCGGAACCCCACACTATAAATACCACCCAGTCGAATTGGAGGACTGTGATAGAACAAAAAAAAATATACAAAAATAATAAAAATAATAATAATAATATGAATCTTTATCATCGGCCTCATTATGTTTTAGTCATTATCGTCATGATCTTCATCAGCTTAATCGTTATGATTAAATAATGAGTACACTACTCTCTCTCTCTCTCTCTCTCTCTCTCTTATCTGAGGATTAGTGAGTTCTTTGAATTTGTTTTCATACCGTATTTATTGAAACATGGGAAGTCCAGAAAAGAGGGAAGGAGAGATTAGCATGTGAGAACTTAGGATAAGCATAAGATAACAAATGATCAATCCACATAAGAGAGAGAGAGAGAGAGAGAGAGAGAGAGAGAGAGAGAGAATGACAAATGGCCTGGCGTCAACCGGTGGCGGCTGGTGATTATTACATGAAAAGAAAAAGAGAGAGAGAAAAAGCCGAGGCGAGGATAAAGCATTAAAGCTACGAGATCTACAGCTTATCTGTTGACAGTATAGTTGAGGATGCAGGATATGTCTGAATATAAGAAGAGTTAAGTCTTTTCATAAGTGTTTTTCTGCTGGTTTGGCCTCATCCCAGAGGTCCACATTAGGCCTATCATCCCCGTTTCGTCACCTGCTGAATTTAAACTAAATATGACAATCCTGCTTCTTGGGTGACATATTGGGAATACAATAGTATGTAAAGTGTTATTTGATAAGTACTTAACTGGCTGACCTCCAGTGGATTCCATCCTACAATATGGTAGTTGAACCGAATGTTTTCCGATACATGATGTTAAACAACGTTGGGTGGAGAATCAGTTCTACTTATAACATCTCTACTCTTAACGTTTGTCATTTATGTGTCAGTAACATTTTCGTTGTAATGGACAATGGGTCAGGCATCAACTTCATTTTCTGCAGCCAAAATAGAAAATCGATACATTAACATAAATTAAATGTATTGTGTAATGACTGTCATAATAAAGCCTTGAAGTGAAAACAGTCATGGAAATAAATTTTTCGAGGTCGAAATACCGCTTTCTGCTAATAATAATAATAACAACAATAATATTAATAATAATTGTCAAGTAGCAAAATACATTTTATATACCAGTTAAAATAAAAGAGATACTTGAGCAATGATTTAAATGTGTTGTTCAGCTAGTCAAAATAAAACATAAGAGAACAATTGTAGAAAAACAAAATTATTAGGTAACTAAAATAAAATTATCATGAGGACAGTGAAAAAAAAATTCACGTACCCCATCAAACTGAAAGAGAGCATAAGTATATGCAGCCAAAGAAAATGTAAACGATTTCAGCAACATTTTTTCAAGGCAAATAAAACATTTCTTTTCGAAGGGCCAGAGTTTACGTTTGACCTTTTATAGAACTTATAACACTCAGCCTTGAGCTAATGTTGAGAAACTGTCTGTCAAAGCACTTCATGCAATAACAGCCAGAGCTATTTCGAACATCGTGGAAATTCAACAGCTCTGCATTACCGCCCCGTGGAGACTCCGAAACGTGAAAAAAAAGTAACGTTACCCGGATGTCCTTTCGTTTCTTGATATGCTGTATGTGGCAGCCACAAGCGCCGCCCAGCGGCTAATGACGTAAACACAATCCTTTTGCTTGAATTTCCAAATGCCTTTAGCCTCGGTGTCCTTTTTATTACTTCTTATTATTCTGTATAATGACGGTCGTCATTAGCATAATGTAAGCAGATACTCACAATATCGTTACTTTTATGGTTGTGTTAGAAAACAGGTAGATATTTTCAGCTAATAAAAATAAGACGCGAAAAATTCGGCATCCAGAACTAGATGATATTTTTCACTACCTCCACAAAGTAATTGAAATTCATTGATGAATTCATTTAGATGTCTTTTGTATAACTTCCTAATCAGCGTATCAGAGAAAACAAGACACTTTTGAATGGTTGCATATTGTCCGCAAGTAGCCCAGATATGATTACAACAATAAGAAGAGGAAAAAAGACAATATAAGCCGAAATCCTAAACACTGCGGATGTCATACGCTTATACTTTTATCAAGGAGTTAAAAAGTAAACCAGGTTCTTTTTATACGGTTGATTAGAGAAATTATTTGTCCTTTAATTAGTGTATGAGGTGAACCATAAACAGAGGAATTATGTATTTTGCCCATCCCTTCATCTGGCAGGAAGACAAGAATGTGCTGGACTTTCCCATACATAAGACGATATTGGCACAAGTATGGCAAATGCCAGCATCCATCCTAAAAAAATAAAAGAAGGACGTCTCACCTCCCCTTTTTCTTCTCATCAAATAAGTGAATGGAGGTTTGTCTATTCTCCTTCTATGTTTATACCAAATGTCTTCAGCCAGGTCTGGCCTATGGAAACAAGGAAAAGGTGGAAAGAAGTGCGTGCGCATGTGTCGGGCGTCCAATTATGAACTTAGCCATTTAACAGAAAACGATGTCGGATTTTTTTCCCCCTGAAGAAAGTCCAACAGGACTAAGAACTGTTTACTTTGGAAAAATAACACAAAGTAGTCGACCTCAGGCTCATGATATTATATAGTGAGGGATGAAGATATTTCAGATCCTATATTTGATGCCAGTTCCTCATTGGACGAGTCAGTTACGTGCTCGACTACCAATATCAGGGTCCAGGTTTGATTCCCTGCTCTGCCAACGTAAAATTACAGTACTTTATTTTTGGTAATAGCATTTCTCGATGTGGTTAGGATCCCACAATAAGCTATATGTCCCGTTGCTTAGTAATCAATTGGTTCCTAGCCACGTAAAAATATCTAATCCTTTGGGCCAGCCCTAGGAGAGCTGTTAATCAGTTCAATGGTCTGGTGAAACTAAGATATACTTAACTTTTATTTGATTCTGTAGTAGTCAATGGCAGAGGCAACCTAGATAAAATAGTTTTATATATGA
>NC_061105.1:33230752-33248252 GCF_015104395.2 Macrobrachium nipponense
CGATAAAAAGGGTTCATACGCTCAAATGTCCTAAACAGTTATGAGATCTGCTAAGTAACTAAATATACAGAAATTATTTTGTTAGAAAATAGGAAATAACACATCTGTTATAATAATGGCTACAAAACAATCGATGCAGCACGCCATAGAAAATATTATAGAGAATCAAATAAGTTAAACTAAGATAACGAAGATATAACCAATAGCAGTACGAAATAAAGTACAATTTTTTAAAAAGTATAAAACTCTCTCTCTCTCTCTCTCTCTCTCTCTCTCAAACACTGATCCTGGAGAGAGGAGGGGACAATCTACGGCCGCATAAGAATAAAGACACTGCCAGAAATCTGACGTGGGGAATCTGTCAGCGGGTTCAGCAAATAAAAACACTCCAAGGCCCTGAGAGAATAAGCCTCCCCTATCCCCTCCTCCTCCACCTCTTCCCTCCCTTCTCCCCTCCCCCCTCTCCCGTTGCCTCCGCAGGATGTTAAAAAAAAATAGAAAATGGCATTGTGCGAATAATGGTGAATGGTGAAACCACTGTCACACTCCCAGACGCTTTACGGCAGCGTTTTATGGTCGTGGTGCCGCGCGCTTCTTGCAGCCACTCTCGCGATGTCCTGGTTTTCTTGTGGCCGCGTTATTTAGTTTTGAAGGCGCTTTATGGGTTGGGTATATTCTCCTTCAATTGCGGCGCTGATGGCGGCGTCCTTGTCTTCTCGTTTTCATAAATATTTTACTATAATTTATTTTTCTCACACTGCCCCGTTTATTTTGTTTTACTCTTTTCCCCACGCATAGAGTTCGTGCCATCTCGAAGAATTTTTTTCCGCAAGCATGTGCGCAATATGTAAATCCCTAAGAATGTGCACAGTTTCAAAGCAATGATGTAAGTTATTCATTTGACTTCATGTAAAAATATCTTCATACCATTTTCCGTTTTGATCTCTGATCATATAACGTAAGTATTCCTTGTCACAAAAGCATTCAGTGTACCATGAGACTAATACTTAGCATACTCAGAATCGTGGATTAGAGAGTACCAAGGTATTTTGATTAGTTGGTGAAAACGGGAAAGATCTTAGCCGAAAAAAGACAGGTGACTTAACAAATATAGAATTAATAATGAAGCTGTATGCATGCTGGGAAATATATCTACAAATACGGATTTCATATACCAGCCATGGGTTAAGTAAAGAGTATAAGTGCAATCGTATTATATTCTAGAGCCATCCACCGCTCACTGATTTATATATATATATATATATATATATATATATATATATATATATATATATATATATATATATATATGCACACACGCATCCATGAAATAGAATGAACTATATTGCGAGATCCATGTAACTATGAATACAAATGAGAACCCATATCGCGTGCATAAAATAAATGACGGGGAATGTAGCACAGGCAGCAAAGAAAAGAAGAAAATAGCCGTGTACTTTGTGAGCCCTTACTTTTATACGAGGGCTTCAACTAGAAAGTCACAGATAGTGTAAAGTCACAGGAGACGAGTCTCTCCTATTGCTTGTATATATATATATATTATATATATATATATATATATATATATATATATATATACATACTATAATATATATATATATATATATATATATATATATGTATATATGTATATATGTATATATAATGTATATAATTATATATATATATATATATATATATATATATATATATATCTATATATATATATATATATATATATATATATATATATAGAGGCTATGCAGGTATAACACATACAACCATTGAGGAAACCGCAGACAACCACATCAGAAGGAAATACCAAATTGTAGAAATGACCACCACAAGAGGGATCTGAATGAATTCTATTCGAACATAATCTCCGGTATGCTTGCTTCGGTCAGGATTGCCTACAGATTTCGTCAAGGTAATTCTCGTAATATACCTGGATGGAATGACTTGGTTTAAAGATCTGTATACATACTCACGAGAAATGTTTTTACTGTGGAGGCAAAATGGTAGCCCCAGGGAAGGGCACACTGCATTACTAATGAGACAGGCGAGAGCGCAGTTCAAACTTGCTTTTAAGCACTGCAGGTTAAATGAAAAAAACAAACTAAAGCCGATGCAATGTCTAGAAACTTAGAATCTGGTGATTATCCTCGTCTTTGGAAAGAATCCAGTCATTAAATCCCAAAACTAAAAAGCTATCACAGAGAGTAGGGGAAGCTGTCGGAGACGAAGCTATTGCAAGAATGTGGGGCGATCACTTCAACAATATCCTGAATTGCATAAATGATCAAGATTCCCGAACGGATGTAGATAACCTCCTTACTGACAACATTCAATTTTATTTTGCAGACCGTATTACGCCAGGTAACATCAGCGATGCCATAAACAGCCTACCTAATAATAAATCGCCCGGCTGTGATGGTCTTCCTGCAGAGGCCTTCAAATTCTGCCATCCGATAATTTACATTTTGCTAACTGCCCTATTCAATGCGTGCATAATTCACCGGTTTCTTCCAGACTCCCTACTCTTAGTTCACTTGATACCATTAATCAAAAACAAGCTAAAGGACGCAGCTGACCCTGGCAACTACCGGCCGATTGCAATCATAACGATCGCATCGAAGATACTTGAGTCTGTTCTTCTAGTGAGACTTCTCCCCTTTCTACACACCACTGACAAGTTCGGGTTCAAAGCAAACCACTCAACTGACACCTGCATCTACATACTGAAAGAATTGCTGAACTACTACCTATCATCAGCCTCTCCTGTTTTCCTTTGTTTTGTAGATGTGAGAAAAGCATTTGACAGAGTAAACTACCTGAAGCTCTTCCTGAAGCAGCATAAAAGGGGCACACCCCTGTATCTAATTGGCATTTTACATTGCTGGTTCTCCACACAGCAATTCTGTGTCAAATGGGGTAACGTATTATCTTACACCTTCGGCTCCCTAAACGTACACAGATGCCTTGAATGTCAAACTGAACTCGCTCCCAATCGGATGCACCGTCAATGAAACAACTATAAACAACCTCTGTTACGCCGACGATATGGTTCTGATTTCCCCATCAGTGCAAGGTCTCCAACGACTCATCGACACTTGCCGCCAATATGCAGAGGAATTTGATATAATCTACAACGAAACCAAGACCCAGTGCATGTCGCTGCTCCCGAGATCGCTTAAGCATATTGCAGAACCTCAAATTTTCCTCGGAAACCATCGGCTGGAATTTGCTCACGAATTTCCGTATTTGGGTCACATTATCACCGACGACCTAAAAGATACGGCAGACATTGAACAGAGGCGTCGTAAACTATGTGCAGCTGGCAACATGATTGCAAGGAGGTTTGCCTTCTGTCACCGAGACGTGAAACTGCTGCTCTTCCGCTCGTACTGCTACAGTATCTATGGGTGTTCCCTCTGGACGAACTATACCCGAGAGACCATTGAGACGCATCACTGTTGTGCACAATGACATTCTGAGACGCCTCACAAACACTCCCCGCTACCACTCCGCCACACAGATGTTCATAGAAAACCACCTGGACAATTTAAAAATCATTGTTAGGCGAACAAGGTCCAGTCTGGTAACCCGGGTGAGAAACAGCAGCAACTCGCTCATACAAAGCATGCTAAGGAGTGAAGCAAGAAGAAAATCTAGATTGTGGGAAAGATGGGAAAATGAGGCCTTTGTCCCATAAAGGACTTAATCTCTGTATTGGCAAGATGTTATCTGCAGTTTTTGTCACTATTACATTTATTGCTGATATTCTAATTTTTTATTATTACTGTGATTACTATCAAGTTAAAGTTTTATTTACATTTAATTCATGTATTTAGCCCTCTGGACCTGACTACTGTAACCACCTAAGGTCTCTAGTTGGAATTTAAGTTATATAATATGTGCACTAACTGTTATTACTCTCAACGCATTTTTTTTCTCACCAATATTATTACTGTTCTTACCAGTATGATGATTACTAGCTTTTATGCTACCTCAGCTATTTTGTGGATAAGTGCTATTCATTTTCTTTTTCTATTTTATCATGTCTCATGTATCTAGATTGTGTATGTTACTGTCTGTATTTTGTATATTCAATGTATATGGCCCCGAGCTGAAATAAAGCATATTATTATTATTATTATTATTAGAGATGTTTCACACATACAATATGCATCTTCAGTCTGTTGAGATATAAAAACATATACATATTAACACTAAATAAAAGTAGAATTCGTATTATAACAAGATAAAATTAATACAAGACTAAAATTAACTTAAAATTTACGGAAAGGATTAAAGGTTATTGACAAGTAAAACCAAGAAGTATAAGAGTACAAATCAGACACAAATATCAACCATTAGTTGAGAAGGAAGGAGGTTGGTTGCGCCTTGGTATTTGTGTCTGATTTATACTCTTATACTTCTTGGTTATACTTGTCATTAACTTTCAATCCTTTCTGTAAATTTTAAGTTAATTTTAGTCTTGTATTAATTTTTCCATGTTATAATAAGAATCTTACTTTTATTTAGTGTTAACATGTATATGTTTTTATATCTCAACAGACTGAAGATGCACATTGTATGTGTGAAAAGTCTCTAATAAATGTATTTCCTTCTGATGTGGTTGTCTGCGGTTTCCTCAATGGTTTTATATATATATATAATATATATATATATATATATATATATATATATATATATATATATATATATATATATTATACTGTATATATATATATATATATATATATATATATATTATACAAAGAATGTTAAAATTTTGATGATAGAGAGAGAGAGCCAGAGAGAGAAGTGACGATCTTTTTGTCTAGTATTTTATCATATGTCTCCAAGAAAATCTAGTACCGAAGAGAGAGAGAGAGAGAGAGAGAGAGAGAGAGACTTTCTGTTTGTATTCTACTTCAACATAATTATATACCAAAGGAAAATAAACACCTTTTCCCGAAACTAATGCAGTTTCGGAGACAGATAAATTGATCGACAATGCTGATCGTTATGTAGACAACTGTAACCAATATCCATAATAATTTAAATTGGAATATTGACAATGATAAGACAATTTACTCAACGCAAGAAGGACGCATCGGACCAGGCGACTGTATATGTATATATATGTATATATATTACAATTTATTACAATAAACGTGAATACCTCCACTAGCGAAGTTCCACGGAGCTTGATGTTAGTAGCCAATATTTGTCCTGGAAACTATTAGTGGAATTGAATGATGTTCTCAGATTTTTTTTATTTTATAATTGTCCAAGAAAAGTTGCCGTTCCTGATGAGACTTTGAGATGTTTTTTTTTTTTTTTTTTTTTCAATATCACCGTGACAGCAATTTTTTTCGATTTTGAATTTTGCTGATGGTGGTACCGTCTTCTATTTTTACACATATATTTGAGAACAATAGTTTAATTACAAAATGACAAAATACTTGCTCATCGGGAGAAGTTTGATATGGATGCGTTCTCGTCCATTAAAGATAGAGGCATATTCGATTTTGTGAAATGAATTTTTAGTACTGACAGCCAACAGGACTCTATTGATCAGTAAGTCGATGGGTTGGAAAGAAAGCGAACTAAAAAACGCAGGTTTTCCCCGATTTAAAAATCTGAAATCCTCCCGCGTTTTGAAGTCAGTCTCTCTCTCTCTCTCTCTCTCTCTCTCTCTCTCTCCGCAGTGAAAAATATAAATAAAACATTGAAAAAGTGCCCCCTCTCTATCTCTCTCGTAAAAATGCTTCACTATCGAGATTATTTATAACTGCATTGAAACCCCCTCTCTTACTTTCTCTTAAAAATGGATCACTATCGAGGTTATTTATAATCGCGTTGCAAAAGCTCTCTCTCTCTCTCTCTCTCTCTCTCTCTCTCTCTCTCTCTCTCTCTCTCTCTCTCTCTCTCTCTCTTATAAATGCGGTGTCAGACCTAGCTGTCAAGAGGTGGGTGACTTAGTGATCTAGGCAAAAGGAAAAATAAAAACTGAAAAGGAAAAATGTTCTAGGTCAGAGGAATGGGGCAAATGCATTTTTGTTGTAACGTTTATAAAAAGGAGCTATTTATCTTTATTCGAATTAATTCGAGTTAATTCATGCAGGTTGTCGTGCTGAAATACTTTTCCAATTTACTTTCAGGACGAAATGCAACGATTTTTATTTCTTATCTGGAAACTTAAAATTATTAGTTATAAGTGTTTTTAATTACATTTTATCAAAGGCTACTTTGATAAAATCTAATAAGCGTTTTTAATTAGATTTTATCAAGGGCTACTTTCCAGGATGACTGATGTGCATATTCACCCACGCATGTTTGACTGTCCTTCTACCTGTCCATAAGACTCCTCTAAAATTTAGTTGAGAGTGTTAACGATATTTTATTTTGTGAGCTGGTGGGATTGCCAGGGTGGGCGGAAGGGAAGTGGGAGGCGGGAGGGGTGGGGGGTGGCTAATTGTGGCAGAAGCCAGGAGGCTAAGGTCTCCAAAGAGTGGATTAGATTTTAGAAAGGACCTAGATTCGATTACAGATCCTTATAAGAGGGTCTGTGGTACATCTTCATGTTTGACTTTCTCCTGAAGACTGAACAAAAAGTCGGAGGCTCAGAGTCTTGGACATTATGGAACCTAACTTGACCCTTCGGGAAACTTACACGAAATTATCGTCATAAACTGTACAACAAAGAGTTCCAGACTTTATTCAGTTCCACATTATCAGTTCCTCGCTGGACGAGTGGTTTTCGCGCTCGGCTGCCAATCTGGTGGTCCGAAGTTCGATTCTCGGCTCGGCCAACGCGGAATCAGAGGAATTTATTTCTGGTGATAGAAATTCATTTCTCGATATAATGTGGTTCGGATCCCACAATAAGCTGCAGGTCCCGTTGCTAGGTGACCAATTGGTTCCTAGCCATTTAAAAATATCTAATCCTTCGGGCCAGCCCTAGGAGAGCTGTTAATCAGCTCAGTGGTCTGGTAAAACTAAGATATACTTAACTTTCCACATTATCACGTTTCTCCATTTTGCAACCAGTAGTAAAGTTGGTTGTATATATATGTGAAAATGTTCAACTTAATTTTATTACAAAATGACCAGTCATTTGGAAGATTCAAGAAGGCAACATGAAATCACTGAATATTTAGAGAGGACATCGGATTAGATCAGACTTAATTTTTCCTTAAACTGTTAATAAGTAAATGGGACTTCATTCAGCTAGGCAATGCATCTAAAGTATACTGATTTTCTCAAAATTAAATTTTGGTTTTGGCCCTGGGCTTAGAAATGATTGAATAGATTTGAGTTACTCCCATTCCTTGAGATGGTTACAATATTTGTACATTTTGGTACTGACAGAAAATCATCCTTTTTACTCATTTTTTTCTAAGCTGACACTAAAGTAATATGTAATGCAGTCTATAAATTTAGAAATGAGTAATGTACTGTGTTATGACAAAATCTAAGAAAATGTGGAGAAACGAAAACCATCATGGATGACTTCTTGGGAAACATAAATTGAAGTTTAATGCGCAGTAAACCAAATTGGCTAAGAGCTTTCACGAAGATTATAATTGAAATTACTAAGGATTTGCATCTTTGCCGTACCGTAAGAAGAGCAAAGAAGGCAACAGAAGACATGAATGTCAATTAAAAGAGTGAATACATAACTGCATGGTGGGAGGGGGAGGGGGGGAAAAAGCATGGGTGCAAGAATTAAAAATTTATTGCCTCAACATTATACCTCTTAATTCTTCTAATAACGGCACCATCTTGAGAGCAGGCTCTATAAACATGAATCTGCCTTCATACTAGTATGTAGCTACAAAGTTACTGCTTCACTGAATGTGTAGAATGATTATTGAAGTTAAACTAACTACAGTTCACTTTGATATTTCCATAAACCTGGAGAGCATGGAATTTTATGCATATATATGATATAATCTATATATATATATATTATATATATATATATATATATATTTATATGCATTGTTAAAGAACACAGCATATCCCAGCGTGCTTTCTCTCTTCTCGCACGCATAAATAAAGATGATTGATACGGCAGCGTACAATGGGTAACCCATTGTGCCGGCGTGTTTATGCGTACGTAATGCGCTATGGAACGAGCCAGGGAGGCGACTATCACTCATAACTTTGGCCCCTCATATTGTATTCAGAGTTTGCGGGCAATAAGCACTTGTGTCTCCCATTAAAATCCTTATCTTTCTTCTGCAGACCAAGAACTCATATGATACTGAAGCTGCAGAGCCCCATCCTAAACCCCACCCCCCCCCCCCTTCTAAACTTCTCTCTCTCTCTCTCTCTCTCTCTCTCTTTATGTGAGGAAGCCACGGGGCCGTGATGCTACTCTTAGTTTATTGCCTTTGCTGACGTATGTTTTCACCGAGATTCTTATTTTTATTTTTGTTCTGCACTCGATTTTCTTTCTTGATTCTTCCTCTTCTTCGTCTTCTTCTTTACCAGATTTTTTCAAGTTATATTCTCCTCCAGGTCAGTCTTATTATCTTTTTATATCCATTAACTCGTCTGGATTTACTCATTTAACATTTTTTCCCTTCTCTTCTCTTTTTCTCCTCATTTCCACATTCTCTTATAACTCTTCGTTTTTCTCTGATCTTTCTGTTTCCCCTTCTTCTTCCTCCTCTTCTCCTGTTCTGTGGGGAATGGAAAGGAAAGCGCTCAAAGTCTCTATTGGAATTTAAAATAAAATAGAACTACGATAGTAAATTTGATAAAGCTTGGAATTGGCTCAATCTAAGAGAGAGAGAGAGAGAGAGAGAGAGAAATGTTTTACAATTGCCCTTGAAATGAATTTTGTATATATATATATATATATATATATATATATATATATATATATATATATGTGTATATATATATAGTAACAAAAAGTGCGAAGAATTCGAGAAATAAAGAGGGCATTGTGGCTATTACAATTACATAGGTATTGGTAAAAAAGTGATCAGTAGATTCTGCACATATATATATATATATATATATATATATATATATATATATCTTATATATATATCTATATATATATATATAAAATATATTTGATATATATATATATATATATATATAGTGTATATATATATATATATATATATATATATAGTATATATGGTATGTATATTATATATATATATATATATATATATATATATATAATTTCTATGTATATGTGTATTTATGCATTAAATGTATATATATATATATATATATATATATATATATATAATATATATATATATGTACAAAAAATCACAGAAGATGCACGTGACTTCATAAATAAGCGAATCCCACAGGAAAATGATAGTCAGAAATCCAAGCGCTTTCGTCTTTACTCAGACATTGTCAAGGAGCTAATGAAGTACAATTGGAGAGAAAGGTCTCAGGTACAAAACAAGATCAAGAATACCAGACGGTTAATTGTCAAAAGGGTAAAAATTAAAAGAGATAATCCAGGATTATTGGATATCACACAGATTTGACCCTAACCGAAATTACAGAGTACCTTTACAGTCCAAAGCATGTAAAAACTGAATATATTAATTTTGTTGCTTAAATTTATCTACAACTTTTTTCATAATGAAAGCATCAAGTTTAGATAAACCAAGACTTAAATTTAGAACATTTCTATTATTTGACTTGATGAAACAAGATTCAATGATATTCCTTTTAACTGTGTCATTACATGGGATTAAGGCTCTTGCTTGACTCCAGTTAATAGGATGGTCTAAATCTCTCATATGTACGAATAATGCATTCGATATTTGCCCAGTTCTCACAGAATATTGATGCTGTTTGAGACTTTGTGAAAGAGATTTACCGGTCTGTCCGTAATAGAATTTATCACACTTTTTGCAAGGAATTTCATACATGCTGCCTGGAAGATCTTTAGGAGAATTTTTGATTAGTAAACTCTTGAAATTAATATTACTGAAAACAACATTTATGTTAAAAAGCTTTGAAATTCTAGGAATATCTAAAAACTTTTCATCATAGGGTAATTTTTGAATGTTATGCTTACTAAATTCAAGTTTGTCATTAGTTGAATAAAATGTTTTTCTAGCTCTTTTCCATGCCACATCTATAAAAGTCCTTGGGTATTCAAGTTTCAATGCAATATCATAAATAGTTTTAATTTCAGCGTCAATAAACTGCGGGCTACAGACACATAAAGCCCTTAGGAACATCCGAGAAAAAACAGAGAATTTAACATTTTGATGGTGATTGGAGTAGTAATGAACAAAAGAGGCAATGTTAGTTGATTTTCGAAAACTGAAAAGGTGAAATTTCTATCATTTCTATGGACAGTTACATCAAGAAAATTCAAATTACAATTTCTTTCTTCCTCCACAGTAAATTTTATAGACGGGACTAAATTATTGTGATTATTAAGGAATTCCTGGAGATTTTCGTGAACTGCCCAAATACAGAAGATATCATCCACATATCTAAACCAAATAACTTTTTGGGGCAAAATTCTTGGTAAGAGTTTTGTCTAAAAAAATTCCATGTAAATATTGCAAAGGACAGGAGATAAGGGATTACCCATAGCCATGCCAAACTTTTGTACAAAAAATTTCCCATTAAAACAAAATTTACTATTTTTGATACATAACCTTATGAGACCAATGAGGTTTGCTACACTTAAGGGAATGTCATGACGTTCTAATTCCTCCTCCAAATATTCAAGTAAGTCATCTACAGGCACTTTTGTAAATAAAGAGACAACATCAAAACTAACCATATTAAAATCAAAATTCAAATTTAAACCATTCAATTTGTTTATAAAATCAACATGGTTTTTAACATTCGTGTTAGAAATGTTTCCTACCAAAGGAATAAGAATTTTTACAAGCCATTTAGATAAATTATACGTAACTGAGCTCACTGAACTAATGATTGGTCTGATAGGGTTATTGATTTTATGTGTCTTGACTAAATCATACATATAAGGTAGGGAGGTGCGTTGCGGTGTAAACTGTTTAATTAAATGGTCCAAGCCCTTCAAAATGGATTTAATCTGTAATTTCGGTTAGGGTCAAATCTGTTTAGGTTTGTGACCGTGTGATATCCGATAATCCTGGATTATCTCTTTTAATTTTTACCCTTTTGACAATTAACCGTCTGGTATTCTTGATCTTGTTTTGTACCTGAGACCTTTCTCTCCAATTGTACTTCATTAGCTCCTTGACAATGTCTGAGTATCTGAGTAAAAACGAAAGTGCTTGGATTTCTGACTATCATTTTCCTGTGAGATCTGTTCTTATATATATATATATATATATATATATATATATAATATATATATTATATATTATATAATATATTATATACATATATGTGTATATATAACTTAATCACGAAAATTTGGCAAGTAATGAATAAATAAATAAAGGCAAAAGCCACGATGGTAAGTGAAACTGAATACTCGTTCGTTTCATTTTCCGTTTGTGGCCTTTGCCTTACCACACACACACACACACACACACACACACACACACACACACAACACACATATATATATATATATATATATATATATATATATATATATATATATATATATATATTTTTTTTTTTTTTTTTTTTTTTTCGACACACACCGAGACCGAAGACCGGTTTTTGCAAGTCAGAGTCCAGTGAGTTAGCAAATCCTCCACAAGAGTCATATGAGGTTTTTCACCCTAGAAAATGGTGTAAGGTTGCCGCCCTACCTGAGACAAGTAAAAGCAGCTCAATATCTGGCAGACAAAGTAGCAAAGGTACGCAAATCAGTTAAAGGAGGTTGGATTTTGAGGAAGACAAGCTGACCCCTATACCGAATGATTAGACTCGGTCACAATTCGTCACGAGGAAGCAAGGCTTAACACTTAGTGTATAAATTGGAAACAGTTCTTTGCGGATCTACGTAAGAAAAGTGAGACTAGTGTTCATTTCCGTCATATCTTATTGTGAAGGGGCAAGTTGAATGAGATGTTAGCAATTCATTCGTTGCTAAATTTCTGACTCACATAGGGACCATGTGTTCATTCTCATCATATGTAATGGTGAAGGGGTAAGTTGAATGAAATGTTTGCAATCGCTACTGTGCTCGGAAGTTGTGGTAAATTCGGTGGTATGTTAGACGCCTGGCCGGAAAAAATCTGATGTGATTCAGAAATTTTTATATCTGCGAGTGTGTGTGTGTGTATGTGTGTGTGAGAGAGAGAGAGAGAGAGAGAGAGAGAGAGAGAGAGAGAGAAGAGCCTTTATATAGTTTTCATTTTTGCATTCCTCTCAGTTTATTGTATGTTATTTTATAGCATTTTAGTCATGCAATCTTTCCTTTCTTATCCAAGTGTAGAATAGTTATTAGAGAAAGCCAATAAGCAGGTGATATGAAATACTGTACATTGTCACTTTCCTCCTGATCGGAACATATGAGTTTAGTTTACATAGAAACTGTAAACCCACATGTATATTCAAATCACAAAGTATGCACTGAGTATTTTATTTACATGGATCTGCAAAGAGCCGTTCACCATTTATATACTCAGTGGTAAGCCTTGGTTCCTCGTGACGATGAATTGTGACCAAGCGCAATCATTTCGTCTGCCGGATACCTATATATTGTAGCTATTTTCACGTGTCACAGACAGGGCGGTAACCATATACGTATTCTGTTTTCTCTGACCACGTGCTCTGCCATAGCACTTTGCCTATGTGCGTCCACTGCAAGTTTTATACAAGGCAAAACCAGAGAGTATAATTATAGTAATAATTATGATAATTATTAATCGTAATCATAATGATAATAATATGAGGAATCCATAGCAATATACCCTTATATTGTGTTTTAGATATATATTGAAATATGTTGAAAAAAGAATACGTGTCATGTTTTGTTGGATTTTCAGAATATAATAATAATAAATATACTACTCATCATGTCGCAGTCGGAAGTTGCAGCTTAATTCAGGGTCCAGTACCATATCCTTAGGGAGGAGTATGCCCTTTTGCCACATCCGCTCTCACCCCCCTCTACCCCACAGCGAAGGTCCGCCCTTCCACAGTCTGTAAATTCATCTGCTTGAGAATATTCTTCAGCAGCCTTTTATTTTCGCTAGACATTGACGTTTGAATTTGTTTATTGTTTTATTTATTGTTACCCGTCCATCATGAATTTCAACGTGGCTGCTGTCCAAAAATTCTTAAGTTCCCTTTCTCATTTGATTTTTGCTCTTGTGTTTTATATTCATGAATCGAAATTCGTCTTTAGTTGACAACTGTGTTTGCTGTTATCTGATAGTAATTTAATCGTATCCATTCAGTGTTATTTGTGGGGTTTTCTTCATATTCAGTTATATGGAATCTTGCAAAGCAAGATGATATCATTTTTGGCTCATTTCAAATTAAGAAATAATGATAATAAAAATTCGAATCTAGGAATCATTCTTAGATGGTAGAGAATCCGGGTTAATAATAATAATGAAAGGACACCAATTACAAAAAGTCTGTTGAGGACTAATCGAAGAACAATACCGTCTGTGCTTATGCAACGCACGAACTAATTGAAACCTCACAACTTCACCAAAGCCCTAACCTACCTTTTGTGCCTCTTTGGCTTTGGAAATCATTAAGGAAGCCCTTTGTTTTTGGTCGTTGCTATGATCCAAGATCCAATAAAGCCACTTCCAAGGATTTCTCTCTTGGTGAATATAATCTACTGCTCTCCTTAATTAGGATTGTTCAGAGTTATATATATATAATATATATAGATATATATATAGATATATATAATATATATATATATATATATATATATATAGTATATATATATAATATATAATATATGCAAATAAAAACACTGTATCGTGCTTCTGAGAAAACAATAGAGGGATCCACAGTAATATCCTTGTTTATCTAGATATAATATGTTTATACAAAGCTTAAAGCTTTCGTCCATCCTCCTGTGGACTTGATCACTAAGCAAATGAGACATGGTATTGGTGAAGAATTCCAAATAAACATAAACAAACAGACAAAGAACATAAACAAGGTTGAAAAATTCGAACAAGTCATTGGGTCGTTTGCCTTTCCATAATTCGCTGTGATCTACGGGGCGGGACAAAGCGCCGGTCTTCTTCCTGAATGACATCTTGACGGTCGTTAACCAAAAAGGTAGTTTGTAGATTAGGCTCTGGAACGGGCGAAGGATGGTTATTTACATTATCAGATTGAAGGAGGCTGTACACATTTCTGAAGTTCTTTATTCTAGCCCTTTTGCAAATTTCTTCACTCAAAAGTAAATTGTTCTGTATGCCAGTATTCCCCTCAAAGGTGTCATTCAAAGTGATGAGAGCTCCTTCCACAATTCTCCTAGTGGTCCTATCCGCACTCTTATAAATAACTTTTCCTCCCTTGAAGTCGATGGCATGATCGGAATCCCAAGTATGCTTGGCAATGGCGCTGTAAACGTTGCCCAAACGGCAAGCTGCAACATGTTCACGTTTCCTCTGGTCCAGGGAACGACCGCTTTCACCAATACGTATAGCATTTGTCACAATTTTTACATCCTATAGCATAGACTCCAACATCGGTGTTTGGTTTTCTGAAACTGTTTTTGATAATTTTCTTTTTAAGAGTATTAGGGTATTGAAAAACTACGCTATACCCATGTCTTTCTTTTCTAAGATTATTGGAAACTTTTTTCAGGTCATGATTATAAGGAAGGGAAGGCATTTAAAATTAGCAGTCGAACAGCGTTCCCTTGGATTATAAAACATACTTCTGGCTCTAGAAAGACATCTGTCGATAAAAAACTTGGGGTAACATAACTTTTTGAAACTCGTAGTCAAGAATTGAATTTCCTGGTCAATGAAACTAGGGTCACAAACTCGAAAAGCTCTAAAAAACTAATTCGTCAGAACGTTGCGTTTGATTTTCTCGTCATGATATGAATAATAATGTATGTACGTATTTGTGTGAGTACTTCTCCTGAAAACAGAGAATTTAAAAGACTTATTTACATCATCGCTGTGAACAACCAAGTCTAAAAATTCTTTTGAGCCTGGGTCTTAATTTTTCTTTGGGGATGGAAGATATGGATTTTATAAAAGGAATTGGAAATATCAATTTGTTCAATTTTAAAAATTCAGACTTTAACATGGATTTCGTCAAAGGGATTTTATTTAGTTCGTTTGAGGAAAAAACAGTACATCTTCCTAAACGTCTTTTAGAAGCTCTTCACAGGCTAAAAAACAAATCTGACATTAAAATATCTAAGGCCGACAAGGGGGGATGTGTGGTGGTTATGAGTAGGACAGATTACCTTATTAAGGCAGTTAGATTGCTCAGCGACGCTAATACTTACACCAAGATTTCTGTAGCTCCGTCCATTTCTGACATTCAGTCCACGTTTAAAAAGAAAATTAAGGACATTATAAAAGGTAACATTACCAGAGAAATGAAAGAGGTTATTCTCAGTAAATTGACAAGAAAACTAACCTCGTTTAGTTATTCTTATGGTCTTCTAAAAATCCACAAGGAGGGCATCCCTTTGAGGCCCATTGTAGCAAACTGCAATACTCCTCAGGCTGATTTGACCTCTTGGTTGGCGGAGGTTTTGGGTGACTTAGTGGGTAATATATCTAGCTCCCATCTTAAACATAATCTTGATTTCATGAATAGAATTATGGGTAAAAATTTGAATGGAATTATGTATAGTCTGGACATCGTCTCCTTATTCACTAATGTGCCTCTTGATTTTGTTCTAACTAATTTGGTCAAAATTGCCGAAGAAGGAAAATTCACGCCACCTATTCATATTAATAAGTTTTGTGAGCTTATAAAGACGTGTGTAGAATCCACCATATTTGAGTTTGAAGGAGATTTCTATCAACAAAAAGCAGGGGTTGCTATGGGATCCTGGTTGTCGCCTGTTTTAGCTAATCTTTGTATGGAATTTTTTGAAATACTTTTTGTGGACAAACTTCCAGATGATTTGAAACCTTTTATATGGGTAAGATATGTTGACGATATTTTTATTGTTTTTAAGGACGATGCCGAAAGTTTTGATCAGCTTCTTTTACAACTGAATAGTTTTCTTCCATCCATCACGTTTACAGTGGAAAGGGAAGTCGACAAGCGTCTGCCATTTTTAGACTCGGTTGTTCACAGGGATGATGTAAATAAGTCTTTTAAATTCTCTGTTTTCAGGAAAAGTACTCACACAAATACGTACATACATTTTTATTCATATCATGACGAGAAAATCAAACTTAACGTTCTGACGAATTAGTTTTTTAGAGCTTTTCGAGTTTGTGACCCTAGTTTCATTGACCAGGAAATTCAATTCTTGACTACGAGTTTCAAAAAGTTATGTTACCCCAAGTTTTTTATCGACAGATGTCTTTCTAGAGCCAGAAGTATGTTTTATAATCCAAGGGAACGCTGTTCGACTGCTAATTTTAAATGCCTTCCCCTTCCTTATAATCATGACCTGAAAAAAGTTTCCAATAATCTTAGAAAAGAAAGACATGGGTATAGCGTAGTTTTTCAATACCCTAATACTCTTAAAAAGAAAATTATCAAAAACAGTTTCAGAAAACCAAACACCGATGTTGGAGTCTATGCTATAGGATGTAAAAATTGTGACAAATGCTATACGTATTGGTGAAAGCGGTCGTTCCCTGGACCAGAGGAAACGTGAACATGTTGCAGCTTGCCGTTTGGGCAACGTTTACAGCGCCATTGCCAAGCATACTTGGGATTCCGATCATGCCATCGACTTCAAGGGAGGAAAAGTTATTTATAAGAGTGCGGATAGGACCACTAGGAGAATTGTGGAAGGAGCTCTCATCACTTTGAATGACACCTTTGAGGGGAATACTGGCCATACAGAACAATTTACTTTTGAGTGAAGAAATTTGCAAAAGGGCTAGAATAAAGAACTTCAGAAATGTGTACAGCCTCCTTCAATCTGATAATGTAAATAACCATCCTTCGCCCGTTCCAGAGCCTAATCTACAAACTACCTTTTTGGTTAACGACCGTCAAGATGTCATTCAGGAAGAAGACCGGCGCTTTGTCCCGCCCCGTAGATCACAGCGAATTATGGAAAGGCAAACGACCCAATGACTTGTTCGAATTTTTCAACCTTGTTAATGTACTTTGTCTGTTTGTTTATGTTTATTTGGAATTCTTCACCAATACTATGTCTCATTTGCTTAGTGATCAAGTCCACAGGAGGATGGACGAAAGCTTTAAGCTTTGTATAAACATTATATCTAGATAAACAAGGATATTACTGTGGATCCCTCTATTGATATATATATATATATATATATATATATATATATATATATATATATATACAAGGAAGAGAAGACGATGGATTGACGAGCTAACAAAATTTGTGGGTATAGACTGGCACAGAAAGACCATAAACAGACAGAAGTGGAAG
>NC_061105.1:33250752-33260752 GCF_015104395.2 Macrobrachium nipponense
GCTTTCAAACCTGAAAGAAAGTCATTGACATAGAAGATTTAACACAACCTCCTTTCAGTGATGTCACAATTATAAATTAAATGTTATTGGGTTCGCAACTCTAGGACTTGAGAAAAATTGTCTAAAATATGAAAAAAACTAATTACTTAGGAAAACACATATATGTGTGTGTGTGTGTGTTAAATAGAGGTAGATAGATAACTAGATAGCCAGATAGATTTCACCAAATACAATGGAGGGTGTTGCAATTACAATGGAAATGGCTGTTTTATCGTTCTAAGGGCATCACCTATTGTAATATTTAAATGCTTTGCCTTTATTGATAATTATATCTGGTTTTACCGTCAATATATTGCTCTGAAAAATGTCCCTGATCCAATTATTTCTAAAAAAACAAATTTAAATTAGTATACTTTTCAACGCTTCGTTAAGCCCGGGCCTAATGACAATCAGAAGATAAATCTGTTATATTAAAAAAAAAAACCCACTCCGGTTTCTTTGGGCAACAAGAGTTATGAATAGCACTGTCCCTTTCCGTCTAAAAAACTTATTCTTTTCACATGTCAACATTTGTTTAAGGATTATATGGTCATCTGTGCTGTACTGTCATCCTAGCACGTGTAATGTAAATTTCTTGTATCATATACCAGGTCTTTTGAAAATATTTGAATAGACGAAACCAGTGTGGATCATACTCTTTGTTTCATCTTTCCATTTTGTTTTGTCCTTTTAAACGTAGCGTTTTCCTGTGGTGTATATATATATATATATATATATATATATATATATATATATATATATATATATATATATATATATATATACTAACACACACACACACACACACACACACATATATATATATATATATATATATATATATATATATATATATATATATATATATATATATTATTTATGATAGCATTTCTCCACACCTATTTTAGTGTGAAGTCGTTTAGACTTTATCTCTCTGTCTTTCTCTTTCTTTTTCTTTCTGCAGCTCCCCCCTCCGCCTCCCCCTTTCCTTTCCTTCCCTCCAACACATTCACCTACTTCCCTCCTCTCTTCTCACATATTCACGAGCAGTATCGAGCAATTCCCTACTAATTGCCAATTTGCCAGAAGCTGGCCCAACTGACGAAAATTGGATTCGAGGCGGAATGTAGGGATTCCTTTTCTCTCTCTCTCTCTCTCTCTCTCTCTCTCTCTCTCGCCCAATTTTCCGCGTTCTGCTTTTTCTGGTTCTTCTTCCTTATCGATTTCTTTGCAGATTTTATTGTCGCCACCTGACTTAATCTGAAGGTCATCTTGACACGGAGTCTTTTTAGTTCCTTGTCTGTCTATAGCTGTCCCCAAGATATCTCTGGAAGTTATGAATGTATTTCAGTGATTTTTTTTTATTAATCGGTGAGGGCCTAAGGAAGAATTGATTAGATTTTGACACTGATCCCGATCCGGAAATGGGTTCCGGAATTTTTTTTTATTATTATATTTTTTTTGTTTGTTCATTGGGTAAGACGTGTTCACTCTAAGGTTGTTTTGTGTGTGTGTATATATATATATATATATATATATATATATATATATATATATATATCTATATATATATATACATATATATAGACATATATATATACAGACTATATATACGTATATATATATATATATATATATATATATTTATATATATATATATATGTGTATGTATATATATATATATATAGTATAGTGGCAAGAAAATTCGGCCCTGGTGAACTTGGTCTGGAAATTGGGTCTTGGAAAAATCAGTCTCAAGAGGTGGAATGCCACTACAAAGTGCTCTCTCGAAATCGATCATCTTTTCCGTATGATTCAAATTCGGCATTAGTTGTTTTAGTTTCATAAAAGCTTTATTATTTGTACATTCTGTTTTGCAAGGTAATAGCTAGAGGAAAGGCTGTCCAATAGGTATTAGCATGTATAATCAGAACTTAATACCATCCATAAAATATGCCGTTCATCACGTCAATTTTCCGAAGCAAATATTCAAATTATTTTGCCATCGTCAGTTCCACTGTCACTTTATATATATGTATATATATATATACATATATATATTATTATATATATATATATATATATAATATATATTATATATATTATATATATATATGTATATATAAAGAAGGGTTGCCATCAATCAAAAAACACGAAGGATCTGAGACACTTCAAATCCAGCAAGCGTCAGAGGTAACTGAGGCGCATCCAAAGCTATATTCCGACAAATTGCTATCGACCTTGTAATCGGTGGTAGACTCGGTGTTTCACTTTTTGCATTTTCATCCAATTTATTAACAGGCGTCGCTAAAACCGTTCTTGTGCTTGATGATTCGCCGTTTTGAGTTTCACACTTCATTTCTGATATTGCATTTCGAGCTTCTGCTTTGGTTGATGTAGTAGAATGAGCGTTGATTTTCTTAACATTATTTTCATTGACTTGAATTTTCGTATAACCAGGAGCATAGCACCTCTTTCGCATCTCTCAACGCCAAAATAGTCTCGTTTTCTCTTCAGTGGGCGCATATAAGTCATTACGTAATTATCGTCATCAATACATTTTTCTTTTCCTCTTTCCGATTTAGCACAGTTTTTAGACATTCTTGTAGGTAATGTAACTGAAGTTAAAAGTTTTGCTGGATGGTGTCTCGTAGAAATAGTGTACTGGTGACAACAACTACTAGAGATTTTTGTTTAACTGTTATTGTGATATATTTGCCCAGTTTTGTTTATCTGATGTTAAAGATAATTTAGGGTAACAGTGGGGTTTTCTCCCAGTTCTACCTTTAGATCCCTTTACTTCACTTCCTCTATTATTTGTTTTTCTTTATCTTACTGGCCATCCTCTCCAACTCTCTCGTTTCACTATCTTGAGCGCTGAATGTACATAAATGCTCCAGTGCTTGGCTTCAAACCCTAAATTTCATATAGTCAAATTAAGGCATTATTTAAAATACAGATTAGATTAACTGACAGCATAGGAATAAGCTGAAAGAAAAGTGGAAGTATACTGAGAATAAACTGGAATACTCAACGTTCTGGATGAAAAGAGGCGTCGCCTGATTTTCCAAAAGGTTTCCCGAGAGTTCCACGTATTCCATCCTAGCACTCAGTGTTCCCCAAAGGTCACGAAAGATGCCCTTATGTCCATGATGACCTGTTCTTTTAGGACTGAATTTAACGAAACCGAGTATCATATATTTATTGTCATAATGAAACATTTCCGTATTTAATGGGTGCAATTTTTGACAATAACTATTTTTGTTACTCGGAGATTTTACAGATTTTGAAATTTAAACATTTATTTTCCAAATGTTTCTATGATTGTGTAGAGACAAAAGAGCTCGGTGTTTACCAAGAGAGCTATAAAGAGGTAAAATGGAAGAACTAGTAAGTAATTAAGGAAAAAGCAGCTTCAAAAGTTGGCGAGATTAAAGAGATATTAAGAAATAGTCAGTAAAACTTGAGATAATGAAGGAAAATACGAAAAATACGAAATTCTGTCATTTGAAGTCAATATTAAAACGTATTTGTTCTTCCCTCCAACCCCCTGATTTTTTTTTATGCAATTCGAGGAAAAACGTATGTCACAATTTCACCCACAATATGTATTCAGCTCATATCTGATTTTTATCTGTTTTTTTAGATTTGTTGAAAATTCGGCTTTTTGTAGTTTTACCTTGAAATTGCATTTTCACTACTCATTATTATTATTATTATTATTATTATTATTATTATTATTATTATTATTATTATTATTATTATTATTATTATTATTATTATTATTATTAATGATAATGAACTACATATAGTTCGCCAAGGGTATAAAAATTAATCGACACTTTTTTTTTCTTCATAGGTAGGTTATTAAAAGTAGTAGAAAGCAGTTATGGTATTGATAATAATTATGTGTTACTATTGTTATAACAGACACCAGTCACGTGTACTTGATGAATTTTTAGTATTAAGCCACAAAGACTTATTAACTTCTCGATTTCTTCACCCTTTTAATCCGCTTGTATCTGAAAGTATTGGATCCGAAAGGGGAAAAATATATGGAAAACTCCTGTTTTTCCAGATGGGATTCGAACTTAGGCATTTTAACGCATTTTAACTTAGTATCCTACCCTGACTTAACGTACATGGGTTCGAATCTCACCTCACATGTTAATACATAACTTACATGGGTTCGAATCTAACTCAAATGTTAACAGATGAAGCGAGCGTTTACAGATAAATGAGAAATCGAGAAGTTAATTACTTTTATATATTCAATAATCTATTTACCTTTGTAGATAGGTAAATAGAGACAGAGAGAGAGAGAGAGAGAGAGAGAGAGAGATTAACACCTGATAGACACTGCCTTGGTATTCTAAAATATAATTGAGTGCATTAACGCGTCAAATGGCATTCCATTAAAATCCACTCAAGCACAGAAGCGGTAGGACAGCCCATTAGAATAAGGATGGGCCACACGTATATTCTGTTTCTTTTTATTTTATAAGGGGAATAATGATAATATTCCTTACTACCACTACTGCTACTACTACTACTGCTATAATAATAATAATAATAATAATAATAATAATAATAATAATAATAATAAACCAAAAATCTCTTGAATATTACTAATCAGCTTTGTACTTACTTTCTTACTCACTTTTTTTACAAGTTAGATATTTCAGCTACTAGGAAAATGTTCTCTCTCTCTCTCTCTCTCTCTCTCTCTCTCGCTCTCTCTTCTATCTCTCCTCTCTCTCTCTCTCTCTCTCAAATTAATTACTAATATATATTTGTGCAATAAGACTCTCACGTGGGCTAATTTTGACTGACAAGGTTCCAAATTCACGATCATTAATAACTTTTAGTTTCAGCTGCTAGTGTCGTCTCTTGTCTTGGTTTCAGCACCGATGCTCGTTTCTCGCTTAGTTTGACAACTGGCTTTGACTTGTTCAACCAGTGTTGATTATTCTCGGCCGGAGTAATGAAGGATGATGGGCTACACGTTCATTCGTTC
This sequence comes from Macrobrachium nipponense, assembly GCF_015104395.2. Classification (NCBI taxonomy): domain Eukaryota; kingdom Metazoa; phylum Arthropoda; class Malacostraca; order Decapoda; family Palaemonidae; genus Macrobrachium; species Macrobrachium nipponense. The sequence goes on from NC_061105.1 coordinate 33,255,809, forward strand.
GTTTCTGCTTATCACCCCGCTCCTCTTTCTAATATATGTATATATATATATATATATATATATATATATAATATATATATATATATATGTGTGTGTGTGTGTGTGTGTGTTTGTTTGTGTGTATACATTATATATATATATATATATATATATATATATATATATATATATATTATATATATATAGTATGTAGATTGAAATCTCTTACTTTGCAATTTGAAGTTTTCAATTGAAATTCAAAATCATTCTTTAGGCCATGTTTATGAGATAGGAAAATTATACACTAAATGGTTCCTCTAGAGTCTAAAATTAATTTTTTTTTACAGTTAAGATTATAATTTTGATGCAAAAACACTCATCGGGGAAAGGAGGTAAATCCAAATCAGAAAAGTGAAATTCAGATTTTTGTATTGGTAATGCAGTACAAAATTCTATGAATAAAAATAACAAATAAAGATTGTAATAGATCTGTTAACATTTTAAGGGTAAGAAGTATGGAAAATTCCCGAGTTGTATGATTTTTAGGTCCAATCGTTGCGTTATATCTTAAATAATAATAACAGTAAAAATAAGATTGTATTCAAGAGTTGATGTTTTGTATGATAACTTCGGGTAATTACGATCGATGCTGTCTTTGCATTTTGTGGAGGGTTATTGCTGTCAACAAGGAATCGTTTGACGAATAACACAGCTCTGAAAATCCCTCTTGTTTGAACGCTGATGAAAAGCGCCTTTGCCTCCATTGTTTCTGAGAGACATAACAGGTCATTCTCTTGTTATAAAAAAAAAATACGTTGCTTAGTCAACAGAAATGAGCATTGATGAGATTTGAAATAATTGAAGCATATATTTTCTAACGAAGATTGTTAAAATACTTTTCCTTTTCATTGCCTTTTATGAATTATATTTAATTTCGTGTTAATAAAAAGTAATATGCATTGTGAAGCGTTGCATAGCGTGCATGGAATTTTGTTACGCGAAGTTTATAACAATTTAAAGGTTACCTTTTAAACTATAATTATATAGACACACACACACACACACACACACACACACACACATATATATATATATATATATATATATATATTATATATATATATATAAAGATCTATAATGTCTGTAATGCAAAACAAACGAGAAAAAACAGTAACAAGATTTCATTCACTTAAAAGATCTGCTTGAAGTCATTACTGCATTAAAGCTTGGGTTTATAACATTAATTTTAAAGTTTTGTAACAAAAGTCAAAGTTAAGTTTTCTCAATAAGCTGTAAATTATGAGATAGAGAGAGAGAGAGAGAGAGAGAGAGAGAGAGAGAGAGAGAGAGAGAGAGAGAGAGATTCTCAGTTGTGAAGAAACAGCCCATCCAAGTTCTGGAATTAAGTGGCTCAAAGGATGTGAAAAATACGACATAAATCGCCCTCAAGTGGCTGTTTCCCTCCCTTTTTAAAACAGCTAATGGCCATTTTAAAGGAATTTTTTTTTATCCAGGGGATAAATGTCCGTTTTAAAAGCCCCTCGTTTTTTTGGAGTTCTGAATGGCCACTTTTAAAGTCTAATTAATATCTCCCCGCATTCAGCCATTTTTCTATGATTTGCGTTGCTAATTAGGCAATTAGTATAGATGTTGGTATTTCATTTATGCCGCGTTAAACAATGGAGGGTTGTTCATATAAAAAAAATAGGCTGCTGGCCTGTGTCATTACGGGTGGGAATATTGGCGACGGCTTTTTAAACACTAGGAAAAACAGTCACTTTCCAGTCTGTATATTTTGGAATGGCTACAGTAAACTAAAAGTTGGATCTCTCTCTTCTCACGTTTTTTGTTTTTTGTATTTTTATGCACGACTATAGTGAAGTTCACAGGCATGCACGCACACTATCACGCATATATATATGCATATGTATATTCTATATATATATGAATATATATATATATATATATATATATATATATGAATATATATATTATGTATAGGTCTCGTTCAGAAAATAAATCATGAAATAGATTGAAACAAATGTTGTCTTTGTGACTACTTTTCGTTTGTCGCATAAAAGGATATCATGGATGATTTTCTGACCAATTATATCTATGTATTCATGCTATCACTAGCATGTATGAATATATATATATATATATATATAGTATATATATATATATACACATGTGGTATATATATATACGTGCACATAGATATATACGCATACATACATATTCAGGTTTATTTATATGTAAGTGTGCATGTTGGTAAATTTCACACGATATTTTTATACTTCTGATACTTAGCAACAAATAACCAGTTTACCCTTAGATTCTCTTTAGCTTGAGGATGGTGTACACGAAAGGGAGTTATATACGATAGAGATAAATGTGCTTATCATATACAATTCCCTTTGGGTGAAAGTTATCTCCAAGTGGATTTACTATTAATGGGTTATTTACGGCTATGCATAATGTCTTATATATATATATATATTATATATATATATATAATATATATAATTATATATATTATATATATATATATATATACTATATATATATATATACATACACATGCATATATGTATGTTGCTAGAAATCAGAATTATGCAAAAATATCTAAAATTAACTAACATACATACATACTCATAAACATATATATATATATATATATATATATATATATATATATAATATATATTATATATGTGTGTGTGTGTGTGTGTGTGTGTGTGTGTGTGTGTGTGTGTGTATGTTATTCAGAAAATCAATCATATCATCCTTAACTTGAGATCATGATATCATTGTGCACGACAAACGAAACTTAATTACCAAGACTTATATTTGTTTCAATTTATTTCGTGAGTTTTGTTCTGGACGAAGCTAATTTATTCCCCCGCTGCCATGCAACGCATTTTCAATTAAAACACAGGAAGAGAAATAAAAGAGATAATAATCTATTTTGTTTCCTCTGTCGGAAACAATGGAACCCAAAAATGGCTTTTCATCATCATCATTTCGACATCAGCTCTTTTCAGCCCCGTATTGTGCATCAAATGCCGTTGTATTGAGCGTCGTTAATCTTCACAAAAAATAAAAACTCCATCGATGGTATCAGTATGGCGTCTAAATTCGAAAAATTCTGTTTTGTGTTTCCGGACTTTCCTAAATAAAGTCTTAATTTTTTCCATATTAGAATTTATAATGATAATTAAATAAAAATGATAATCGTCAGTAGTGTCTGCTGGCAGTTAATGTATTGAAAAGCATGCGATGAACGGTCGCACCAACCAACGCCATAAGAATATTCCTGTTGAGATTATTCTTCAACTGAAAGCTTACTAAATTTTTTGTCTGGATCAAGATAATTCACTAAATATACCTATACAGTATGATCATTTGTAAAACACCAGTTGTTTACAAATCTGTAAGTTTGGATTCCATTTACATTTAAAAGCTTACCCATTCACACAGTGTCATGACAGTCCATCGTTAGTTTTCCGAGATGCTTGTAAACAGACATTCAGAACAAAACAACCAACCCTAATGAAAACATGCATTATGTCCAATTTCGAGTACACTTATACAAAACCTGAAAAGTTTGTAAAGCAGCAGTAAAAATAGCCAGTTGATTAAATTTTCATATGAATCTGAAGTAGACTGTTGACCCAGATGTGTTATTTGATACTATTTTCTCTTATCCTATTGTATTTTCCGCTTGGTGAAAGGAAAATTCTGTGACTGTATTTTGTTATTTTATTTTGATGAATCACTGCATTGCCAATTAACCCAAAATCACCAGTAGGTCATCATTTTTTCAGATGACTTGTATTCTGTCTTTCAAGGAAAGGGATATTTCCAGTTGCAAACGAATACAGAAGATTGAAACTCCTGGAAGACAGGGATACTCTCTACCGCCAAATGAAGTCCTTTACTTATTAACTTTATTGGTAGACAATAGTTACTTAACGAAAATGGATGCCAACGGAAATGTAGGATACAATAACAGGTCAAACGCTGACCAGCTTAAAAGGACATCAGTGAACCCTGCCTGAACTCATGTGACCTCTCTCTCTCTCTCTCTCTCTCTCTCTCTCTCTCTCTCTCTCTCTCTCTCTCTCTCTCTCTCTCTCTCTCTCTCTCCAAATACAGGCACGGGAGTTGGTATGAATGTGAATAGGTTTGGTCACCAATGTTCTCAATTGCTTATAAAGCTGCAATATTTCCGGGCTGATGTAATTTTAACAGAAAAACACTGTATTTTGCGTTAATTTAATGGTAGAATATAGTATTTGCATTCGCAATGTCCGTGGCTCGTTCTTTGCCGAACCTGCCATGATATGGTACCGCCGTTAGCTGAGATCAAGTTAAACCCGTGGGGCTAACAGCCTCATCATTAAAGAACTGTTGAGAAGAGGAAGGTCATACGCTTCATGACCCTTCCCCCACCTCCGGAAAGGGAAACAGCCGGGAGTACAATGTAAACGCTTAAATCTTCCATAGCAGTATTCGACTCCATGTGACGCATGTTGCTGCGAAGGCGAATGTAGGCTTCTGGTGATACTGTTCAAAAAGTGTGATGAAATCAGGAAGGTGAGACATATATTTAATTATATAATATATTTTTATATATAATATATATATATATTATATAATTATATATATATATATAATATATATATATATATCCAATATTAGCAAGAAGAAACACGGACTTGAGAATATCCTTAAATATCTACGTTTTCAAATTCTCACTGATTACAATATAAGTTAGCAGACCTTTATACATAAAAAACAGAAATATATTAACAAACTGTATCCCCGCCCCCTTTCTGTTTTTGTATATAAAGGTCTGTCAACTTCTATTATAATCAGTATGAACATGAAAATGAAGAATAGACTATACGAAAGTACTTGTTCCAAGTCTCCAGTTTCACTTACCCTTTTACCGTGGATTTA
>NC_061105.1:33273252-33275752 GCF_015104395.2 Macrobrachium nipponense
TGCAATTATTGTCTCTAGCTTTGTTTAATCTAAATATCCAAAATGAGGAGAATAACTAATTTAGAATAACACCATTCATGAAAAATCTTATGCATGACATTGTGCGTATATTTGGTATAAATCACAGCTGCATTATTCAAGAAAAACCAGTAGTGTGCTTTCATAGTCATATGTTTACTAATGTCACTTGGATGAAAAAAGTTGTTGTTGCAAATGTTGGAAACTTTATAAGTATAATAGTAACATCTCTTAAATTATCAAGATGTTGCTACAGTGTTGTACTATGACTGATGAATAGTTGCCAGATGGCACTTTAGTAGGATGTTGTCAGAAAGATTTCAAAATGTGTTGCATTTTTATTTTGAGCGAGCATAAGTTCTGTCATTGAAATCATAATTCTCTAATCAATTCCCCCTCTCAAACAATGTCTGTCTGTCTATCTATCTATCTATCTATCTTTCTATCTATCTATCTATATATATATATATATATATATATATACATATATATATATATATATATATATATATATATATATATTATATATATATATATATATATATATATACTATATATAACGTGAAATCACAAAAGTAAGCACGTGATTTTGTTTACCAGCAAAAGCTACAGGGAAGATTTTAAAAAAGAAAAGACAGAGTGCCAAGTACTTTCATGTATTTAACACATGTGTTAAATACACGAAAGTACTTGGCACTCTGTCTTTTCTTTATTAAAATTTTCCCTGCGGCTTTTGCTGATATTATAATATATAAAATATATATATTCATACACACACACACACAACACACACATTTTCACACACAAACACACAACCACAACACACAACACTATTATATAATAATAATTATAATATATATATTGTATTTAAGTGTTACTCGAAGGAAATTCTCTTTTAGAAGGCATAGGCTGCTAAAACGCCTGGAGAAACTATCTGTCTGCTTTTTTAGTAAAAAGTCACAGTAAATTATGTTAGGTAGTGAGCAGAGGTTCCGCCACTCACGATTAAGCTCAGTGATATCGGATATATAGGCTGCCGATATTTACACACTTTAAATGTTCTTCATTTGGTACCAGAGCCTTCATTAATATACTCGAAAGAGAAACGGAAGAGGGACGTTCATAAAGTCCCTTCGAGGAGAAACATTTTTAGAAACAAGCCCCTACCGAGCGCTTCCGCGTAGCTATCTGTCCTTTTCCTAATTTCGCGGCAGAGGAGCTGTGGCAGAAATATATTTCACTTGTTGTCCTGGGAAGGGAATTATTATCCCTCTCATGCACACCTACTTTGCATGAATTGGCTTAGATTGCACCCGGAAAATGCAACCGGGAGCAAGGTATTTCGCTTTGTGCATTTATTATTTTGGAAGTAGGATTTATGGTAATGATATTAAAAGTTAATGTAACAGATTTTATTATTATTCTCATAATAATGATAGTAATAACAATAATGATAATGATGATGACATTATTATTATTATTATTATTGTTATTATTATTATTATTATTATTATTATTATTATTATTATTATTATTATTATTATTATTATCACTGTACTTGGTGTGGTATGAATTATATATATGACTCCCACTTATGTGCAGTAAATATTTAATTGACTTAAAGAGATTATTATTATTATTATTATTATTATTATTATTATTATTATTATTATTATTATTATTATTATTATTATTATTATTATTATTATTATTATTAAAATGCAGTCTGTGTAGTATGAATTTTACGGGCTAGTCTCACGCACAGTATATGTAAAGTTGAATTCAAAATATAAAACCCCTTTTCCTAAAAGGGTACCCAGAGCTAAATTATTCTGCCACGAGTTACTGCTTTGAATTAGGACTTTTCTCAGCGTTCACTGTAAAGACTTAGTGTATACGAAGCCGCAGTTTTTTATCTTTTTAATTTTTTTTTTCAATTTGTGTCCTATTTTCATTTCCGAATTTATAGATACTAACCCTTCATATACGGGAGGAAACTAGAAGGAATTTTAGACCTCGTTTTGTTTTGAGAATTAAACGCAATACTGGCTGAAGTTCTGCAAGATTAAATTTTCTTTGCAAGATGGGTTGCTCTTTGGGAACATTTTCTTCCACACACACACACACACACACACACACATACACACATATATATATGTGTGTGTGTGTGTGTGTGTTTATTGATATGTATTATATCAAATGTATTCATGTGAATATATGTTTGCGTTCTGTGGAGGTTGCCTGCGCATTTGAAGAATGATGAAACAGTAAATCTTCTTATGGATACCCGTGCATTCATGTGTAGTGTATGTATGTATGTATATATATATATATATTATATATATATATATATATATATATATATATATATATATACATATGTATAAAACTGATCTCTTGTTTAATAATCACCAGGACTTCAAGGCGGTGGTAATGAGAATCTTCATCACTGAAAGGGGGCCGTTTTGAACTGAAACTGGGA
>NC_061105.1:33278252-33280752 GCF_015104395.2 Macrobrachium nipponense
AATGCACTATATTACCAAAAAATGAGCGGAAGGTCTCCTGTACAATGTCAAAGTACCACTTAGATCTGATAATTAGTTCGAAGGATATTTGAGAAAAACTTTATTCTCACCTGAAACTTACAGATGAACCTTGATGACTGGATGGAGATACGTCTCTTCTTTTCATGGGCTTCCTCAAGAGTGAATTTCAAAGGACTTATAATTAAATTTTGTGACAATAAGGTTTCGTTAAGCAAATAAGTTGATTACTGTAGTTGTAAATCATGGAAAGAATGGCACCTTTTTCTAACGAACATTATAGTTTTGACATTTTTTTATGTGTATACAAGCATAGAGACGAAAGTAAATGATATGTGACCTTTGCTGAACGAATATGAAACAATATCTCTAGATGATGTTGCAATCCCCCAGTGTGGATGAAGAAATTCAGTAAAAGCTTGAATTTATGATAGGTTATCCCCAAGCCCGTTTTATGTAAACAGCTACGTAGATCCCAGTTGGCAGGCCTCGACACGAAGCCTGGTGGTGCTGTTAGATTGGACAAGACAGGGGATTCAGCGTTGATTGTCAAAGTTGACCTTTTATGATTCCCTTGGCTCGCCTAGCATATCAGCCACTATTTACACATCAGATGAACATGACACGTGCAGGGTTACCTCCTGCACTTATTTGATAGAGGGCTTAAAGATGTCCATTTCCTTATCGAGAGTTCGGCGTCTTCTAGGCAATGAACTTGATCAATTTGCATCCAGCAAGAACTGAGGGAAAGCCAAGTAAATATAGTTGTGGGGACTTCAACTTACTGGAAGGAGTTTCGGGATTTACCCGAGGAGGTCTGGGGAATTGGCATACCAAGGAATGGGAAGTGTCCAAGGTATATGGAGGAGTGAGAAATAAATGCCAGAAAGGCAAATAATGTTTTAAAAGTGTATACAAATGGAGAACAGCAGTGTTATGAATAAAGCGCCAAAGAGAAATATATGAAAGGAAAAATGAAAAATTACGCAAGACATAGTCAATACACATTATTTTATCTCTCTCTCTCTCTCTCTCTCTCTCTCTCTCTCTCTCTCTCTCTCTCTCTCTCTCTATGGTGCTTCTCACAACAGTCGACTAACCACTAGATATATTTACTCCTTGGATCAGCTTAGACACAAAGCGTTGGCTCTGTGGTTTCTTTCTAGAGAGGTTTCCGATCTAAAGATTTACCGAGAGAGAGAGAATGTTACCCCCATACACTTTTGCTCTTTCCTATCGTCAGTTTACTTAGATGTATCAGTTTACTATGAAGAAGAAGTAATGTGTAGAGTCAGGCCAACCTTGTAACTTTGTAGTCGATTGAGGAGAAACCCTTCATCCACTCTTAACTTTGTTTCGCAGTAATCAGAAAACTTTAATCCGATTGTTACGTCGAATCTTCTGGTTCAAATTTACATTTCCTCGAAAGAAGAAGAAGAAGAAGAAAAAGAGGAAGAAGAAGAAGAAAAAGAAGAAGGGGAGCTTTCAATCAAGAGCAATCTTTGCCAAGTTGGTCAAGACTTTTCATTAAGGGCCTCATATTTTTTCTAATTTTCTTTGGAACATACATTCACATTGGTCCCTTCCTTTAACTTTTCACATTTAGCCATCGTCGAGATTAAATTCTTTAACGTTTACTAAAATCCAGATCCACCATCCAGAACCACTTAGATACTCATCCATATTTTTCAAATCTATTTCTACACACGTGGGATTCGTAAATAGAGCTTCTGGTAATTTCTCTATTTCCCTCTACTGCATCACTATGGTGTTCTCTTTCTTCTGTAGTGTTCGCTGACTCCTTTAAGTAATTTTCTATGCTTTAACCCCCACCAAAATTCCTTCTCCTTTCTTCATCTTGTGCCCTTTCAATTTGGGTAAGAGAAGGACATTAGGGTGCCCGCAATTAGCGTTGGTAAAAACTGAAACCCTTTCCTATGATGGGCTTATTACTGCTAATCAAAATAAAATAAGCACTAGGAGTATAAAGTAACATCCAAGTAAACAATAAACAAGCAAACTAATATAATAATAATAATAATCAATAATAATAATAATAATAATAATAATAATAATAATAATAATAATAATAATAATAACTTAAGTTTGTGGACACAAGTGGAAAACGTTTGCCTCCGATTTCGAACTTAAAAAGCGCGTTATTATTATTTAATTAGAACATATTGCCAACGCCTGTGTTTGGTAATCACCTTGTTACCTCCAAAAATTGATAAAGAGAGAGTGAGAGAGTTGCTAAAACGTAAGGCTTTTATCATAGAAAAAATATGTGTTCGTTTTCTTCCAAACAAACAATAGTAATGGCTTGAGGTCTTTTATTGTTACTTGTCAAGTAATTTGGGTAATAAACTTCTTAAATATATTGGGGAGGGGGGTGGCACTGGAAGAAGTTAGTGTTCGGGTTTTCAGCAAATCTATTCCACATTGTTGCAAGCTCCAGGACTTTCTGAAACTTGGTTGCAAC
>NC_061105.1:33285752-33293252 GCF_015104395.2 Macrobrachium nipponense
TAATAATAATAATAATAATAATAATAATAATAATAATAATAATAATAATAATAATAATAATAAGATGATGATTAATTTCATGGACATAGCTTTAATAACAATTGCTTAAAGATTGTGCATATCAACTAAATTGATAAATTTTATATATATATATATATATATATATATATATATATATATATATATATAATATATATATATATATATATGATATATAATAGTGTGTGAGAGAGAGAGAGAGAGAGAGAGAGAGAGAGACCAAAAATATTTACCATAATAAAAATGCTTTGGTTTACCTTCAAACAAAGACAAGTATTGGTTTCAGGTCGTTTGAAAACAAACAGTTGCGTTGTTTATTTTTGTTGGCTACGTAAATTACGACTATTCTTTTTTAGATACTGAAAAGATGGAATGGCAGTGAAATTTGGGCAGCATTCCAGATCTTTTTTTTTTTTTTTTTTTTTTTTTTTTTGATAAGTTTGCTAGCCGCACCTTGGTTGTACGACTGTGGTCACTTAACGACCCTTTACAGTGGGTTCAAAGGGAGTATTATTCATCTCATATATATCTATATATATATATATATATATATATATATATATATATATATATATATATATATATAGATGTGTGTGTGTGTGTGTGTGTGTGTGTGTGTGTGTGTGTGTGTGTGTGTGTTCAATAAAGCAGTTTATGAGATAAGGAAAGCGAGAAGTCTCATGGGGAGTAGTTCAGAACGGATATTTTTTTTGTTCATGATTCACACGTATGATTCCGGGATACAGAGAATGTGTGTTCAGGATACATAACACTCTCCAAACATGTTACACCCAGCATCACTGATGCATCAAAGAACTCTCTCTGAATAAGTAAAAATCCACTTACATGATAACATACCGATGTTCTATAATCCATGAAACATATTTATGTATGAAAGTAAAAAAGGCGATGGATGAAAACTTTCGACTGAGTCGGACCGATGAAAGGCCGCTTCATTTGATACGATATTCATTCCATCAAAAACTGTTTCATGTAATGGATTCCCAAAATGGTGGATGGATTGTTTTTGCAATGCTGTGGAAGCGAATTTTTCAAAATTTTGAATCTTATTATGGAATAAGCTCACAAAGACCATTGTCTTCAAGTTCACACTTTGAAAAAATATTAGTGTTCATAAAGAGGAGGTGAAGGGAAATACAGAATGAAGAGAGCTCACTTATTAAAAATATAATAAATGAATACTATATTGAAGTGCAACGGGATTAGTATTATGGTAGTATTGCATTGCATCTTTACTTGAACTTTTGAAGTTCCAGTTGCACGACATCCTCAGGGAGACTGTTCCACAGTCCAACAGTGTTGTCAGGAATAGAAGACCTCTGGAACTGAGAAGTTCTACAGCGAGGCACAATTACCGTATATTGGTGCTGCTGTTCAGCACATCTGGTTGCTCTCGGCAGGAAAAAGGGGTATCAGTGATCAATTGAGAATGCGAAAGTTCTCTGTTAATCAAAACACAACTTACGAAAAATTGACAAACAAGGGACCATCCGTCGATGGTTCAAGCCATAACTGCTAATAATAGGAAAGAGAAACTTTCCACCACAAACCACTCTTCTAAAAGAGATAAATCTCTGGAAGAGGCATACATCCACACCAAAGGACAGCATTCCAGAAAAGGAAGGACAAATGATCTAAAACAGGTTTCATGGATTGTATTACTTTTATGAGGCTTTTCGTGCGACATTTTAGATGTTTCTCAAAAGTCAGATGTGAGTCAAAAGGTACAACTACAATAACTAAAGTTTCAAACTTATTCAACAGAGTCCCGCCGACTTGGAGAGGAGGATGGGGTGGAGAATTTTTATGAGATCTGCTAATCAACTGTGTTTTCGTTTTCCTGGAGTTCAGCCTCATACCCCACCGACTATGCCATTCACTGATCCGCCCATGTCCAGATTAAGACTAAGGTCAGCTTCTTTTCTCATAAGTGGAGACCTTACAACACCCGCAAGTGTTGCATAATTGGCATATTGCAATATCTTGTTTTCTAGGCCGATAACCATATCCACTTATATACACTAAAAACAGATGGTCCAAGAACACCACCCTGCAGAACTCCAGACACAACAGGTCTTGCATTGCTAAAGATCTCATCAACAGCAACTCGTTGCTGCTTACCTGCAAGGAAGCCGTGAAGCAAACCTTAAACATATCCACCTACTCCAAGATTCACAAGTTTATGAATAAGTGCTTTGCAGTTTCCTAATTAAAAAGCAGCACTTAAATCTAGTTGAATTACTCTATACTCAAGACCCTTATCAATGTTCTCTCGAAAATGGCATGTCAAATCTAAAAGAACATGGCAGGTACATAACTGTTTCCGATATGCTTTTTGATTATTAGCAAACAATCCTTTAGACTCCATTTACTTATATAGTGGCTTAAAAATAAGTTTTTCTGCAGCTTTGGAGAGCACAGGGAGAATAGAAATTGGCCTGCGATTACTGCAATCTGTAGATATGCCATTCTTTGGAACAGGCACTGTGTTTCTAAGCTTGCGCTCATCAGCAAAGATATTACTCCGAAAAAAAAATACTAAGACTCTGCTACTTTTTTGGAGACAACGTATTAGAAACATAATTAGAGACAAAGGGAAGACACCATCAGGAACCTCTCCACCCCAGCTATCAAGATTATCAAGAATTTTCTTGACATCTCTAAAGAGACATGCAAATTTTGTAAGAATAGGGTCAGGATGGCAAGTATCAGGGAGAGGAACATCCTCAGCTGATTGCTTAGCTTCGAAGCTCTGTGAAGAAGTTAAGCTTTTTCCTTATAGCCAGTAACCAATCTTCCATCATCTATTAGTGGTGGAGGAATGGAATTTTGGCCTGACCCAAAGGTAGATGGTGCCAATTTGGTCCATCACAGATTAGGCTGAGTAATTCCTTGAAGTTTCCTTTTAAAGGAATTATTTTAATTTTTCTCAGCAATATGATAAATTCTATTTGCAGCACTGAGAGACTCCAACAAAAATGGTGTAAATATCATGTTAACAGTTTCCACTCCATGCGTTGAATTTGGTTCTTTTTGTTATTGTAACCTCTTCTACGTGTACCATCAAACTCTGACTGAACATTTGTCCTTGTATTGATTACCTATATAAGGACATACCTTACTAAAATACTCATTAGTATTTCTTTGGATCTTGATCCGATATAGCATCTGAAATATTAATTGCCAGACAAGCTTCAGTATGTGATCCTAACTGGCCCAGATTTCAGCCAGACCGTTTTCAATGGTGTAATTAGGAATATACTCTTTGACAGATATATCCATCTTATTGGCACAATGATCAGAAGTGGTTCTATATTCGCTAGATACTCACAGACCCTGGACTTGACGATAGCTGCAATATCTGTGAATATGAGGTCCTTGATCCATTCTATTACCAGGAATATGCTGTATTTCATCATTTATCTGGGCGAATCGGAGGATATACAGAACTCAAGAGCAGACCAGTCGCATTGATTTATGGTATTTGATTTAAGTTACTCGCTGTGCGTTTCATTGCAGTTTCCGCAAATACGAAGGAAGCTTTTGAATCCTGAGATCTCTACAAGAGACAGTCATATGTAGAATTGTCAATATTTGGATTGAAGTTAACAGCAGATACATAAAAACTGTGGAACATTCTGGAAATCTTAAAACAAAGAACGTCATGGCAAGTACATTCCAGATTTTGCTAGCGATAAATAGGTCATCCATAACTAATTTATGCAGCCATAACTTGTGCATGTGGGAGTAAAAACATGACCTTTGTCTTTTACTACTGATAAGTGTCTCAGATAAAAACAGCAGATATACTTGCGGGAGATGAAGGAAATTTTACCTTAAGCCACGAATGTTTCTGTAAAGTACTATGGAATTTTTTATATGGGTAAAAAAAAATTGAAATTAACAGCATTAAATTAAGAGCAAATTAATAAAACAGATTCATAAAACAACGTCGTAAAAATCAACAAAAACAACATCTATATTAGATACAGTAATTTCATTAAAGGAATGAATACCCCGACCAAATATTAAAACATTTCGTGAAGCAAATAGTCGAGGAGGTGGAGACGGGGCACATTGTAAGGCAGACAAGAAAAGTGCCTTGTGTGCTAAAAATATTAAAAAAACCTAGAAGGAAAAAATTAGGTAAAGAAGGAGGCGCTTTCCTGATAATCCACCAAGCAACTTTTGCTTTCTCACCAGCCCGTCCGTCCCACACACTTTTTTGAAAAATCATGAAAGTGTACTAAAATGAGAAAAAAATGCATGATTGTAACCTCGAGTAAGGGAATTCCAGCTCAATCCCATGGAAGGCCACGGTACAATGGCTCCGGGACATCCCGAGGATAGAGAACAAGGTTTGTATTTAGAGGAATCTTCTCATAGGAGGGTACCTTCCAAGGCTGAAGGGGGGGGGGGGGGTGTTGGATCTTCCACCCGCTGGTTTGATTTCGGAGTGTCCTTTTCCCAGAAGATTTGCCTGCCAAGGATAAAGAGTCTCTTCCACCCTAAGTAGAGACGTCACACCCTGGAGTAAATGTTGCTAATGAAAAGTCACATTACCCACTGCCTGTAAAGTAGAGTAGATGGTAACAGTCTCTCTCTCTCTCTCTCTCTCTCTCTCACACACACACACTGAAATGTCCATTAATCTGTTATATATATATATATATATATATATATATATATATATATATATATACATATATATATATATATATATATATATATATATATATATATATACATATATATATATATATATATTGACAAACAGAGACAAAGAGAAGTAGCGCACAGCAGACGTCCAAAAAAAAATGAAAGCTTTAATAAAATGGGAGGTCGTGTTTTCTTCCAGCGTTACTCCACTGACGCAATAAAAACAATTAACTGCCAAAATCCGTTTACACCCCATCACCACTTACGGTCCTGAAAAGATATCGGACTTTTCTCTTGCTGAAAGAGTAGATCAAACATCTTGATGAAAAGTAAACATCTGATCAAATAAAATGAGATTCTCTCTACATTTTCTTTTTTATCAGTTGTTTGTTTATGCGTGGGGGAGCTGCTTAGGGGTTCATAATTTTTAACATAAAGTTTCCAAACTAATAAAGAATTAGCGAAATGGAAACAGTTATTCTTTCTCTTTTGTGTTTATGCGATTAGATTCAAATTTTTTGTACTTACAAAATTTTAATGTAGAACTACTGACTTTTAACGATGGTATGTTGAAATAGGAGAATATAAATTCACTTTTATTTTTTTATTGAGTTAGGTATCAATATCATCAATGTACCTTTTGTTTTTTACGCTAAGTACAGCTTTCACATCTTAAGAATACTCTGCTCCAGAATATATTATAATACAAAACTGGTTTCATAGCCTCTTTGAAAACTAGTCAGTTGTGGTGTTCGGAGGATAATTCCTAAGTTTATCTAAGGGAGGACAAGTTAAATATGGAATAGTCGTCAATCGATAATCTTGGGAATTTCATACTAAATATACAGTTTTGATGTCAGATTGATATGAAGAAATGTTATATATATACATACTAACTGACCACTGCCTGAGAAGACTGAATTACAACTGATAAACTCTCTCTCTCTCTCTCTCTCTCTCTCTCTCTCTCTCTCTTCTCAAACCTCCTTTACTCTCTCACACATCCTCTCCCTCTTACCCATTCTCACTCTCTCTCTTTCCTGTTAAGATAGTTGTTTCAGTTACATTGCTTAGCATTTTTAACATTTTATATTTCACCATTTCTCACCTCACATTCCTGCTGGGGCTGAACTTGGACTTGAAGGGCATCGGGAGTGTCATTATTCACTCAGCGACCTCGGAAACTGTGGCTTAGACACTAATATCTATAGTTTTCTGTTCTTTTTACATGTCACCACCTTACCACCCTTTCTCATCCCCCTTCCTATTAGGGCTGAACTCGGACTTGAAGGCCATTGGGAGTGTCACTGTTCATCTCAACAACCTCAAAAACTATGGATTAGACACTAATATCTGTCGTTTTTAGCTATTTTTACATGCCACCCCATTCCTACCCTCTCCTCACCCTCATTCCTATCGGTGATGAACTTGGACTTGAGGGTATCTACAGTAACTATTCACCTTAACAGCCTCGAAAATTATGGATTAGACACTAATATCTGTCGTTTTTTTTTTTTTTTTTTTTTTTGTTTTGTTTTACATGTCACCACTTCCCACCCTACCTTCCTATCAGGGCTGGCCATGGCATTAAAGGGTATTGGAGCATCATTATTCATCTCAGCTGCCTTGAAAACTATGGAGTAGACACTAATGTCTGTCGTTTTCGGTTATTTTTACATGTCACCCCCTCCTCGCTCCCCTCCCTATTAGGGCTGAACTTGGACTTGTAGGGTATAGGGATTAGACACTAATATATGTAGTTTTTGGTTATTTTTAGATGTCACCACCTTCCCACCTCATTCAAACAACACTGTATTCCTTGCAAAGAATGTGATAAGATTTAAATAGGACAGACTTCAAAAGTTATTAAAATGCCCATGCTCACAGCACAAATATGCCATTTCAAGAGGCTTAATGAATAATGGTATTGTGGATCGTTGGCTTAAGACAGGCCATGCCATTAGATCTAATAAGGCATTGATATTCCACACGGTCAATGACCCAAGGTAAAGGAATCTATTGGAGTTCATTTTTATTGAAGCTGCATCAATGAGGAGTATAAATCTCCACCCTGGATTAGCTCTTGTTCCTTTTTCCATGTTTATTTATGTTAAAGAACATTTTGCCAAGATTAACAACATGTAACCCTGCCCTCCCTTTGTATAAATAAGTCTCTCAGCCTGTCTTTGATTCAGTGTTAACTTAAGAATGTAAAAATGATCTACGAAAGTACTTGTTCCAAGTCCCCAGTTTCACTCCACTTTCCACCACGGATAAATACACACACATACTCACACACACACACACACACACATGTATATATATATAATATATATATATATATATATATATATATATATATATATATATATATATATATATATATATATATATATATATATATATATTATTACTTGGGTTGTCCATATAATAAGGTTCTCAAGGAGCTGCAGTAGCAAGGAACGCTGTTACGCGGGATCCGGCGACACTGGTGTGTAGCTTGGTTCCCCCTCTCCCAGTCCCCCCCCACCCCCCGGAGAGCTGTCTGCGACGCTCAGCCTTGGCTTGGCAGCCGATAGAGATGGAGCTCCCACTCGTTTCTACGCTCTGTGATTTGTTTTTGTGTGCAAAAAACACTGCACTGGTGGACATTCATTCCCCACTGTGTGAAGTCTACGGAGAAAATTGTATGATCGTACAACAAAGTGCGCCAATGGTGCAGAGAATTCAAAGACGGATGTACAGACGTCCATAACGCAGAACCGGAGAGGAGCTGAAAGA
>NC_061105.1:33298252-33327886 GCF_015104395.2 Macrobrachium nipponense
AACACCTGCATTGTAGCTTCATCATATCTATATATATAATAATAATAATATAATAATAATAATAATAATAATAATAATATAATAATAATAATAATAATAATAATAATAGCCATTAATGCAGAGTTGAATTAAATTACACAGCGAGTGATGAAAGAGTAGAAACTCAGAAGCATTGAAATTTCAAATTCCCCGAGGACATTATAAGAAACAAGCTCAGGTGCGATTTAGAGAAACTGCGCAAATACACCTCACTGTAATTCGGACTGATATTTTGTTTTTGTTCCGTTTCTGTTTTGTTTGTGTTTGGGATACAATTAACCTCTTCATTACCGAAAGTTTGTTTGGAGGTAGGTGGGTACCACCATTGAAGTCTACTATACCGCACCGGGTGCATAAAGGTGGTACGCATAGTACCACCAAAACTCCTCTTTTCAGATAGGGACTTCCAATCATTCTGTAATTTCGGTTTGAAGAGTTTGGAGCAAATAAACAGTTATGACACGATGCCAGAAACGTATGATGAACCCAAAAAAATAGTATTATTACTGCTTATAGTAGTGTGTAGGTGACAGATGAACTGCGTCTCAACAAAAAATCACAAAACCACAAGCGTAAACATGTAATAACTTCTAACCCAAGTAAAAAAACCAGTTGTATCATCATTTACTGTATTTTTATTTATTATTCACTTATTACATTTTACAAATAAAAGATATGAACACCAGATAAATGAAGGTAGAAATAAAGCCTTATAGTAACTTTATATATAAAAAAACAACCAGAGAAAAAGCAAAAAAGCGATTTTTTCTGAGGACAAGAAACTTGAAAATTAGTTTAGATACCCCTACCCTGCCCCTAAAGTTGTTTTCTGTGATGAAACTAATCTTGAAAGAAAAACGTAGAAAATGACATCGCCCAATTTTGATGAAAGATATCTATAAAATTTGCGATTTCCATATTTATTGGCGGGGCTTTCGCTTTAGTTTTTGCTCTTTTTTTTGTTATTACGTGCTTATTTACTGTTCTATTTTGATAATACTTTATGTGCATGTTCCAGGTGCAATATACCACATTCTGTAAGACCGAATTTCTATTCAAGACCGTAGTTTTCTCACCGACCACCAGTGTCCCTTGTACAAGGGACACCGAGTTTCACATTTTTTTTCATAAAATCATTTATTTTCCCTGTAGGATGATAAACTAACAGAGAATATGCGTTATTATAGTGCTAATAATACCTGATAATTTCATTAGCCTGTCTTGATTAGTGTATTTTTGGCAAATATTTTTACGATGGGCGCCCCTCCAAACTCGAGTCACTACCGAGAGATTCAGTTCGGCAGCGAACACAATGTTTACATTCTGCTCACCCACCCGGTAAAGAAGGGTTAAGGAACTCATCCTTGCATGAGCCAACCAAGTGGGAGATTTTTTTTTTTGGATGGAGCCTTTTTTTTTCTCCCTCACCCTGTTATCTTTGCGTAGTGAAAACAGCCAACAGCCTCTCTCTCTCTCTCTCTCTCTCTCTCTCTCTCTCGTCTCTCTACTCTCTCTCCTCTCTCTCTAGCAGCATGATTAAAAGAAGAGGAAAGAATTAGAAGTACTATAATTGTGTAAAAATAAGAAAGTTCTTGTTGATTATTATAGCTTTTGGCTCTCTCTCTCTCTCTCTCTCTCTCTCTCTCTCTCTCTCTCTCTCTTTGTGTGTAGTAGGGGTATTATGATAAATAAGAAAGATAAAAACAGGGCTCAGAGTTTGTAAACAGAACCTTATTTCAGCCACTGTTGTTTCTCGTGACTTTTCAGAATTGGTAATTTCAGAGGACATTCTCGTAACTCCGTGGAGCGAGTGGAACCAGTGACCGCATTAAAAAGGATGGGGCTAGGTCCATTTATTAAGATCTATATTTCATTTGCCAAATCGAGCGACGGTGGGTGTTTTCTCCCCTTTTTCATTGCATTTCCTGTATTTTCTGGATCTTTTTATCTAGGTGTCCGACCACACCAACTCCGTCTTTTCACAGCCATTCTTAAGCATTGAAAAGGCGAACGGTTCCCAAGTGTTGGTTTGACAGGTTAAATTTCATAAAAAATCAAAATCTTCGAGTTTGTGGCCTTCGTAAACCTCCCGTTTGAAATTATCAGAATGATATCTGAAATGGGGGTAGTCTGCGCCAATTTAGCAACAGAGTTGAAATTAAAAGGCGGGGTCATTTATCAGACAGACTTTGCATGAAGGAATATCTGGTACTTTAACCATTAAACATCAAGAGGCAGAAGCAATCATTGACCTGTGGATCCGAGCGATATCAAAGTCTATAATTTTACATTAATTATTTGGTGTTAATTTTGTGATCAGAAGTAAACTACGTGAAATCCCCAAACTATTTCTTAATCAGAAGTTGACTATAAGAAATGCTTATGGGTCGTGGGAACTGGATGATATTTTTCCTGTACAGAAAACGAAGTAAATGTAGCTTTATCTGTATCTTTATTGAAAAAACACCAACAGTATTTTAACCTACCTGAAGTCAACCCTCTTTAAGATCAGACTGCCCCTTAACTACCCATTGACAAATAGGATTTTGTATTTGAAAAATAAAATTTATAAGAAAACTATTAAATATAAATGATCAACTCCAGAATTTTAACATCAAGAATCTAAAAAAAATTAACATCAGAAGATAAAAAAATATAACATCATATATGAAAAAATTGGAGAGAAATCCATTGCAGTATTTTTAAGATTTATGCTACCATTCACGTACGCCTGAATCTATTGCACTGAGTAGAATGTGTTGAAAGAAACTTTTCCAAAAATATTCATCCAATTTTAGGTACAAAGGAATAAGCGTCCGTTTGGAATATTTCGCATGCAATTGTTGTTTGATTGTTCTATTCATGCATTAAAAGTTATAGATATTCGGGAATTTATGAATACCCAAACATATGCATGAAGATGCATAAATACACACTTACATTCCATACCCTGCACATGTTCAGGCTGTATGCGCGTCGGTGTGTATGGTCACACATTCAACAAAATACGCGTATATATGATCATGTGTGCATACGCATTTTAGTATACAGACGTATATGGGGGTACACACGGCATTCGTGCGTCCATAAAACAAAAATGAATAGATACATTAACGCAAGTGTGATTGCACATTTGCACATTTAATTAGCCGCCTCCGCTACTGAGCTGTGAAGTTTCCTTCCTTCCTGACAGGATGGAGAACCCAAAATCTCGCCTTTGAAATGTTTTCTGTCTCTTGAAGTCAGCAGCATCTGAAAGACGCAATTGCCAGAAGTTATTGCATCGTTTTTTCCCCCAGTAATCTCAGCTTTCAATGAGACTTTCACTCACCCGATACCTGTTAAACTATTTCTCCAAAGGTGTGATCTGTTGCGAGGGGGAACTTCCATTAGCGCTAATAGTGCTCATGCCCCAAGAAGCTGTGACTGCTATACCCGGTTGGGAGACCATCAGCGTCCACATTTAAAATCGCCGATGAATATTTATCTGCAGGAAAGGTTGTGACAACAAACCTTTTAACACCTCTTAGGTAACACCAGTCACACTAATAACGACACCATCCTATTGCTGGCAATCCAGCCATAAGGATAAAGCAATGGGGGAGGAAAATGCGTCCACCAAAAAAAAAGGGTTTCTTTGACGAATAAAGAATTATTAGAATGTCATTTTTGTAATCACATTCGTATAATTAAAGGAAAGTAACTTGGAGAAACAATAGGGTATTGAAACACACACACACAGATTGCGATAATTAGTCTTTGATACAGCTGTATGAGAAAAACCCGTCTACATATTTCACGATACTTCTGCAACAATGCCGTTAACAAATTTTTTAAAATTTAGTTTATTTATTTATTTTTCTTTTGCTTATGAGTCGTTGGGTGTTTCTTTTTGGGCGGTGGATGGTGGGAGTACATATTTTCCTAACGCTTTAGTGACAATTTTACTGCTGCCCATCTTCAAACAGTAACTTATTTTAAATACTAGTTAAATGTTGCGTGGTGGCAGCCACAGCCAGCCAGTAGTGTATGGTAAGAAAAATATTGAAGGAAAAACAATTTTTCTTACACCTGAGTAGCTTTGAGAGACTAGCGACTGGTGTGTATTGAAGACCATGCTGTATATATATATATATATATATATATATATATATATATATATATATACATACGTATATATATATCACATATATATATATATATATATATATTATGTATATATATATACATACATACAGATATATATTACCGACTCGTCACGAATACGTGCTTTCCTCATTTTTACGCTTACTGAGAGCTTATCTTGGTAGATTAGACAATTACTTGATATCAAGATCGAATCCTAATCTGTTTGAATATCTCTCATAGCCTGTATTTCAAGAAAAACTTTCAGTTTTACTTTTATTGCTTATGATTTAAGAATTATTTGGGCGTTACTCATTTTGCATAGCGGTGACATCAAGATTCTGTTGAGGTGTGACAGACACGCTGCCAGAAGGCATCCATTAATATTTATAGCCTATATCAACGGGACGATACAATACTAATGTTGATGTAAGTTTAAAAGGAAGCTCTATCTTTAGCGCCAGTCAGCTATTGTCATGTTATTTCTGACTTCTGTTGTGGTTATGTACATGAAGTTTGATCATATATATATATAAGCGAATTAGAAAAACAATGAGGAGGTGTACCTCCCTCACTGTATCTTATCGTCCATAGCATCCTTATTTGCCTGACTACCTAAATTGAACGGCAACAGACGCTGCAACCAGAACCGCCGCACAGTTTGCACAACAATTCAGTGTTCGCGTCTTTCAATAAGTGAGTCGAACTGACAGGAACATAGGCCCTGTGCTCTGTCTCCGTATTTACCTTATGACGGAACTAGTGTTGGTTTATCGATTAACTCGAAGCGTCTGTATCTTGGTTTCTCTCTCTGACCGAGCAGAAGTTGGAGGTGCCAGGTTTGTTTATCTGTGTTATTCGGAAGTTTGAGAGTAAATTTATGCAAGAACTGTTCAGTCTCAAGTTCCAAGAAAGCCAAAGCAATAATACACTGATAAATAGACAAGGGGATCTTGAGTGGGAGGGATACATTTCCCTTTTCTAATAGGGACTTTAAGGGGGATGCATTGAGAGATACATCGATAGAAGCGGTTGGAATACGCTATCCTTTTCCAGGATATTATTTTAATGGCTTTGCTATTCTTAGGAGGGATAAGTTGATATTTATATATGTGTGACGGTTTTGGACTTAGGCTGAATATAAATTAAGGAAATAGTGTCAGAAAAAGGGTAGTTATGGCACTTCATCTGAACGGAGAGAGAGAGAGAGAGAGAGAGAGAGAGAGAGAGAGAGAGAGAGAGAGAGAGAGAGAGGGAGGAATAACTATGTTTTTATTAGATTTTATAATGTGTATGAGAGAGAGAGAGAGAGAGAGAGAGAGAGAGAGAGAGAGAGAGAGACAGGAATAGCTATATGATTGTAATAGATTTTATAGGGTCTATGAGAGAGACAGAGGGAGCGAGAGAAATGAATAACTATGTTTGTAATACATTTTATAGTGTGCATGAGAGAAAGAGAGAGAGAGAGAGATCGTGTGCTTCTGGAGATGAGAGAGATTTTTGTCACTATAAGACTGCGTCCACACTACAGTAACACAAGTCCTAAACACCTATGAGTAACTTATCGCAAACATATAACCAAAAGGTTTGAAAACAAATCAACGACCGTAAGTGAAGAGCGAATCTTTTGAAAAGTAAATTAATAAGGGAATTTGGATGTGGGAAACATAATGAGATTGGTTTCAAGAAGGTTCGTTGGTTAGTTTTTGATGTTTGTATGATAAGTTACCCACGTGCGTTGATTGCATGTTTTACTGAAGTGTATTTGCTCCATTATAATAATAAAAGTGATCCTAGTTAGATGAGAATCTTATTTAATTTTTCTTATATTTTTACTCGCACTCATTGTCAGATTGAAGGGTGCATCCATTCTTTAGTAAAATATATCATAAACACTCCTGGAAATTATCATAAACATATCAAAAATCGGTTGAAAAGAAATCAGCTACCGTTAGTGGAGAACAAACCTTTGTCAAGTACTGGATAGCCGCATGGAGCACTGGTTAGAACTTTAGAACTACCAGTAAATCACTGACTTGTATTTAACCTGTTTGTGATGTGTGTGCGAAGAGTTGTCGACGTGTATGTGTGCATGTTTTACTCCGCTGTGAATTGACCCTAATAGATGTTTTGAATAGAAATACTTTATTGTATTCTTGTATCTATATTTGCACCATCATATTGATTTTTGCTATGATGATAGTTATGATTATTCTCGTTATGCGTTGATTTGTTTGATGTGATATTTTTTTTCTGTCCCAAGTCTCCAACACTCAAGGGCAGTTTGATTCAGCAGATATTATACTAGAAGACGACTTTTTCCATGCAACAGAAACGCCCATACAATAAGCGGTGATTGTTTGTTTGTATGGTGTTTTTACGTTGCATGGAACCAGTGGTTATTCAGCAGTGGGACAAACGGCTATACGTGACTTCCAAACCACGTCGAAAGTGAACTTCTATCACTAGAAATACACATCTCTGACTCCTCAATGGAATGCCCGAGAATCGAACTGGCGGCCACCGAAATGGCTGGCCACTGAGGCGCTCTGCTAACATGTGAGATTGTTACTTATGAAAAATGCAGTTGCGACAATGAATAATCGCGACGAGTAAGTGAGCGAAGATGAAGAGATTTATTAATCTAGTTGCGATATTTCACTGAAAATGGGGATTTGCTGACGGGTTTTAGGTACTTTTACATTTTCTGGCATTCATCGCCACTTTTACATTGTATGTATCAACTTGGTTGTTTTATGTTTCTCGTTCTTCGTTATAAACAGAATCTAAAGTTTTTACTCGTCTGCCTCATTCTATCCTAGAAACTCGAAAAAATACAGAATATTGTTGTCATTGGTTCTTTCTTTTCCATTTTCTCTTTCTACGTACCTGCAACAGGACGGCAGGTAGATAGAAATTATTCAGTCTTCCAGTTGTAAAAAGACTCCAACCTTTCTTCGTCAGAACTCTCTTTTCTAAACCGTCTCTGATATTCTATAGATATTATTTCCGCTAGTGTTCTAGAGCTCAGGGAAAAGTCACTCATCCCTCTAGGTATTGTCAGTTCATGTAAATAGTACATTCATCTTAATGTATCGAATCATCCATAGTGAATCCTTTTTTCCATGGAGCTTAATCTTCCATCCTTCATTCTTTTTTCTAGAAGTTTGATAGGAAAGTGTAACCGTGTACTCAGTCTTATCCTATGATTTCCTTCACGTTTGGATCATATGCTTCCAATTTTTACCTTTCGTCTATCCCTCCTTTTATAACGATTGGGATAAATATGTGCATTAAATAGATTAACGCAAGAAAAACACAGTCCAGTTTTCCACTAACAGATTCAAGCTTCGCTCCCAGCCTTTGCTCCTCTGGGCAAATCGAGACTGACGTTTACAGGTTATCTGATAAACCACCTCTGTTCCTGCTATGAGGTATATATGGTACTAATTCACAATGACGATGTACTTGTCAGTCAAGGTTTCTTCTTGAGGGGCCCGGATGTTGGATTGCCTTTGTTCGGTGCTGTTTCTGCTCAACATTTCATAGACGATTAGGTTGGTAGTTGGAAGCTGCAACTGTGAAATTCCTTTACCACGGAGAATTTAGCTTTTCGCTTTGGCATCTTAACAAAGTGGGAAGGAGGTCATGTAGTCAGCAGTGTCAGTTTTTTTTTCTATTTTCATTTATTTATCGTGATTGGCTGTCCAGAAGATATCTGAAAATTTCATAGTTGGATTTCATGGAACGTGGAGGAATGAACTTTGTTAAAAGGAAGAGTTTGTTCGCTCTATATTTGGATCCGAATAAGTATCAAGGGTTTATTTTTTAGTTATTTGTCAACATGAGCAAAGTATATTGTTTTATTTCGTTGATATATTATTATCAGTTTTCTTGATTTCGTGGTCTTAAGATCCACACTAGATTTTAAAATAACAAATGGCAATTTCCCTTGGTTCTGGTGAATTATACATTTCTTGAATGTTTTCTGCTCTGAGGTTTTGGTAACATCGGAGAAATCCTCTGGTCGATCGCCATATGCCACCTCTGCTTATAGATTTGGTATATCTGTGATGCCGTCCTACCAAGTGTAGGATTTTCTTTCTAAAAGCGAATTGAGTTACTGAGGTAATATTTTCTCGGTGGTTTATAGTGTTGAACATGTAAAACATTATTATTATTAATTATTATTATTATTATTATTATTATTATTATTATTATTATTATTATCAAAATAATGCAGATGGTGATAGAGGTGTTTGAACATTATTATTATTATTATTATTATTATTATTATTATTATTATTATTATTATTATTATTATTATTATTATTATTATTATTATTATGTAGCTGTGTGGATAACGATCCTGCCTTATCAGCAAGAAGCCAGAACTTGAGCTTCCATGGATAAAGTACACCTATGGGTCTGTATCTCGAAAAATCTATTCTTCCCATTGTGACTAAAACAGGAATAATGTACCCGGTAGTTAGTGGGATTATGTGAAGGATGAGAAGGGCATGGGGCTTGTAAGCGCATCCTAAAATGAATTTTTGATAGTTTGGAAAGTCAATGATCAAATGAGCCATCCACTGTTATGGGAAGTGGCTTGTGGTCGAAAAATAGGTAGAGAGATAGAAAGATGAAGGTTGTTTTTAAATGGAATTTTAAAATCTAAAATTGCTTCAGCAGTCTGTGGATGTAATATTCAGTCTGGAATA
This sequence comes from Macrobrachium nipponense, assembly GCF_015104395.2. Lineage (NCBI taxonomy): Eukaryota > Metazoa > Arthropoda > Malacostraca > Decapoda > Palaemonidae > Macrobrachium > Macrobrachium nipponense. The sequence continues at coordinate 33,307,138 of NC_061105.1, forward strand.
TCAACCCAGCTGGAATTGTTCCGCAAGTCAGAAATCCTCGCAGATCAGTCAGAATCTTAGCAGATCCTTTTCCCCCTCACGAAAAGGGTGGCTTCTGGAGAGTAAAGCCTTCTGGTTTTGAGGTAATCTTTTATGGATTAGGTTGCTAGCCTTATGTTGTTGTTTTTTTTCCTCAGTTTACATTTCTTCTTTCTCCATTTGTCTTATTATTCTTTTTCTTTAGGACACTTATCCATCGCAGTGCGGTTGATGCTAGTAATCATTATCAAGAGGGTTGACTGCTGGGTGGCGAGCAGTAATAAGCTGCCTACTTCAGAAATGCTGGCCCAGTGTTCTACCCCTAATGTACTACAGAACCCAGACAGAGGTAATATATATACATATATACTATATATATATACGTTTTAGGGCATAGTTTTTCTCTAATACATTTTCGTTAAAATTGCAATTGCTTTAGTGGCATCAATAAGTTTCTTGCAGGTATCTTCATACCGACGAAGTTTTTTTCCGATTCTCGTCGTCAATTTCTGTGAAATATACGCAGACTTCCTTCTTCCATTTATTGAATTTTGTCACGACAGCTGTTTCGCCTTATGGCATTATCAAGCGACTACTGACTTACAATCTGACCTTTCGGCCTATTTATCTCATCGTGTGGGAGGTATGACCTCGAGTATGGGTACTGGTTAGTCTAGGGATTAACAGCTTAAGGGCGTTGTTTTAGTTACAAAGAATATAAGGACATATGTACTGCGACAATAAGAGTGAAAAGTTTAAACAGTGGTTAAATAAATATTCAAAATACAATGCCATGTGCTAGAGTTTCCTTAAACGTATGTTTAAAATTTAATATGTTACATGTTGGTTTTAGATAAAAATTACAAAATTACATACAGGAATGAAAATGAATATAGAAATCTAAATACGGGAGTACAATATATGTATATATTTTATAGCATGCATAAAGGTACAAGAGATAATTTCTGTTTATACATAAATGTGTATGATTTAAACATTTGAGTGTGTGTGTGTGTGTGTGTATGTCCAAAATGGTCTACGTTGGTTAACGGTTGCTGATTCGTGTTGGGCGGGGTCTCAGCGACCTGAGTAAGGATGTTACTTGACTTTCGCTGACGCTGGGTCTTCTCATGCCTTCCAAGGGGCGCGATGTTCTCGGTGGATTGGGGGTGGGGCGCGCTGTCTGGTCCCTGTTGGCTTGGGTATTCCTTCTCCTGCTGGAGGGGAGTATATGGTCCGATTCTTGTTGGACGTTCAAGGTCGGCTTCTGAATAGCGATGCTCACTGCTTCCGTTATTAAGAGGCGACCGTAGTTGTCTTCTCTGTGTACGACCTGGGTGCCTTCTATGAGCTCTTGTAGAGATGGCTTCCTGTCGTGAACATCTATGTAATGTTGATGGATGGCCCCTTGATTTCTATGAGCCAGCAGACGTCTCCGAAGGGTCGTTGTAGTGTGCCCGATGTATTTTGTTTTGGCTGTGAGGTTTACACACCTCCTCTGGACAAGTAAATTTGTAAACTACATTCGTGCACATCTCCTTCGTCCCCCCGGAGCGGTGCTGTTCTTCATTATTAAGGCTGCTACAAGGTTGGGCTTACTATATATCCTGAGGCTTATTTTATGGTAAGGGGCTTTTGGGGTTACGCCTCTGTTTATTATCCCGCGTAGTGTGCAGCAATCCTCCTTGTATGCAGACCCATAATGTACACGATGGTAAATAATCAAGTTTTCCTCGTTTTTTCGCCATGGTGTTGGGTTGGTAAAATTCGTCCATTTTCTTTTTTATTGCTGCTTCGATATTTGATCTGCATACCCGTTGTTTGTCAGCAGTTGCGAATTCGGTCGAGTTCGTTTATGTATATCTTTCCATGATGAGCTGTGTGTGAAGGTTCTGTTGACATACGCACTCACGACAGACTTTTTATATGCGTCCGGGCACTCCCCGCGTGCGTTCAAGCAACGCCCAGCGTTCGTTGCTTTCGTATAAACGGTCGTCTTAAACTGTCCTTCTTGTTGTTTTACCAGGACATCAAGAAATGGCAAAGTCTTCTGCTGGCTGTGCTCTGTGGTGAAGTTGAGCACTGAGTTTCTTTTCAGAGCATCTGCTAGTTTTTTGGCATCTTCAGGCTCTTTTGATTGTGTCGAATATATCGTCGATGTACCGCCCATAAATCCTAGGTTTTAGATGTTCTCTAAAGGTCCTTTCTTCGACGGTGGCCATGTACATATTTGCAAAGAGGACCCCTACAGGAAAAAGGACCAGAAGACGACATTGCCTCACTCGACGTGGAGAGTTTGTTTACGAAGCGTTCCCGTCGAAGAAACGATCGACATCATTCTTGATCGTGTATACAGGTCCGAGAAGAACCCGCTGCCCATTTCCGAAGATGTCCTCCGAGAGATGCTGAAAGCTAGCACTACAGAAGCCCCTTTCCTCTCTCATCAGGGGGAATTATTTCGACAAGTAGACGGAGTCGCCATGGGATCCCCACTAGGGTCCTCTTTGCAAATATGTACATGGCCACCGTCGAGAAAGGACCTTTAGAGAACATCTAAAACCTAGGATTTATGGGCGGTACATCGACGATATATTCGTCACAATAAAAGAGCCTGAAGATACCAAAAAACTAGCAGATGCTCTGAAAAGAAACTCAGTGCTCAACTTCACACAGAGCACAGCCAGCGAAGACTTTGCCATTTCTTGATGTCCTGGTAAAACAACAAGAAGGACAGTTTAAGACGACCGTTTATACGAAAGCAACGAACGCTGGGCGTTGCTTGAACGCACGCGGGGAGTGCCCGGACGCATATAAAAAGTCTGTCGTGAGTGCGTATGTCAACAGAACCTTCACACACAGCTCATCATGGAAAGATATACATAACGAACTCGACCGAATTCGCCAACTGCTGACAAACAACGGGTATGCAGATCAAATTATCGAAGCAGCAATAAAAAAGAAATGGACGAATTTTACCAACCCAACACCATGGCGAAAAACGAGGTAAACTTGATTATTTACCATCGTGTACATTATGGGTCTGCATACAAGGAGGATTGCTGACACACTACGCGGGATAATAAACAGAGGCGTAACCCCAAAAGCCTTTACCATAAAAAATAAGCCTCAGGATATATAGTAAGCCCAACCTTGTAGCAGCCTTAATAATGAAGAACAGCACCGCTCCGGGGGGACCGAAGGAGAGTGTGCACGAATGTAGTTTACAAATTTACTTGTCCAGAGGAGGTGTAAACCTCACAGCCAAAACTACATCGGGCACACTACAACGACCCTTCGGAGACGTCTGCTGCTCATAGAAATCAAGGGGCCATCCATCAACATTACATAGATGTTCCGACAGGAAGCCATCTCTACAAGAGCTCATAGAAGCACCCAGGTCGTACACAGAGAAGACAATACGGTCGCCTCTTAATAACGGAAGCAGTGAGCATCGCTATTCAGAAAGCCGACCTTGAACGTCCAACAAGAATCGGACCATATACTCCCCTCCAGCAGGAGAAGGAATACCCAAGCCAACAGGGACCAGACAGCGCGCCCCAATCCACCGAGAACATCGCGCCCCTTGGAAGGCATGAGAAGACCCAGCGTCAGCGAAAGTCAAGTAACATCCTTACTCAGGTCGCTGAGACCCCGCCCAACACGAATCAGCAACCGTTAACCAACGTAGACCATTTTGGACATACACACACACACACACACACACTCAAATTTAAATCATACACATTTATGTATAAACAGAAATTATCTCTTGTACCTTTATGCATGCTATAAAATATATACATATATTTGTACTCCCGTATTTAGATTTCTATATTCATTTTCATTCCTGTATGTAATTTTGTAATTTTTATCTAAAACCAACATGTAACATATTAAATTTTAAACATACATTTAATGGAAACTCTAGCACATGGCATTGTATTTTGAATATTTATTTAACCACTGTTTAAACTTTCACTCTTATTGTCGCAGTACATATGTCCTTATATTCTTTGTACTAAAACAACGCCCTTAAGCTGTTAATCCCTAGACTAACAGTACCCATACCTCGAGGTCATACCTCCCACACGATGAGATAAATAGGCCGAAAGGTCAGATTGTAAGTCAGTAGTCGCTTGATAATGCCATAAGGCGAAACAGCTGTCGTGACAAAATTCAATAAATGGAAGAAGGAAGTCTGCGTATATTTCACCAGAAATTGACGAACGAGAATCGGAAAAAACTTCGTCGGTATGAAGATACCTGCAAGAAACTTATTGATGCCACTAAAGCAATTGCTTTTAACGAAAATATATATATATATATACATATATATATATATATATATATATATATATAAGCTTTTATAGCCGCAATAGCGGGTTAAATTCTCGACTTTCTTGCACTTCTTAGTTGTACTTTTCATTGCGAGCTTATATCCTGTTGGATTCGAACCAATGCGCAGAGGTTTAGGTGATACCACAGTTGCACTTTACGCTGAAAACTCGTAAGGAAGTCGAGACGTAATTGTATATATATATATAATATATATATATATATATATATATACATATATATATCTATATATATATATATGTATATATATATATATATATATATATATATATATATATATATATATATATATATATATATGTGTGTGTGTGTGCGTGTGTGTGTGTGTGTATATATATAGATTTATATATATATATATATCTATATATATATATATATATATATATGTATATATTTATACATATATATATATATATGGATATATATATATATATATATATATATATATATATATATATATATATATATATATATATATTGCGTATCGTGTTGCGTATGAGTCTACGAATGAAAATATTCCTATGCTAGATGTAAATGTACTTCCCTTTATTCACGGACCAATTATGAGGTAAATCTATGAAGTGAATAATGAAACACAAAAATTAGGTAGGAAATATTTCCAATTTACGTTATTGCTTTGAGCAGTGAAAATGAATGAATATATTTTTGAAAAGCTGATTCCGACAAATTTTGTTATATTTAGTGCAGACAGAGCTGGCCGTACCCGAGTGCCAGGACAGGCAAAAATATATGTAATGTATTTTGTATTACAAAATTTTTATGTGGATGTTTTCAGACTGGTTTTTGTAATGTTGGATCCATGTTTTTAGCTTTCGATATTCCATGAGGATATTTGCTTATTGTTGCTGTTTGAGTTTGGTCATTGGCATTTTACGGTTGTTCATACAACTGTCAATCAAAATCAGTAGTAATGTAACATATTTCTCGATAAAAAAAACTTTACATTTTTGCCCCTTGATATTCTTGTTGGCATTTCCCTACTACAAATGTTAATATAATTACGAATTTATGCTATTTTTATGTTTTTTACATTCTTTTCATTTATTTCCATTGTGATGAGGATTTCATGTATGCTGTGTTTTGTTACTTTCTTTTATATTGGTTGATGTACTACACACACACACACATACATATATATATATATATATATATATATATATATATATATATATATATATATATATATATATATGTATGTATCTATGTATGTAAAGGGAGCTAGAGCAATATGTAGTTGGTGTTAAGTAAGGGGTTGCCCTTTCTGTAATAGATATATAAAACCTAACTGGTCATGAATGTAAGACGTCCTCTTGGCTCTGTCTTTGTCTATTTTAATGGACTCGGTTTTGTGGCCGGTCGCTAGACAGGTTTAGTTGCCAGTTTTCGCTTTTATCTTTTCTCAAAATAATAATAATAATAATAATAATAATAATAATAATAATAATAATAATAATAATAATAAATTAAGATAGTCCTAATTGGTTTGGTCTTCGTATGATGTAGCAGAGGGTTAGCCATGGAAATCAGGAATCCTTATTAATAATTATCTAAATTCTGTTTTCCTTCATGATATTCGATGTACTCTTGAAAAAAAAAAAAACGTGAAGGAAAGAGTAGGTGATATTTGGAATTTTGCCGTGAAATTTGTGTTATTTATCCTGTGCATTTATGGTAACAATTAATGTAGTTCTCTCTCTCTCTCTCTCTCTCTCTCTCTCTCTCTCTCTCTCTCTCATAGGTCAACAGTTTTGATCAATCTTTTAACCCATTAACTTCCAGGATGTGGACTTCTGTTATGCTCTCCGCGTTCCATGAAACATTTCGTCTTTATTCAAGTGTTTGCTGCCGGAATGGTCTTGGTCAATCTACCCCCTTCTCGGTTTCTAAGAAATAAATAGAATATACCCAATTTGATTATAGAATGGTTCATGTTACAACGGTTGAACAGTTGTCCTAGTTCATACGTACTGATAAGCAAATTCAACTACACTTATTTTTGGAATTGGGATGTTTATTATATCCTCAAACTTATGTACAAGTACTAAGTTACCAATATTATTTAAGCAGTGAATGAAAAAAATGCAGTTATCTTTACCGATTATTATCCTTCCTATGCTGAAGGGCGGACGGAAGCAGAGCGAATTATTGCCAGTGTTCTAAGTTGATTTTTATATTCATATCTTATGTATATTTTTACCAATATAGAATCCGATTAATAATATCTCTTTCTACAGATTTGATTCGATCTGATTCCTGTGCTTTTACGTTATAATTAGGTAATTTCATCTAAAAACAAGTGCAAATAGTAACCGCTTCTTTTGGAATTTGAACTGACGACCACTAAAACACTAAGAGAAGTTTAGAGCTTGCTACGACTACTACTACTGCTGCCAATGTATAATAATAATAATAATCATTCTTTAAACATTCGGCTTCAAATACTATTGTATTGTTGAGTGATGCTTTCCAATCAGAAGTCGCTTGAAAACATGTTGGTTCCTCTTTTACTCTGAATTAAGGTCTGCGCAATTGCTCTCTCTCTCTCTCTCTCTCTCTCTAACTGTATCCTGAAGCGATTGTAGGACTATTGTTTTGGAATGTTGTATCTGGCTGTCAAGATGAATATGTTTCATACATAATGTAGTTCCTGAGTTCCTCTGAAGCCTCCAGATTGTATGCGATCCTTATTGTTATCCTCATTATTATTAGCAGTAATAATGCTGCACAATTTTATTTTCGGCCAGTTTTCGTTCACAAATTTTGAAATTGTGTGTGCTACATCCTTAACTATTCCCGCGGTATGTCATGTATTTTCATTAATTCCCGATAGATAGCTGCAGTATAATCCAACTGCCAAAAGGGCGTCTGTGATTGAATGCCATTATTCCTTTTGGCCGAACAATATTCACAAATATTAACAGGTTCTTGCAGAATGTCTCAGTGTCGGTGACGTTGTTGGTATGGTGTTGGCGTCCCACCTCGGTGGTCGCGGGTTCGATTCTCGGCCATTCCATTGAGGAGTGAGAGATGTGTATTTCTGGAGATAGAAGTTCACTCTCGACTGAATAACCACTGGTTCCATGCAACGTAAAAACACCATACAAACAAACAATACAGTGATCTGGCAGTGGATAAGGGCACAATGAATCGTTGGGCGAAGTGTTTAGTATCATCCGAAGAAGAATGAGGAAATCCGTCTGATAAGCGCCCTCACTGGCCGCGCACAGCTGTGAAGCGTGCAATGGTGGAATGTGAGGACACGGTTCAAATAACTCCTTCCTCAACTTGACATCTCTGTCGGTAGCGCCGACACAATTGTCGACAACTTATGGTATTCATTTGTGGACGCTGGATTCCTCCACACGTTCCTCCATTGCAGGCGTTGATAGCTGTGTGCGGCAGTCCAGGCTGCAGTAGATCAGACAGAATTCCTCGCTCTTCTTCATCAGATGATGGGCACTTCACTCAATGATTCACAGTGCTTTTATCCACTTCCAGGTCTTTGTAGACATTCTGCAAGAGTCTCTGAATATTTTTAATGTCTGTTTTTCCATTATAAGGAATTCTATCATTACTTTTTTTTTTTTTAAATATCTGTTTCATACCCCCTTTTGACAACTAATTATATTGCAACCGTGTACAAGAAATCAATGAAAATAAATGACATATCCCGCGAATAGTTAAGGATGTTACACACAATCAACGTGATTCATATACAAACATTATGCAACAAATGTCCTTTAATATCCAATTCTCTCTACCTCGGAATTAATACATATTCATATATGTTAACCGAAGGGGAATTTTTTTGTTGTTATTAAGTAAGTCGTCTCGTGGGATCGAACCATGGAAGACAAGTGCTCAGGACTGCAGTGACGCTCCTTAAACCAAACGATACGACGCACTATTTTCTAAAAAAAAATCCCCTTTGGTTACAATATGTGAAAATATATTCATTCCGAGGTAGAGCGAATTGGATATTAAATAATGCTTACATCTTCTTTTTCTGTCTTCTTTATCTTTAGCTTTCCCAATCCTTATATTGGGTCGCTGTTTATTAGTCTCCTCCATCTTCTGTGGTCATGCACCATTACCTCACTCACGTTCATCTCCCGCATGTCCCCGTTAACTGTCTCTCCATCTCATTTTTGGTCTACCCCTCCTCCTCCTAGCTCCAGGCACTTCCATGTTCATGGTTCTTTACATACAGAATCCTCCTCTCCTCTCATAACATGCGCAAACCATAGCAATCGTCTATGTTGCAGCTTCTTTGAGATATATATATATATATATATATATATATATATATATATATATATATAGTATATATATATATATTAAACTTTTTCCATTCTTTCCGAACTGATTTTTCATTTTTTGTAGTGTATAATTCTTAAAAAGTTTATAACTGAGCTCGAAACTTTAAAAATTGGGACTCTGTATCGACTTCGTATATGAAACTTGGCCCTAGAAGCAATTTCTTGATTGAAGGAGGTGTTTGTGAAGTGACTGAAACCCTTCTATTATTCTGAGAAAAACGTACTTCTAAGAATCCGTCTTTTTCGGTTTAGATTTTCAATTACCTTTAAACGTTTTACAAGCCTTATGAGAATACTTTTTTTTTTTTTTTTTTTTTGCGAAATCAATTTTGCGAACAGTTTTCGCCATTTTTTCAAATTGCTGGAAATTTGAAACATTTATATGATGCAACGCAGTGGTTTTTAAAGTAAACTTTTATTATTATTATTATTATTATTATTATTATTATTATTATTATTATTATTATTATTATTATTATTATATATACACACACACATATATATATATATATATATATATTTATATATATATATATATATATATATATATATATATATATATATATATATGTATATATATATCTATATATATATATATATATATATATATATATATATATATATATCTATATATATATATATATATATGTTGACATTTAAACGTGGAATTCATTACAAATAGCATATCTGTTACACACGGAAAAGATAAGTATGTTGATACATTTCTTTTAAATGTCATTGCTGTTATTAAACAGAAAAAAATTTCCGGTTATAAGAAAATATAAGAATGAAAAAGAATTATCAGTTATAAGAAGACGATATAAAAATGAATAAAAAGTTTAAAGAAATGAAAATTTTTATGCCTGCATTTCCAAAAATTCCCTCCGGATTCCCACTCATTTCAGCAACAATCACTCCACCAGTGTGCGAATTAGTTTTTGACGGAATGAATCCCGCACCAATGTCAGTGGTATTTTGTTGGTTATGTTATTTTTTTTTTTTTTCCTCGTACAAAATTTTTGTTTTATAGATTATCGATCACTTGTTCAGCAAAGCATTTTTTCCCTCTGCATGTTCCTACTGACGTGTTGAGATGCTATGTTGTTGTTCGTACTTGAATGACTTTTCGCTTACTCGGGGAATAAGCGGACAAACTACTTTGCTTTTGTTGTTGTTGTTGTTGGGTGGGGTCTCAGGAAAGGTCTAAAAAGGCCTGAAAAAGGTGTTTCACGTTAAAGGTACGGGCATTTTAGAATGGGATATTTATGATTTATTTATTAGAATGAAAATGTAAGAAATTGATAATTTGCATATTAAACAGTACAGAAAAATTGGTTCTAATAAAATATATCGTATTTTTCTTTCATTTACGTAGGTGAAACAACGGGCTATTTGTCCATAGATTTTAGCACGTTTTAATTTATTCGATGGACTGAATTTAGAGGTTATAATCTGTAGAGTTATTTTGTGTTTCCACTTATAACTAAGGATATATGAACGTGATTGATTTCTATCCTTTTTATTTGATCCTTGTTGTCAGCATGAGCAGTACTAATTATAAATGTTAATTATGAAGACAATTTCACGTTAATTTAGGAATATAACGTCTTCAACTTATGTGTTAGTGGAAAATTTTGCACGTGTAACGAGTAAGCTGAAGGCCGAATCATGCCCTTTTTTTCATGTAGGCCTTTGTTAATAGGAAATAATCTGTATAAAAGCTTGACTTCCGTTTTTATTCTTCTATTTTCTTCCCGTTACTTGGAATTTTCATTTCATGTGTTTAGGCCATACGTATAGACAATGTTCAATAACTGTAATGGCAATGATTATCCATGTATTAATCGTTTCCGTGCGTAACAGATATATATTCTATTTGTAATGAAGTCCGCGTATAAATGCCTTACGGTCAATAGAAAGATACAAAGGAAAATAATGAACGTAGCATATTTTATCAATATCATGTTGTAAGAAGAAGAGTCGGTAAATGGACGAATGCTTTCAGTGGGAAATATATTCTATAGAGAAGCAAACTGGACCTTAATTGACTATACTATTAACATAAAAGTATACTCTATTTATATTTTAATATAGAATATATATATATATATATATATATATATGTATATATATTATGTATATATATATATATTATATATATATATATATATAAATATATAAATATATATATATACTCCAACACAAATTGCTGTTTTGTAAGTTATTTACCTTTTTGTCAGTAGTTAAAAATATAAATAAATATTAAAATTTTCCAGTTACCTTATATGGGCTTAAATATATTCATCTTTTTTCATAGTATAATAAGCTTGTAAGCACACTTAACTATCATGTATGGGTTCATATCCCAGCACGAAGGAATGATTCTTCGCTTATTATCAATCTGGCATAAAAGGTTTTCACACACACATACACACACACACACACACACACACACACACATATATATATATATCAATATATATATATATATATATCATATATTATATATATATATATATATACGTATATATATGAAACTGAAACCAATATACATAAATACATCATATCTGCTTACACGCATAAATGTAAACCAATATACATAAATATATGAATATATATTTATGTATGTATATATATATATATATATATATATATATATATATATATATATATATATATATATATATATATATATATTCGTGTGTGTGTGTGTGATAGATAGATTGTTAGATAGACATATATGCATGTAAGCAGATATGATGTATTTATGTATATTGGCTCAGAGGCTTTCACAAGGGGAAAAGTGTACCCTCTATGAAAACTCAATTCTCATAGAATATTTTTATATCGATTTTTTTTTCATAATACTTTTATTCAGTTCCCAATCATTTGAGCAACGATTCATATTCCGTTCTTAATTGGCTATATGAAAGGGATTTTTTTTTTTTTGCAAAAGTAGTTATTAATGAAAATTAATGCATTTCGTGTCTTTTGTTTAATATATTCGTATTTGCCTATAAACCTGGGAGGCTTTCATAATCTTGTCGTTGTTGTTGTTATTATTATTATTATTATTATTATTATTATTATTATTATTATTATTATTATTATTATTATTATTATTATTATTATATTTTATTTATTTATTTTTGGGGTGGGGGTTTGTGTAGGGGGGGTGGGGGGGTGTAGGGTTTATCACAGCCATCCTATTCGACTGGGTGGTTTTTATAGCGTGGGGGCTTGGTTGCATACTGCCTCCTTAGGGGTCCATTACTTTTCTCATTATGTGCGCTACTTCTAGTAGCACACTCTTCTGCATGATCCCTGGAGCTACTTTGACCTCTGGTTTTACAAGGTTCCTTTTCAAGGATCTTAGGATCGTGCCTAGTGTCCCTATGATTAGGGGTACAATTTCTATTGGCATATCCCATATCCTTATTTTTATTTTCAGGTCGTGATACTTATAATTTTTTTTCTTTCATTTTCATCTACTCTAGTGTCCCATGTCAAAGAGTGATATTTTCTTCTTGATTTTGTCAATTAGCGTCAATCTGGTTTATGGGCACGAATCACCTTATCTGTTGTGATATACCATAGTCCGTTAGGATCTTTGCCTGATCGTTTTCTATCACTCCCTCGGGTTGGTGTTCGTGCAACTTATTACTGCAAGCTACCTGGTGTTTCTTGCACTGGTTCCGGTGGACGGCCTTGGTAATGAATCATGCCTCTTTTTGTACTGGTTATGCGCAAGTGCCGGACATTCTCATACTATGTGGTCTATGGTCTTTTTTTTCATATTGTACTTTTTGCATACGTGTGAGATGGTATTTTCAAATGTTCTTTGGACATATCTGGTTCTTAGGGGCTGATCTTGTGCCACTGTTAGCATTCCTTCTGTGTCCTTGTGTAGCCATTGCCATGTTTCATCGCTGGCCAGTTCTTTAGTCTGTCTCCTGTACTGTCCATGCATTGGTTTGTTATTCTCTTGTCCCTGTATATTTCTGGGTCTTTGTCCACTTTTATCTTTTTCATGTGTTTCTTTGTTTTCTGGTCGATGCTGTGGAGTTCAGCCTTCGTTTATTCCACTACTCCTGCGCTGTATCTGATTACTGGCACTGATTATTTCCGGCGTTGAGTTTTGACTTGAGTATCTCCTTAAGTCTCTGCATACATTCTTCACTGATCGTGTATCTCTTGGTGATTTATATCCTCTCCTTCTATAATTTCCATGTATTTTTTCCTGTTTTATCTGTGTGCTTGATGCTCTTCCTATCTGGTAGCTTTATCACTTCAGTCCTTGTCACTTTGCCTTTTTGTATGTTGACTAAGGCACATTTTTCTATTCCAAACTCCATCCTTATGTCCCCAGATATAATCCTTACAGTCTGGATTAGAGTATCCATTTCCTTGATACCCTTACCATGCAACTTGATGTTGTCCATGAACATCAGATGGTTAATTCTGTCTCCTTTCATTAGTTGCTACCCAGCTCTGTCTGCGGAAACTGTTTACATCCCTCTACCATGAAGAACTCTCTCTCTCTCTCTCTCTCTCTCTCTCTCTCTCTCTCTCTCTCTCTCTCTCTCTCTCTCTCTCTCTCTCTCTCTCTCTCTCTCTCCACTATAAACTTGTAGGAATCATATGAACTTGATGGCCAGCTGCTTAATTAAGTTCTGCATTTGCTCTATGACTCAGATATGTACAGCTTTGGTGAAAGATGTCAAATAATGTAGATTACCTTAAAGAGGTAAAGCAAAAAGGCTTATTTAGAGACTACTTGCGAAAACATTCCCAACAAAGAGCGACTTCTGCTTGAATTTCCTTATTTTCAGGAATTTGGCTCTTATGCTCCCAAGCCAGAGAAAATTTGAAATATCTTACACGTAGGTTCTAGAGCTTTAGAGGCAAATGTCTCATTTTCCCTAGAGATAATGGAGGCAATCATTTCTCATTAACTCTAAATGATTATAAATGAAAGCAATTAATAATGGAATTGCTGTCTGTTAGGAGAATATTGGTACATGGATTCATGTATCTGAAATTGAGCGGGTCATGTTACAGCAGTTAATTAGTTTTCTCAATTTATTCAATATTGATATGCAAATTGAACTCCAGATATGGCCAATTTGCAATGTTACGGATTGCGAAATTGCATAAAAATTCAGGATATGTGAATGTTTATTATTTCCTCACAGTCATGTATATTGAAACAACAGCCAAGATAGATTGGTAATTTAGATGCAATTAATAAAACGCTGTAAAGCCTGTTTTTCAAGTAATTACTAAATGTTCCGATGTAAAAAATGTTCTAATTGGTACATTTGCATCACAAGTATTTTTGGACTTTTAAATTCTGTGGCATTTATTGAAATTAATGTTTACTGGGTTGATTTTTGGATAAGTCTTTTTTGACCAGTTACCTCTTAGGAATTTTTAAGTCTATTCATAATTCTTCCCAATTTGGTCTGTTTTATTGTTGAAGTACATAACTGTACATGAAATGAACAAAAGGAAATAAATTCTGTTATAAAGAAAAGCTGGAATATCCTGGCGCTTATATAATTTCTTTTTATTGTAACGTAATGAAATGAAGATAATTAGGCAGCTTGGCTTATAATAAAAAGCAATAATGGAAAATATTGACACCGAAGAACCTGTAAAATTAGTTTCATGACGTACCTTACACAATTTCAATAATTAGATTCCTAATATTATTCAGCGTGCCCGTAGTATGATTAGCCGTATTTAGTCTTGTGTTGGGCATCATTGTTCCTTATTATTTAAAAATCTCAACTTAATTAACGCATGGCTCAATTGTCTATATTGTTTTCGTTGTCCTTAGATTTATCCTAAATCCCATCGCTCTAGACATATGAAGCATTGTACTAAGCAAGGCTGATAGATCTTGTGTTGTAATGATAAAAACACATCATCTGGTTATACCAAATCTGTCAAAATTTTATTGTTACTCCATTCTAAATTTTCTCTTCACTTCTAAGCGCTCTATATTATAAAATCCAAAAGTAGGGGAAACAACAACATCATTCCCTGCAGTGCTCCACTATACTGCAGATTGGCTTGATAACATTCCATCACCAACTTTGATCTGTTTCATTCATATAGTTTAAAATAATTTTACATATTTTACGTGAATAGCTTAGTCACGGAATACCTTACGTTATACAGGTTTGTGGACGTTGCCAAAGGCCTTTTTGTCGTCAACAAGTCATCAGAAGAGTATTTTTAACTTCCACGCACGTCGGCACATCATGCTTTAACACCAATATTTGATCTGTAATAATAATAATAATAATAATAATAATAATAATAATAATAATTTATACGTCCGATCAGACATACCATGCAATTTGTTGTCTATCGTCATCGCCAGGGTTTACTAATAATGTAAAAATCGTGAACTAAAGAATCAATTCGTTTTATCCGTCCTAAATGCCATTCACTTTTAGATACTGGAACTTTCTACGGTCTTCTGTATTTGTCAAATTATTTAATCCTCCCCCCCTCCCCTCTCTCTCTCTCTCTCTCTCTCTCTCTCTCTCTCCTTCTCTCGGGCTCGTCTCTCTCTCTCCCTCCTCCTGCTCTCCTCTCATCTCCTCCTCTCTCTCTGACAGGTAGGTTTCTTCACTTAAGGTGTGATGGATGCTTTAGACGAAGCCGACCTTTTGTCAGGAAGGGCCATTACCGAAAAGGCTTTGGGAGGTCAGCTGTGGACCTCTGGACACTGAACGTCCCCACCAAAACGAAATGTGATTAGATCTATAAGGAAACATTTGGTGTGGGGCCTATAGATGGTGTCCACCTTACCTATAGCGAAAACACCCATCTTCTGATTAGTTATTGAATTTTGAAACAGAAAGGTACGTCAATGCCTTGAGAGTTTACATCAGAGATTACATTAGATGCTATTACCACTTTCTTATATTTGGCCTCAGTTAACTAGAGTAATTGTGATGAGAGTTTCAAAATATCAAATCAACGTATCTTTACAAAAACAGGGAATAAAAAAAAAACACTTTTTTTCTATGAATTAACTTTTTGAAATATTTCCTCAGGAAAAAATAGGTTTTAAAATTCATTTTTTTAACATTTATTTTTTCAAGTCAACTTTTGGAAAAATTACTTTTTTAATTCCGTATATATTTTTAATAAGTCTTTTTCCATTCCACATCACTCCAACAACAATCACTCTACCATTTTTGGGATCCATTATATGAAATAGTTTTCGCTGGGATGAATCTCGTATCAAAGTCAGTGGGTTTTTTTAAGCCGTCCTGTTAAACAAAAACGTTTATCAGTCCATTTTTTTTTTCTTTTTTTTTTTTGCTTTTCATGTTCGGAAATAAATGTTTCGTGGATTATAGATTTTCGATTTGTTTTCCTGCGAGAGCACTCTCATTTATGCAAAGACAATTTTTGATGTTTTATTATTGTTTTTAATACTTTATCGTGTACATATTTATCTAAATATTTTGTATTAACCAAACTGTCCGTATATATGTCCTGTGTGTACTTAAGGAAATTGGTTATATATATAACCAATATATATATATATATATATATATATATATATATATATATATATATATATATATATATATATATATACAGAGAGAGAGAGAGAGAGAGAGAGAGAGAGAGAGAGAGAGGCAGGCGTACTCAATTTCCCTTTAGAGTGGGTTCGTTCATTGTGCTAACCCCATACCCTTTTCCACCCAGGCCGCAATCTATTCCTCTTGACAAATTGTCATGTGCACGTTGACTTGTTTAGGTCAACATACAGTCACGCGCGCTCGCACGTACATCATTTACTATCCGGGATTGATCACAAGCTTGTGACTTGAGGAAGGGTAACAGTGCATTACGAGAACCAAATAGACGAGATTTTCATTTCACGTATAAGACCCATAATTGAGTAAAGTACAGACTAGAAAACTATCATAGTAATAACGTTTCTACCGGGAGTGAAATGGAAAAATGTAAACTTAGCCCATGTCAGATTTAACGCAAGACAAGTTTAGAAAGAGGGCCCTTGATTTCTGTTAAGTACTTTTTGTATTTGTGTGTGTGTGCGCGCGTGTTTGTGACAGCATCAACGTGCTGTGAATGGGCTAATCGTAGGACCAAGAAGTTGCTGAGTATGTTCTTGTTCATTGCACGGGCGACTAACCCTCTAGTCAGTAGTTAAATGCTGAGTCAGTGACTTCAGATGTGTTCCTTGTGTGGAGCACTCCTGTCTTAGGAAAATTGCTCAAAGGTACATAGATATCACATACACAGGGTTTTGAAGGATTTCCCTTTATTGTAATTTAAGAATGAGTTATTCGATTGTGACTGGTGTGCCATTATGTAGTAAAATACACTTTCTGGTATTTTTTTTTTAAAGTAAACGAATTCCATTATTACCGATTGTTTACAAGAAAGAAACTCTCTCTCTCCTCTCTCTCTCTCTCTCTCTCTCTCTCTCTCTCGGATTCTCTCTCTCTCTCTCTCTCTCTCTCTCTCTCTCTCTCTCTCTCTCTCTACGATTTATTTAGCTATTTCTTGAAGCAATAAGATGATTACCTCGTGCAGACGTCGGCCATTCCTCATAAAAATATATTGACATCCAGCGGGGGGAAGTTGGGTAATTTTAGTCTGCAGACTAATGTTCTGAACTGTTTTCGATAAATTGCCTCATATATTGTTGTTATTGTTTTTACTGTTTTGAATGCTATCACTAATGTTATAGTTTTATGTTTCAACTACTCATTTAAAGCCTTACAACTACTGTTAATGTTAATAACATGAAAAGAATGATCAAATGTCGAATGAAAAATATTATATAATTACGAGATGTAACCCATAATGCAGATATATGATTTTGCGTGATAATTTTGGCCTATAATGCTGATATATATATATATATATATATATATATATATATATATATATATATATATGTGTGTGTGTGTGTGTGTGTGTGTGTGTGTGTGTGTGTGTGTGTGTGTGTACTAATAGAAAGTCCAGGTTTAACGGGCGATATGTAGTATATGTACATTTATACCTATATATATACTTTATTTCATTATTTGTATAAAGCGTATGGATAATAAACCAATGTAGAAATGTTAGAATTAAACCTCATAGTAAAAGATGAAAAATGAAGAATAAAACAATAAATATTATAAAATTCATCCGGATATATTATGCCAAGAATGAACACATAATGGGGTAATCAAACATCACTACTGCAGCAAACAATTTCTTTTTCCTTTTTTCGTGTCTTTTTAATTTTAATTATTTATTCATTATAGTTTATTGATATTTATATTAATATACTGTTAAATGAATGTGAGATCAGTAAGATTAATTAGTATCAATAATAAAATAGCTGGACAGTTAAGGCCCTATGTTCACTAATGCCTGAGTCACACATTGGCGATTCAAGACTGCGACTGTCGTAATGGCCGAAAATGTGCTCATTACAACACCACTACGGTGCAGTTACAAGCAAGACGCCATCGATCAGTATGATTCGTAACCTCGTCGGCGAGTTTGACGACGTCCGCCAAGTGGTGGCGGATTTGCGAGGCTGCCTAGTTCCTACACGCAGTCGAGTCATGACAGCTGTCAGATCTCGCCAGTGTCATGCCGGATAATGCAATAGTGCCATAATGGTGTTTCGACTAGCGCAACGGTGTCGGCATTTGATCACGGAAGACGTATACATATACGTATGTATGTGTGTGTGCGTGTGTGCATGGCAGTAAATAGCGTGTGACAATATTTTTAGCCAAGGCCACGTGGAAAAATAAAAGGAGTACCGAACGATTTCGTGTTATTTCAACACATTTTCGAAAATAACACGAAAACGCTCAGTACTCCTTTTATTTTCCTGTGGCCTTGGCTATATATATATACATATATATATATATATATATATATTATATATATATATATATATATGTGTGTGTGTGTGTGTGTGTGTGTGTGTGTGTGTGTGTGTATGTGTGTTTGTGTGTGTGTGTGTGTGTATACACATAAATATACAGGGTGTAATATGAGTTTATGCAAATACTTTGGGAAATAAAAGGAAAAGGCAATTTTGGGTAGAAAGTGTTCTATGTAGATAAACATTTTTAGGCACTTTTTTTCGACGAGGAGAATTTCTAAATAAATGTTACCATTAGCCCTACTCTTGGGTGAGTAAAATGATGCACTGGATGTGAGAGTAGTTAGGGATATGGAGAGGGGGAAGGGGTGGGGGCCTTGTAGAAGAGGAGGATGGAGTGATTAGGCCGATGTGAATAGAATAACTCCCCATCAAATGTATTTAGATATTGGAAAAAAAATTATGCATCATTGAAACCCTGTCCCCCTCCCTATTAGTGGTATTCACTGGATACCGGAAAAAAAAATTTAATATCCCCACCATCAAAGGTAGGCTTATCCATTTAAGGCACTTATCAAAGATTTAAAATTCATATTTAAATGCTCTCCTCTCTCTCTCCTTCTCTCTCTTTCTCTCTTTATATATATAATTATATATAATAATATATAGATATAAATATATATATATATATATATATTAAACACATATATATATATATATATATATATATATATATATATATATATAAAACACATATAAACATATATAGTATGTATATATATGTGTTTATGTAGAATAATACTAATTAGATACTTACTAGTTATACTCCATTATGCAAATTTTTGAGGTTGTTTAATAAATTTAGAGAATAAATCTGCTATGTATTTAGTATATACTTATAATATATATATATTATAATATAATATATATATATATAGTATTATATATATTCAGAATTATTCTCTAAATTTATTAAACAACCTCATAAATCTGCATAATGGAGTGTAACTAGTAAGTATCTAATTAGTATTATATTATAGATATATATATATATATATATATAATATATATATATATAGATATATATTATATATATATATATATATATATATCTATATATATATATATATACATATATATATATATTATATATATATATAATATATATGTATATGTATATGTAACAGGGAAGAATCTCTAACGAGGCCAAATGATACTCGTTTAAACAAATGAAAACAATACATTGAACTGGTAACTTAGCCTACCCTTATTCTGTTGAATGCCATCTCTGGAGTTGGCTGAAAGTCGGTTTCAAACTAGGCTAACGTAAACTCTCGTGGTGACAAAAATATCCTTTTTATTCCCAAAATTAGCTAACATGAAAATGGAATAAAATTAATTAAACCTGACTCAAAAAGAAACGTTAAACTATCATATTCCTCTCAAAAACATATTCAAGTAAGTACCCCCTTTTCCCCTAAGTGTCCAAACATTCATAGTTTATTAATAGTCAAAATTAGTCTAGAGAAAAACCCATAGGTGACTTCGAATCCATCTGAAATAAAGAGACTATAATTATGACACCATAAAGATTAAAGTTCGTCAAAAAGAATGTGTGCTGCACCTCACTTCCCTTTCTCTAGAACTCAAGTAATTGTCACTTCAAATGTTAACTTTTTCAAAATTCATTTTTATGGTACCTTGTCTGACAGATCTGCAACATCTCTTCTAGCACCTGTTCTGTGGCATGTTCCATACACTATCAATCAAATTCAGTCCCCCTTTGCAACTTTACCACTAGATTATATGTCATTTTCTGTTCATTATGAATGCACACACTCACCCATTGGCACACAAGAGGCATGCACGCTACATACATGAAACTCGTGATCTTCGAAGTGCGTCACTGACCCCAATTGTGCGCCGGTAAGCTTTCCTGTTTGTTTTTTCGTTTCAGCACCTTCGAGGAATCCAGCGGTTTGCATCTGTTTCTAACCGGCAAGAGCTAAGGTTATCAACCCAACTATTTAATATTATAAACTGTTGCTGGTGCCTTTAAAATGGCTCGGCCACCTGTCTTTTGTGCGCCCCTGTCGCACACCACATTGGCTACTGGTATATACTAGTTCATAATATTTGCAAG
>NC_061105.1:33328386-33338386 GCF_015104395.2 Macrobrachium nipponense
GGATCAATCTCTCTCTCTCTCTCTCTCTCTCTCTCTCTCCTCTCTCTCTCTCTCTCTCTCTCTCAATTAGCCAATAGATTTACTATTATTTTTCCAAGGTTTGAAATATCATGCAGGATCAGTATTTCTTCTCTCTCTCTCTCTCTCTCTCTCTCTCTCTTCTCTCTCTCTCTCTCTCTCTCTCCTCTCAATTAGCCAATAGATTTACTATTATTTTTCCAAGGTTTGAAATATCATGCCAGGATCAGTATTTTCTTCTCTCTCTCTCTCCCCCCCTCTTCTCTCTCTCTCTTCTCTCTCTCTCTCATCTCTCTCTCTTCTCCTTAATTAGCCAAATAGAGTTACTATTATTTTTCAAGTTTGAAATACCATGCAAGATCAGTATTTCATCTCTCTCTCTCTCTCTCTCTCTCTCTCTCTCTCTCCTCAATTTGCCAATAGATTTATTATTATGATTTTAAAGGTTTGAAATAAAATGCAAGATCAGTATTTATCTCTCTCTCTCTCTCTCTCTCTCTCTCTCTCTCTCTCTCTCACTCTCTCTCTCTCTCTCTCTCTCATTCGATATCGAGGGTTGTTGGGTTGTACAATCGATCTGAAAGCACTCCCAGAAGAGCACCCATTAGATTTCTACCCATTAGATCTCCCATTTCCTCTTTTATTTCCTCCCCCGTAATCTTACCCGGGACTATTTCCTTCCCGTCCCATATGGTTCCCTTCTCTTTTCCCGCGCTACTACTAAAACTTTTTTATCATCATTTTTTCATTTCCATTTCGCCAGTTGTCAGTTTACGATATGACCCTTCAGGAACTGGGGAAAGGAAGCTCATTCCATGAGGTATTCCAATCGTTTACAATTTGGAAGCGCTGCAATAGACACCTGTTGCACCTCCGGCGGAAGGGTCTTCCAATGCAAAACGTTAAGTTTCTCTATCCTCGTACAAAATAGGGGTTATCAACTAGGGTCTCGCTGGAGGTTTCTCCTGGGGTAGTTTATCCTCATACGTCTCAAGGTTCTCGGGCTGGGGTTCACATACGGTTTTTTAAACAGAAGTTTTATCAGCCTGCGTCTTTAGCCTCTCGAACAGCGGTTTGCTGAGGATTTCGGAGGGGAATTTCTTCCTCATGCGTAAGACTTCCAATCCAAACACTGATTTGCCCTGATACATCAGGGGGTTATCACCCAGATGTTCGAAACTACCTTCTAACACAAATATGGTAAAAAAAATTAATATGATATATATATATATATATATATATATATATATATATATATATATATATATATATATATATATATAGGAGGTTACTGCGGGTCAGAATCGACTCTCATCCGGTGGGATTAAGTTTCCCCATGCTGGCTGTAGGCTCTCCAATCCCGAACATTTTAAAATAAGGAACCACCCAAAAATTTGCAAAACATATATCGAAAGAAGTGATTTCCGTATTATAGGCCAAACAAGCAATGTATATGGACTGCCCATCCTTGAATCATTATTTATTAAACAACTGGTTCCCCAGTTAAATACCCAGACCTCCTCCACACAACTGTACCTTCGTTAACTTTTATTTATGCATTCTCATCCTGTCTTCTGCCTTCATTGCATAAGGTTGGTTAGTGGTCTTTGGTCTTGCTTTTGTTTGTGTGTGTTTTTTTTATTCTGTGTTGTAATAATTGATTGCTATTGAATTTTAAAGTAATTTTTAAAGTAATTTTATACATTATCTGACAGATTCCTTGAGGATGCATTAAAATTATTACGAAACGTAGGATAAAAAGAATTATGATGAATTTAGAATGTTTCCATTGTCTACCTTCACGCTGCTGTGTCCTACTAGTCGCCGCCTACCTCTGGCTTTTGATACACACATAATATATATATATATATATATATATATATATATATATATATATATATATATATATATATATATATATATATATATATGTAGGTTTTGTCACTATCTTTATTGTTATTATTATACATCTATTTGGAAAAGGAAAACACTCTAAGCCCAAGGGCTTCCAGTAAAGAAAGCAGCATAGCACAGATAAAGGAATTTGAGAATTAAAGAATAAAAAATAGAAAATTACAAAAGAAAAAGAATAGAGAAAAGCAAATAATAATATTAACAAAGTAAAATTGGTAACATAAACAACATACAAAATATGAAGAGACACTCATGTTAACCACCTCAACATAAAGCACTTGCACAAGTTTTGAACTTCTGATGTTCCGACAATTCAACATAATTAGGAAGATCATTCCATAATCTGGTCACAGATTTGACATTTAAGATAATAACTTTTTCAACAATCCTCTGCTGACGACCAAACAGGAGAAAAATATTTAAAAATACCAGAATACGATTAAGAAAGAGAGAGACAGGATATATTTCTCCAGAATATCAATTCCCAAAAAAGTGTGCCACCTATACTTTTAAATAACAAGTAACCACAGAAACATCGGCAATAAAAACATCTGTGCTTATCATGTAGTGCCTGGAAGTCTACGTCCCTGTGGCATTTTTCCTTCATACCACATAATTTTCCCCTTCCACTTATTTAAGCTAAATCACTTTTTCGAAACTCGGTTGCTACAGATCTATACTCGTAAGAGATTGATGCAAAAACAGCAGTATCATCTCTATAGACAAGGAGATTACCCTAAACAGAGCCAGGCATTCCTTTCTTAGCCTTGTGCTACAGTCTTCAGACAACAACTCTTTGGAGGCTAATAGTTAAAAACTCCATAATACTCAAGTCAGTATGAATTTCATAACCAGAATCTACAGACTTTTTGGCAACAATGAGAGTTAAAAGAAGAGGTCACATGCTCACATACCACTGTAAAAGCCAAACTGCAAATTAGAGAACAGATGAAAACTTTCAAGAAAAGCATTAAGAAACTCTGTGGTATTGAGAAAAATAACTTTCGTACATATTCGAAGGCTGCCTTCAAAATAACTGCTGTGTGAGGAAAGAAAGCTTCTGATTTTTTTGTCTTTTTTTTTCAAAGCCTGCCTCTATCCTCAACTTAATGGCACCTGATTATACTACGATTACCGCCCAATTTCTATGACATTCATACATTCTAAAAGCGTTTCGCCAACGGGTGTTCAAACACTCCAGAATATATGGATGTTATCGTAACTGGGCGATGATCTAGAATATAATCAGGCGTTGTTAAGCTGAGGGTAGAAACAGACTTGAAAAAGCATAGGAGCTTTATTTTCCCCAGACGGCAAATCTTTTCGAGCCAGCCTTTCAATATATACAAAAGGTCTTTTTAGCTCGAAACAAACAGGGTTGTCAACCTGAGTTTCGAAAACAAAATTCCAATACAAAGAAAAAACGTTTTCCTGATACAACAGATTCTCAAGAAACTTCTAATACACGAACCAAAGCATTTATCTCAAAACAATAAGGTTTTTTAGCAAACTTCCCATGCAGAAGTAATCTTCCGAATGTAACAGAGGTTCTCAAAAGACTCCCAATACATAGACAAACGTATATTTCTTAATACAACATCGATTATCAACGAGTCTAATACAAAAGTAAAAATATTTTTCCTAATACAACAAGGATTCTCAACAATCTTCCAATAAAAACGTATTTTTCCTTATGCAACAAAGATTCCCAAAAAACTTACGAATTCTAACTAATTCATCTGGCATTTTTTAAATGTGCATTACAAACGTTTTTTTCTCTATCGCTACAAGAATTCATAACAAACTTCCAATCAAAAGAGTATTTTCCCAATTTCAACATGAATTATCAACAAACTTCCAATAAAAAAGTAATTTTCATATTTCATCAGGGATTCTCAACAAAATTTCAATAAAAAAGTATTATTCTTAATTCATTGGGGATTCTCAACAAAATCCTAATAAAGAAAGATTTTTTTCTAATTCATTAGGGATTCACAACAAAATTGCAACAGAAAAGGATTTTTTTCCTAATTCATCACGGATTCTCAACAAACTTCCAATAGAAAAGTATTTTCCTAATTCATCAGGGATTCTCAACTAAATTCCAATACAAGAGTATTTTTCCTAATTCTTCAGGGATTCTCAATAAAAAAAAGTATTTTTCCTAATTAATGAGGGATTCTCAACAACATTCCAATAAAAATGTATTTTCCTAATTCATCATGGATTCTCAACAAAATTCCAATAGAAAAGTATTTATTGTAATTGATCAAGGAGTTCTCAACAAATCTTCAGTGCAAAGAGTACTTATCCTAATTCATCAGGGATTCTCAACACTACCAATACAAAAAGTATTTTTCCTTATTTATCAGGAAATTCTCAAACAAAACTCCAATAAAAAATTATTTCTCTTAATTCATCAGGGATTCTCAACTAAATTCCAATAGAAAAGTATTTTTCCTAATTCATTAGGAATTCTCAACAAAATTCCTATAAAAATTTTCCTAGTTCATCAATTAATCAGGGATTCTCAACAAACTTCTAATCCGAAAGTATTTTTCCTAATTCATTACGGATTCACAACAAAATTCCAGTAGAAAAGTATTTATCGTACTTCATCAGGGATTTTCAACAAACTTCCAATTCAAAAGTATTTATCATAATTCATCATGGATTCTCAACATACATCTAATACAAAAGTATTTATTCAAATTCATCCAGTTTTCTCAACAAACTTCAAATAAGAAGTATTTTTCCTAATTCATCAGGGGTTCTCAACAAACTTCCAATCCGAAAGTATTTTTCCTAATTCAACAGGCATTATCAACAAACTTCCAATAAAAAAGTATTTTCCTAAATCCATAGGGATTCTCAACAAAATCCCAATACAAAATTATTTTTCCTAATGCAACAGAGATTCTCAATAAACTTCCAACGTGAAAGTATATTTTCTAATTCATCAAGGATCCTGAACAATCTTCACATACAAAAGTATTTTCCCTAATGCTACAAGGATTCTCAACAAACGCCCAACACAAAGACAATATTTTCTCTCATACAACATCGACTCCCAAGCCAGGGATAGCAGGTTTTGGATGGGGTATATCACTGTAATTTCACTTCTGCTGCAACACAAATTTCCTTCCTCAAACACACGAGGTTAGCAAACCCCGTAAAGTTTATAAGAGTCTCCAAGCTCTATACTTTATTATTAACTTTATTTCTACTCATTTGCGCCACGTTACGATTTTATCAATTAATACCATAATGGATGCGTTACAAATTCATGAACTGGATTAAAATTATGGCAATGTTTTGTTAAAATTTATTTTGTATTCATTCTATTATGGTAGAATTTTTTTATCGGTCACTTCTATGGTTCTTAACATTTTTACTTAATTTCTGTGTAAAAGAATAAGTAAATACATTCTGACCCTGTAGACGCATACCATCATGTAATGAATAAATACAAAGCCAAGTGAGCTTCTTAATCACTTTCATTATCTTCAACAAGGAATCTGTTTCATGGCGTCTGAAATTTTTCCATTCATTTCACAAGACAAAAAAAAATCGTTAAATAGACGCAGTATGCGAAGTAAACAACAAAATAACAATAAAAGTAAATAAACCGAACACAAACAGCGCGAGGTCCCCGTGAAAGCTGTTGGAACAAGTGTATTACTTTTATGGCGTCATTCGTATGCAAATGGCGTTCCGTTTTCCCTCAATCTTTTCGCTTCTAACAATTTCATTATTTCGTTTCTGTTTCTCTCACTCCTTTCCTTTCTCATATTCTCTCTCTCTTCCCTCTGTCCGTATTTTCGTTCTTTTATTTTTTGTTATTAGCTAATGTTACCATGTTCCCATCACCTACTTTTAACCACTCTCTCTCTCTCTCGCTCTCTCTCTCTCTCTTTCTGCATGCATGTTAGAAATTCCAAGTTCATAAAAGAGCTAATAACAAATTTTTCTATGAGTTTCATTTCATCGATTCCTAAAATATCTCTTATCATTCACTGATTCACTTACATCTTCTTCTTCTTCTCTCTCTCTCTCTCTCTCTCTCTCTCTCTCCATTTACGTTACACCGACTTCCAAAACCTCTTAAAGTTCCATCTATACCAAATGCTGTCTCCGGGCCCCTATTTCTCTAATACTCTCACAGGAGACCTCCGTACCCAAAAGATTTCTCTTTGAGCCCCATTTCCCATAGCTTTCTACACATACCCCATTCCCGAAAGCTTTCCCAGTGGGACTCATATTACAAGAGCTCTCCGAGCAGCCCAACTACTTCAGGATTTTCTCAGAGGCGGGGGGGGGGGGGGGGGGGGGGGGGGGGAGGGGGGGGGGGGGGCTCCCATTTCCAAAAAGTCTTGCTTGCGGTCCCGTTCCCCCCAAAGTTTTCTCAGTAACCCCATTATCCAAAAGGTCTCATAGCAGTCCCCATCTCCCCATAGCTTCCTCCGAAGGCTCCATTTCCCAAAAGTTCTCTTTCAGCTCAATTGTATCCCAAACTCTTGATCTGAAAACATTCTGTCAGCCGTCAGATAGCACCTTCAAATTCGCCCTCCTTTTCTCTCTACCAAAAAGCTCTTCAGATTCACCCCTTTCCTTCCATAATGTCCTTTCATCGACTCCCCCTACTACAAGTTCATTTGCAGCACCTTCGAACATAACCTTTCCTTCAGCTCCCCCGCCCACCACACTCCCTTTGCTCTGAAGACCTCCTTTCCAAAAAGCTGTTTCAGCTTCTTCCCGCCTCCAGCCATGTTCCAAAAGTTCTGTAAGCAGCGGTCCCGCCACCCCCCCCCCCTCGCCCACCGTGCTTTCTTTAACCCCCCCTTCCGCGCAACCAGCCCTGTTCCTTCCCTTCGGAAGAGATTTCATTAAGTCAGCTAATTGTGTCATAAATTGTTAAAAACTTTTGCGGTCTGCAGCGGCATGACGGTTTCCTCTGTATCTCTAATTGACACTTTACCCTCAGCTGTGCCTTAAGTTATGGGCCAAGTTTGGCTTGAAAGGAAATCTTACCTCCTCGATTTGTTTTGCTAAGCAACAAAAACACTCGTTAGTGCACACAAACAAACACACAAGTTTGGCCTTCCAATCTCTCTCTCTCTCTCTCTCTCTCTCTCTCTCTCTCTCTCTCTCTCTAAAGTTAACAGACTTCATATTTCGCCCCCTTCTCTCTCTCTCTCTCTCTCTCTGATAAAAGTAGTATTTCGTGTTTTACAAGGTTTCTCCAGCGGCTTCGCCTTGTATTGTTGTTGCTGCAGGAAACCGAACGAGGAAAAAAAAGTTTGAGTAGAGAAAGAGTACAAGTGTAAGAGTCGTGGAAGGCGGAGGCGAGAGGGATAAGGTCTTTGAGGAGGAGGAGGAGGAAGGTTGTCGAAGAAGTCACTGCAGCAGAAGAGGAGGGTGGAAAGGAAACAGTAAGACGAAATAGGAAGATCATTGCTCAGAGGAAGAGGAAAGGAGGATGCGGAAGAAGACGTCTGTAAGGGGAAATGGTAAGAGGAGACCAATGCCAAGAAGGATGAGGAAGTGAAGGAAGACTCAATAAGAGTACGAGGAAGAGGATTTAAGAAGAGAAAGTCGTTACAAAACAGGGTTGGTGATTTTTTATATTTTCTTAAAATAAAAAAAATTTTAAAAATCAGTTACTTATTTGATTTTTTTATTTGTTTTTTTATTTGTTAGATGTTTTTTCACTTTTTTGTTCCAAAATGTATTTTACTCGTATGACAGAATTACTATTAATTCATCTTTTAGGTTTCCAGTTCTGGCCTAAAATATGTAACTTGCATATTATATGTAAAAAATATAAATGGTGTAGCACAGTTATGCTGAAGTTTTTATTAACCTCCAAACCATATTTTTCAATTTGTTTGCTTTCAAA
Source organism: Macrobrachium nipponense (assembly GCF_015104395.2). Classification (NCBI taxonomy): domain Eukaryota; kingdom Metazoa; phylum Arthropoda; class Malacostraca; order Decapoda; family Palaemonidae; genus Macrobrachium; species Macrobrachium nipponense. The sequence goes on from NC_061105.1 coordinate 33,336,218, forward strand.
TTAAAAAAATACTAAGAAAATAAAATTTAAAAATCATGATTATTTCAAGGAACAAAATCAATCATTTTATCACTTGATTAAATCACTTAGATTTAATCATTGCCAACCCTGTTACAAAATAAAAGGTGAAATTAACAAATAAAAAAAAATTAAAGAGAGGTAATATTGTATTTTCAAGAGAAAAAAGGCCGTCCACTAAAATGGCACAACTTAAAAATAAAATAAAAACTAAAGTACAAAACCTAAAGAAATTGGAAACTTCCAAACTCCCGAGAAAGAGAGAAAAAAAGCCAACAAAATTCCAAAAAGAAAATTGAAAAGCTAAAGTACTGAACTCCTGAAGGGACGGGAAGGACAGCAAGTAATTACACCATTACTTACAACATTACTTACAAACAACTTTGAGGAACTTTAGCCATTTTTCCAGGCCGGGAGGACAAAGCCACAAATATCAGAATTTCATTTTAAAACGACGCTGTACCAATTTCTCTTTTGCAACTGCCGTAAGAGAAGTCGACTTCAGTGCCGTTTTATAAAAATTAATCCTAAAATGGCGCTACACGTTTTGTTTTATAAGTTTCGAAAGACTGAAAGTTTAAACTGTTAAATTATATGTAAAAGAAGACTGCTTTGAAATTCAAACATACGAAAGTTTTTCATGACGCATGAATTTAAACTTTTAAAAAATTTACTGATAACTTATGCTGTAGTTCTGAATAAATTTAATATTAAATCGGTGGACAGTGAAATTATCTGGAAGCAGCACTGCAATGACAATTAAGAAAGTAAATAATTAAAATGACTTTTACAACGGCAATGAAGCAACTGCATTTACATAGGAGTTCTACTCCTTGTTTCATTCGTTTTAAAACATCTTATTTTCTAAAACAGTATGGAATGAATTGTGCTGTAAAAGAGTCCTTAAAGTATCCAACGTTAAAGCAGCCTAAATAAAACTCATGTCAAAACACCGTGAAAGACCGCAAAATTTTAAAAACGGTTAAAACTGTCTGACCCCCTCCTCTGTCAGCGGGGGAAATAATATGTTAATTTCACTTGAACTCAATGGAATATTCATTACTGCGTCAATTCGGATAACACTTCCGCGAAGCCGTCAAAATCATGCAGCAACGATTATATGACTGAAATTCGTGGATTGCGATCATCGATGACTGTCATGAGCAGAGTGGTTAGTCGTTAAAATTGTGACAGTTAAGGGGATCGGTATTATTATTATTATTATTAGTTTTATTATTATCATGACCCCTTGCTCCACCCATGTATTTATCTATTTAAACACAAAACATTTGCATTACGTTTTCTTAACTGTGGATGAAGCCCTTGTTTGTAGCAACTTTAACGCAACATTAGCGGTTTCATGCTTCTGCAAAGACGGCTCATTAGGAGCACGTCGACCCTCCCTGCACGCACAGTGCACTATTCACGTGTATATTGCATCTCTTCGCTCGTTTTATGGGTATCAAAGCCTACCCTTTCAGATACATACATAATACACTAACACATATATATATGTATATGTATATATGTATATATGTTATATATATATATACATATATACATATAATATATATTATATATATATATATAGTATATATAGAGAGAGAGAGAGAGAGAGAGAGAGAGAGAGAGAGAGAGAGAGAGAGAGATATTTTGGATAGGATAGCCGTCGAATCCAACAAAGGAAAAAGATCCTATTTATTTCATTTCAACTGTTGATTGCTTTAATCTTTTTTTAAGAAATGTAGCTGCCATATTGTTCAATGAAGTTTGCGTGCGAGAGGGTCTTCTTCCGAATTAATAATAATAATAATAATTACAATAATAATAATAATAATAATAATAATAATAATAATAATAATAATGTCATATTGAAAGATATTGCTGCATCAGCTACATGCAACTTGTATATAGTCTTCTCTATTTTTCTAATAATTGCTTTCGCTCTGCTACTATACAGCTGGCGAGTATTGCGCCGATATGATTAATCAGGAGTCAATTTCGGGGATATTGATTAAAATTTATTTATTTGTCACAGTAAATGAACAAATAGATCAAAATATAAGTCGATATAGTGGCCAACGTTTCTCTGTATCATCCGAGCATGATCACGGCAGTGGGTCGGAGCAGACTGTAGATGCTGTCAGGATC
>NC_061105.1:33343386-33380134 GCF_015104395.2 Macrobrachium nipponense
ATGTTGTGTTGATGTAAAGCTTTGTGACTTGGGTATTATACTGTAAAATGCAGTGATTAGTGATTAGTAGTCTTGATGAAGTGCTGTATAGCGAGTCTTTGCTTTGTTGTAAAGCGTCCGTAATTTGTTTAATGTTCTGTTTGTGACTTTATTTCCTTACTAGTTGTTATTAAAGTACATTTAAGTTATAGTGAGTTGTCACTGTTTCCTGATATCTTCCTCCTGTAAATCCTTACCGTAGAGAGAGATTTTTTTTTTTTTTTTATTACATGGGGCCTGTCGAACGAAACCCGAACGTATCCCTACTCAGTTTTTGCTCATTCTATCGAACGAAACTCGAACATATCCATACTCAGTGTTTACTCATTCTGTCGAACGAAACCCGAACGTATCCTTATTAATTGTTGCTTTATTCAGTCGAGCGTATTCGACCATAACTTGACGTATCCCTACTGTTAATTGCTTTTCAGTACTTCCATGTACTTTAGAGAGGGGGGAGTTGTGATAGTGTTAGTGCTATAATATTTGTCTTGCTGTGTTTATTTTTGAGCAGGTTATTAAGATGTTTGATTTGAAAGATTTCATACGTAGTCCTAGTGGTGAAAAGTTTAGAAGGTATAACTAAAATAGACTGGATTGTTCTAGCTAGGTACTATAATGTAGAAAGTATCAGAATCTGCAAGGAAGCAAGAAATCTCAAATAAAGTAAGTGAGGCGCTAATGACTTTAGGATTCATTTTGTCTGATAAGGAAGGGTTGTTACTAATGAGTTGGGAAGGGCAAGAAACTGATAGCCAGCAAAGCGCAGTGAGAATAATACAGAGGGTAGTGCAAGTGAAGAGGAAGGTGCCAAAGCCGTACGTGAAAAAACCAAGTCACGCAAGGTTTAAACCAAAAAAAAAGTCCAAACTTGTTTATAGAAGGATGAGTGTTGAGCAGATGCAGATTCATTTGGCAAATAGTTAGATTGGAGAATGAGAGAGCTGAAAAAGGAGAGAGTGAGAAAGCTGAAAAATTGAGCTAAACGAAGGTAGAAGCTGAAGTTGAGTTCAAAAGAGGATAGAGCTAGAGATGAAGAAACTTGAAGTAGAAGAAAAGTCCAGAGAAATACCAAAAATCTTTTAGAATAGACAATGCAGTAAAAAGTGTACCAATTTTTTGTTGAAAATGAAGTGGATGCATTTTTTTACAATTTGAGAAAGTAGCAGAACAGCGTGAATGGCCGAGAACGTTCATGGAGCACGTTGGTTTCAAACCTCCTTTCGAGGAGGCTAGGGAAGTATTTGCTGCCTTATCTTTAGATGATTCTAAGGATTATGAGAGAGTTAAAATCTGAAGTTTGAAAGCTTATGAATGGGTGCCAGAGAGGTATAGAGAGAAGTTCAGAAGCTGGATAAAAAGAGACAGTCGTACTATATGGAGTATGCACGGGAACAACGCCTGTGGTATGATAGGTGGATGAATGCCCGAGAAGTTAATGGTGATTCGGTAAACTTCAGGAACTTATCTTGCTTGAGCAGTTCAAGGATGGAATTAATCCACTTATTAAACATATTTGGATGAACGTGATGTAGATAATGTGGATGAAGCCACTAGATTGTCTGATAATTATGCATTGACCCATAAGCTAATAATACTGACGTCACTCCTAAAATTGGAAGGAGCAGAGTTTGGGAAAGAGCAGCAAAATTACAAGGCACAAGGTAAGACTACGAGTTCACAGGTATCATCTCGTGGAGTCTATAATAAATCCTTTATAGAGGTGGTAGAGGGGCAAGTCGATATAATTCTGGTCCTAGTGTTAGTGCTGGACAAGCAGGATACAGTGTAAATGATCAGTTTACACCTAGTTACCAAAATATAGGCGAAAATTTTAGAGATTTTGTATGTTTCAGTTGTGGCAAACCAGGACACATCAGTAGGAGTTGTCCACGTCGCACAATAAACCGTCCAATTCAAGTGGTAAATAAAGTTAAAGATAAACCTGTACATTTTAAGGATGATCATAAACACCTGAAAATACCATTGCATTGTTGAATCAACCACAAGCATGTGGTGACAGAGGTCCTTGTTTGCTTGCTTCTCCCCTTAGGCCAGGTAAGAGGTATTGTAACGATAGCATCGACAGTAATAATATATGTGATGTTGATGAGAATACAGGTTACAAAATAGGTAACAATGTTCAAAATGTAGTAATGTTGGTTGCATTGAGGGATATTGTAAAGGAAATGGAGTGAGACTACCTGAAGAGAAGTCCACATCCAAAGGTACTGAATTGTATGACCCTTTTATGGGAGATTGGTTGGTTACACCTCCCTTGTGTTGAAAAAAGGCGAAGGTTAAGGTTAAGAGATACCGGAGCGGTACAGTCTGTAATGATAAAAAATATGTATGACCAGTGGAAGGATACTGGAGAGTATGTACTTCTGCGTGGGTTTGGACCTGAGTTTTCAGCTCCATTAGTAGAAGTAGGTTAGAAACTCCGTTAATTTCGGGATATGTAAAATTGCTTTGGTGAGAGAAATCCCAGTGTCAGGAGTAGAGTTAATTCTTGGAAATGATGTATGTGGAGACAAAGTTTTTGTAGCAGTAATCCAATTTTGACAGAAAAACCCTTTAATTCTTCATTTATTACAGAAGTTGAATGTACATTTCCAAACTTATTTCCTGCTTGTGCAGTTACTACAAGAAGTAAGAGTGCCGAAGGAAAAGGTAAATGATGACGACGGTTTGGATTTACAAAACTTGTTTAAAGATAGTCCGGAAACACACAAGTAAGTAAAGTCAGTACTCCTTTGCGAATGCTGAAAGTTAATAAGGAAGAATTGTTAAATCTCAAATTGAAGATGATAATTTGAAGGTAATAAGAGATAATGCCCTTGTTGATATAAATGATATCGAGAAGGAAGGCAAGTGTTACTTTTTAAAGGATGGAATCCTAATGAGGAAGTTCAAGAGTAGAAATGTTAATGATGTTGTAAAAACAAGTGGTCATTCCAAGTAGTTATAGGAATTTTGTTCTAGGTATTGCTCATGACTGTAGTTATTCTGGTCATTTAGGTATAAACAAAACTATGAGAAATTATTAAGGTATTTTTTTTGGCCTAAGATGCAGACAGATTGTAGTGAATATTGTAAAAATTGTAATTTATGTCAAAAAGTAGGTAAAAAGCTCAACATGACCCTAAGGTGATGCCATTGCAACCCATTGAAGTTCCAGGAGAACCCTTTGAGAAACTGGTTTTGGATGTGTAGGACTTCTGCCCTAGGTCTAGCAAAGGTAACGAGTATTTGCTGACAATTATGTGTAGTGCTACCAGATTTCCAGAGGCTATTCCTTTAAGAACTGTGAGTGCTGATAAGATAATGAAGCGCTTAACAAGTTCTTCTCGCTGGTAGGTTTTGCCAAAAGAAGTTCAAAACCGACCAAGGAACCAACTTTACGTCTAGAAAGTTTACCATCATTTTTAGCCTGTCAGAATATTAAGCATTGTTTATCGTCTCCTTATCACCCACAGAGCCAAGGAGTGGGTCGAACGATTTCATCGAACCTTCAAAACATGCTTCGCACGTACTGTTGTGAAAATGAAAAGGAATGGGATGTTTACATACCAATGTTGCTATTTGCCGTTCGTGATAGCGTACATTCATCGATGGGTTATTCTCCTTTTCAGTTCTTTTTTTTAGTATATGTCCATCAGGTAAGGTCACCCATGGAGGTGATAAAGAATCAGTGATTTCAGATGAGAAGGAATCTATCACGTTACAAGAAATGAAGGAAAAAAATAAAGAAAATATGGAAAGTAGCACATGAGAATCTCAAAGTAGTACAAGAAGAGATGAAAAGAAACTACGACAAAAAGGCTGCAAAACGTGAACTCGACATAGGAGATAAGGTTCTAGTGTATCTCCCTACAGCTGGTAAGGTTTTTAACCAGAAGTATATAGGACCTTGCACGGTGAAGGAAAAGTAAGTGATGTTAATTATCGAATTCAATTTCCTACAGGACGGAGGAAAGTTAAAACTTTCCATATTAACAAATTAAGAAGTATAACGAATCCAGTGGAGTGTTGCCAATTGCAAAAGAGGATGATGAAAAGACGTTGAAGAAGAATTGAACTTCGATTAAAAAAATACAGATTATTTGAGTAATGATGAAAAATTTAGGAAGTTATGTATCATTTATCTGATGAACAGCAGCATGATTTTAAAGTGCTAATTCAAAACTTTTCAGATCTATTTTCAGACCATCCTAAAAGGATAAAGGAGTACACATAAAATCAGGTTGAGAGAAGAGACTCCAATAAGTCAGCGTCCCATACAGAATGTCGAGGGCAACAACAACAGTTAAAGACCGAAGTTGCATATTTACTGAAAACACGGACTAGCAGAGAAAGCCATAGTGAATGGGCTAGCCATGTATTCTGCGACAAAACCTGACGGAAGTGCAAGAATGTGTACAGACTATCGAAAGGTAAATAATGTAACTATAAAAGATTCATATCTATGCCCAGAGTAGAAGATATAATTGATAATGTAGCAAAGTTTCCTTTTTTAAGTAAAAATTGATTTATTGAAAGGATACTATCAAATTGAGTTAGACAAAACAGCAGGGATATTGCTGCATTTGTTACACCCATGGACTTTTATAATTATAAGGTAATGCCATTTGGTTTATGTAATGCACCCTCTGACATTCAACGTCAGATGAATTATATCTTGAAGGATCTCGAAGGTGTATTTGTTTATTTTGATATTTATCATAGTTGGAGAAACCTGGGAAGATCACATTAAAAAAGTATATGATGTTTTTAAGAGGTTATTAGAATTTAATGTTACGATAAACCTTTCCAAAATGTGAATTTGGTAAACTACTGTTCAATATTTAGGACATGAAATAGGAAGTGGCCAAGTGAAACCTGTTGATTGTCATATTGAGGTCATAAAGAATTTGATCCTCCCTACATCTAAAACGTGGAGTGATGAAATTTTTGGGGAACAGTGGGGTATTACAGAAAATTTTGTAAGAACTTTTCAGATGTAGGCCTACCCATTAACAGAGTTGCTGAAAAAGGATGTGAAGTTTGTGTGGTCAAAGGAATGTGACGATGCCTTTAATAAACTTAAGCTCATGTTAATGTCTAAGCCAGTGCTGAAATCCCCAGACTTTAATCTACCATTCAAGTTACAGGTAGACTCCAGTGAAGTAGGAGCTGGCAGTGTATTATTACAGGAACACAATGGTGTTTTACACCCTGTATCTTACTTTTCAAAGAAATATAATACCCACCAGTTAAATTACAGTATTGTTGAAAAAGAAGCTTTGAGTTTAATTTTGAGTTTAATGCACTTTGAGATATACTTGCTTAACAGTAACTTTGAAGTAGATGTATATACTGATAATAACCTTTAACCTTATTAATAAATGTAAGCACAACAATAAGAGAATTTTAAGATGGTCTTTATTTTTGCAACCATTCAAACTAAATATTCACCATATAGCAGGCAAAGAAAATGTCATTGCAGATTCTCTCTCTAGATCTGTTGATTATTTAAAGGAAAGTGCTTGTTACCAACGACGTGGCAGTCTCCGATAGTTGCTAAATGGAAGTAGCTAATATTTAAGACTGTAAGAGTGAAAATTCAGCATGGACTGAGGAGAGAGCCGCTGAGTTAAAAGGGGGGGAATGTAAAGGAATATTGATTTATTGAATGTAAAATTGCATAAAAGGTTGAAAATTGATATTTGCATACAAAAAAAGTGTGTACACTAGACAACAGATGGCAGTAGCGCTTGGCGTAGGCGGTAGTCGCCAAGGATAATGTACCGAAAAGTGATATTTGGTCCATGGATGTCTTGCGTGAGTCGGGTATATAAAGGCCCAAAACGATGATTTTCGTTGGAGCTGAAACAAACAAGTGATTATAATAGTGTATCAAGTTTTGAGGAATATATGGTAATGTATTGTTTATCCATTTGGACGTTTTCTTGTGTGATGTTACGTTGGTTGCCACTAGCTTTTTGATGTTACAGTGAATTATATGTTGTGTTGATGTAAAGCTTTGTGACTTGGGTATTATACTGTAAAATGCAGTGATTAGTGATTAGTAGTCTTGATGAAGTGCTGTATAGCGAGTCTTTGCTTTTGTGTAAAGCGTCCGTAATTTGTTTAATGTTCTGTTTGTGACTTTAATTTCCTTACTAGTTGTTATTAAAGTACATTTTAAGTTATAGTGAGTTGTCACTGTTTCCTGATATATTCTCCTCGTAAATCCTTACCGTAGAGAGAGATTTTTTTTTTATTACAATTTATATATAATATATATCCATAATATCTATATATATCTATATATATCATATATATATAATATAATAGATCTATATATTATATATATATAATATATATATATATGATTATACATATCTATATATATATTATATATATATATGATATATCTATATATCATATATATATCTATATATATACTGATTATATATATATATATGATATATAATATCTATATATATATATATATATAATAATATCTAATATAATATATATACTATATATATATATATATATCTATCTATATATATATATATCTATATATATATATCATTCTATATATATATATATATCTATATAATATATATATATATATCTATATAATATACTATATATATATATATCTATATACATATATATATCTATATACATATATAGTATCTATATACATATATATATATATATCCTATATATATACATATATATATATATACATATATATATATAATATATCTACATATATATATAGATACATAGATATATCTATATATAACATATATATATATATATACATATATATATATACATATATATATATATATACATATATATATATATACATTATATATATCTATATCGTATATATATATATATAGATATATATATATATCCATATATATACTATATATATATATAGATATATATTATATATAGATATACTATATACTATATATATATATAATATATATATATAGATATATATATATATATATATATATATTATATATAGATATATATATATATATATATATATATATTATAAAAATATATATGTATATATATATATATGATATATATATATATATATATATATATAGATATATATATATATTATATATATATAGATTATATATATATATATATATATATATATATATATATATATATATATATATATATCATACATATATGGACTTCAGTCCACGAATTGTATAATAACTCGCCATGGGTGATTTTTTCCTATATAAAATGAATCATTAATACATACAGTCATTATGTATGTATGATGTATGTATGTATGTATGTAGTATTGTATGCATATATATATATATAATAGATATATATATATATATATAAATCTTATTTCCTAACGTTATCCCTACAATAAGGGTGGTTCGGTTGCCTGATGCGCCTTATTCCTGTTTGGCAAAGGGGTTTTACGAACGCATGCCCCTTGCTGTCATCAACCACAGTTTATTGGCGGTGGGCCTCGGCTTTGACTAAAAAAGTCCACCTACAAGGTAGGATTTTCCTCAGTTATTGGCGGTGGGCCTAGCCTTTTACTCAAGAGTGAGACTGCGAGGCAGCAGCTGTCCTTTTGGTCGCCTTTTACGCCACGCAGGACCTAAGGTGGTAGAATTCTTACAGCCATATATATTATTTCATCTTTTGTCCTGTATATTCAGCAAGTAAATATCTTTTGAAATATAAAAAAATATATATACATATTTTAGTATATATATATATATATATATATATATATATATATATATATATATATATATGTGTGTGTGTGTGTGTGTGTGTGTGTGTGTGCTGTGTGAGTTTGAGTGTTTTGTATTAAGTTCAAGCTCACTTGATTACTTCATATCATGAAAGCAAATGAGACTGAAACTTGAGCGCCCTATCTAATAAAGAAAATCGATAAACAAGTACTTGCATGTATATAAATCATAATTATGACGAAAAAAAGCACATTTTATTCAATTTACCCACATTCAGCCTGCTTACCTGTATGTCATGTTGGTAAAAATGAGAACGTACTCTTCCAGAAGTAATGTTCCAGATAGTTTCAAAATGTTATACTGTTTATAACCGTTAGCATCATACAGCTGGAGAAAAACTTGTGGAAGAAGTTGAAACGTTACAGTGCAGAAGCCTTAAAAGCCTCACTTTTCAGTGTCTAGAGACTTGTAGATATTCTCCTCTTTCTTGGAAACTTTTTAACAGATGGAAGTTTAGAAACTGGTCTGCTATTCTTGTTTAAACTGTAGCCGTATGGGATAATGGAAGTTTGAAGACCTCGAGAAAAAGACAAAACTTCACAAAACCAACACGGCGCATCTAGTTCGACATATTTTTTTTTCTTTCATTCTTTTTTTTAACCTCCTCCGACGTTGACTCTCCGAGATTTTATTTCGCGATCAGCTGATGTTGACATCGCCAGATGACAGTGTTTGTAAACAAAGAAAGTTTATTTGATACTGAGCGAACTTTAGTGGAGTGAGATTGTGTAACGACTCCTTAAGATTTGTTTTATTTTCAGTCATGGTTCTGAAATGTTTTTATTCACTTTATAGCTACACTGAATTTCTTAATTACCTTTCTTAGTTATATTGGAGAATAATGAATTCATGAACTTCATGTGAATGGTAGACCGTATTTCTGTATTCGACCATGTTGGTTGAAGAAAGGCAATGCGAAAAAAATAGCTGATAAATTTCAATCAAATTTTGAGAAAAAGTTATCTATAAAACAATGAAATATTGATTGGATTTCAGGAAGTTCAAGAGCTTATATATTGCTTTTAATTTGGTAAGAAATTATGACCGAAAACTCAATTCTCTACTAAGATGATCTTATAGAGGAATAAAAACAAAAAACCTTAGAAATGTAAAGTAGTTACAATTAATATACAGTGAGAGAGTATGAAGCCTTAAAATCTTGAAATGAAGAGAGAAAATGTTTAGAAACGTCGTAGATACAAAAAGAAAGTAATAACTGCAAATGGGAAAGTTTTCTCTAAGAGTTCTTTAGAAGTGGTAAATTATAAAAAAAGAAAAAAATTACAATAGATAATTTAAAATATTAATTACAAAATGAACAGAAGCAAACCAAGAGAAAGCAGGGAAATAATACTGAAAATTGTTGGGTTATAAAAAAAATCTGCCAATATAAAAAGATGAATATTGTGTTTAGAGGACAATGAAAGAAGCCAACATTAAAAACAAGTCAAAATACAAACACGTAAAAGCAAAACCTCTGAAAGGCTCGTATCAATAAGTGAGGAGAAGAAAGCGAAATAGGGAAAGGAAAAACTCGGAAAGGAAAGGGGGAAAAGGGAGAAGTCTTTCGAAATCATTTATCATGTTTTTCCGATAATCCCGGTAAAGACCGCAGTTTCTAAAACTGAAAAAAGAACCATTGAATTTTATCCATTAAAAGCTGTCAGGCCGAAAAGCCCCAGAGAAATATTCCTCAAAACTTTTCACCCGTCTTTCCAAAAAGCTCCCGTGCTATTGACTGCTGCTCAACTCTCTCTCTCTCTCTCTCTCTCTCTCTCTCTCTCTCTCTCTCTCTCTTCTTTTAGGACTTTGGACACTTGCCATTGGAGAAAATTCGAATTTGGGAATGTGGGATAAGTTTCCTTTTAGCTTTCTCGTTCGCTCATTCGCTCAATCCAGCTTCCTCGTGCATCTTTCTCTTTTCAGTGAACAGTAAAAGTAGAAAACGCATATGACATGACGTGATCTATTACAGAGACAGACGTTAATGAATATTAAAGCTACTGATAGTTTTCATATGCTATGGAAATTAATATTCCCAGTCATATTGTTTGATTTTTGGTATCTGTCTGTTTCTTTGCGTTCGTTAGGATGATAACATAGTTTTCAGAGAGGTGGGCGCCAGGATAGGCAATAAAATATTCGATTTTGGGAGGAAGAAAAATGTGACGTCTAGGGAGAAAGTATCCTGACTGGGAGGTGGATCGCTAAGCTATTGCGGATTTGTGCTGTATCCAAAGACACTTACTATTTAATGTCAACCGAACAAAACGAGATTCCAATCATCCTGGCAAGTTTCTGATAAAATAATCTAGTTCCTTTACTGCTTGGGACTTCACACAAGTCTTAAATGGTTGCTTTAGATTATGCCCGTTTTAAACCTTCATGGGCCCTAGATACAGGCAGCCCATAAGTGTGGTAATGTTTATACGGGCTGCTGAAGAGCAAGAGCCCGTGCCAGCACAAGGCTGCGCGGGGCCGATCTCCTCCATCATCAAAAGGTCTCATCCATGACGTGGATTAAGAAATAACGATGACGGCAGATTTGGTGGAAATGGTGTTACTGTACTCCATGCTATGGGAGCAACCACACTGAAATGAATTACTAAAAAAAAACCAACGTAATTCAGCATTTGAATAATTACTACATATCATTTACATACTTTTACGTTCAGCTATAATAAAACCAAACATTACAATAACATACAATAATGGTAATGAAAATAACTCATGTTATCAAATTAAAAATTTAAAAGCAAGAAAATGAGCCAATTATACGATTTTATTTATTTAAAGCATATTTTGATTTATTCTGTATTTTTTTTTTTCAAATTCTCATTACAAGACACTTATCTCGTTCGTTACTAATAGGCTGTGGCAATAACAGGGTCGCAGCGAATAACGGGCCTAGTGTGGAATTCTAACCACGGCCAAACCAACCAAGACTGACTAAAGTTTACTAGGGTTAGTGTCTACTTCAACTTGCAAGTATAACGTAAGTAACCTATCACCTTGACTGGAGTCCAGTATTCTGGACTCATGAGTCTCCTTTCTTGGTCTGCTTCTTATCCCTTTTCTTCGATTTATTTACTACGTACTATTTTCTTATTATTTCTTAAAGCTTAGTATTCTCCTACAATAGCTGTTAGCTCTCTCTCTCTCGCTCTCTCTCGTTGTTTGTTGATAATCTAAGTGCTTTCATGTATGTAAATGCAAAATTAAATTGGACTTCATGCATCCATTCGCGATTCCTGTAGGCAACTGATTAAACCTCGGCTCAATATGAAAGATTTCAATAACTTCATCAGCTGCTTAACTTCAAGTTTTATTGTAGTGCTTCCGTCCCTTCCTTGGATGTTGGGCATCTTAGAAGATCAAAACAGTCTCTAGTTGATCCTCACAGTTAGCAAGGATCTGAGTATGCATTACTTGGAAAGAAGCCGCTGGATCTGGTTTATTTTATCGATAGCGTAAGGGTTTAGTACCGTCAGTAAACCTCACCTGATACACTGGCAGCATTTATGAAGGGTATTTGCTTTGTCCCATCAGCTCCTAGCTGCGCCCACTCTTTTAGCCTTGTAGGTGGAACATCATCAACCATTTCCTTTCTTCAGTCGTGATGTCCCAAACTCCTCAACTATCACTTCTTAGCGCCATGACATGGGTCATGACATTCCCGTACGTGCCCCCTAAACCATTGGCTCTGATGATGGGCTGGAAATGTGTGGCATTAGCAGCTGTACCGATGACTTTAAAGCCTGATCCTCAAAGTGCCATTCTTTATATAAGGTGAGGAAGCACTTGATATACCTAGAAGACAAACATGTCATTAAGAAAATCATCACAAATAACGTCTTCAGAATCAACATCAACAGCCAGCTGAACCTCACCATTTAGTATCAGAATAGCTGCACAAGAAATCTGATTATGCAAAATGACTCAGCCCCACAGAAAACAGGCCCCCCATAAACACAAAGTGGTAAACCATTTCAAATGCCCAGTCTGTAGACGCCCTGGCTCCTATATTGGTATGACCACCATGGAACTGGCAAACAGGATCTCTTGCCATGCACAAGAGGGCATCATAAAAATCAAAAGAAGAGATGCCCACCATATCAGCATCACAAGGAATGCAACAGTGAGGAATATAAAAATAAGTGGAAAAGCTCCAGAACCAAAACACCTACAGTTGCTAGAAGGGTCTTAATAGAGCAGGAGAAGCCCTTATTGAATACACACTAAGAGATGTTCCTCCTGCCTAACAGCACATAGACCTGCACCAGACACAATGAGAAACGACATTCCCAGCTGGGAAACACACGAGATAGTGAACTGTTTGGGGACCATTCACAATATTCCCCAGGTAATACCAGATAGTGACATCACATGCCAGCCCTGCAGCTAAGCGAGGCTGCAGCAGAGAGACCATCAACCTTAAGTTTTTGGTTTACGAGAAAATCTCGCCAGGCAATCAGCATACATTCAACCCCTGGCTGATCATCTCCTATATAAAAAAAAAACATGACTCACAATAAGTGACAGGTAGTCTACTTTTGTCTCTCGGCGTGATCACGATCAGCAAAGCCTGAGTGAAACGTGGCCTAGAATCATCACTAACAAAGATTTTCTATGGAAGAAGGATAGAGAATGAACAGCTGATTTCAGTTACCATTCAGGTAAAGATATACACACTATACCTGTAACCGATACGGTGTGTTTGTCAGGAGTATAATTACCCCCTGATTTACAACTGCTTTCCTATTCAAGAATGGGAAACATCAGTGGGTTACTGACAGAATTTAATAAGCCTGAAAAATCCGTTATTAGAAAGATAAAGAAAACTTAATAAATTGAATGCAGTTGACGGAGCTAAAACTTTCAATACTACATTTTGGAAAGAGGGTCTACCAGCTGTAAATTATTATTATTACTATTATTATTATTATTATTATTCTTACAATTCGCTTCTCAGGCTCAGCGATGTTTCTGAGTAACTGGTCAATATTCATATTGGGAATTTTCAAAAATTGTAAATGCTGAAGGAATCTTTTATTAGAACAGGATATCAGGTCCAGGTCAAGCAGGGGTCGTCGTCAGTGCCGGTATTATTCCGTAAGCGTAGTTCAGTTCGGGCCAGGGTCGTCTTTGGATTAAGGGCTGATGTTGGTGCTGGTATAGCTGGTATTACGTCACGTAATACCAGCTATACCAGCACCAATATCAGCCCTTAATCCAAAGACGGACCCTGGCCCCAAACTGAACTACGCTTACGGAATAAATACCGGCACTGACGACGACCCCTGCTTGACCTGGACCTGATATCCTGTTCTAATAAAAGATTCCTTCAGCATTTTACAATTTTTTGAAAATTCCAATATGAATATTGGCCAGTTGCTCAGAAACATCGCTGAGCCTGAGAAGCGAATTGTAAGGAAAATAGAAAAAACAATATATAAAATCAACTCGCTTAATTCTGCCATCCTTTTTAACAGTATTTGCCTAAAAGAGGGTCTTCTACCAAAAATATTATTATTATTATTATTATTATTATTATTATTTATTATTATTATTATTATATTATTATTATTATAATATTATTTTTATTTTTTATTTTTATTTTTTTTTTTCTATACTCTATCACAGTCCTCCAATTCGACTGGGTGGTATTTATAGTGTGGGGTTCCGGGTTGCATCCTGCCTCCTTAGGAGTCCATCACTTCCTTACTATGTGTGCCGTTTCTAGGATCACACACTTCTGCATGAGTCCTGGAGCTACTTCAGCCTCTAGTTTTTCTAGATTCCTTTTCAGGGATCTGGGATCGTGCCTAGTGCTCCTATGATTATGGGTACAATTTCCACTGCATATCCCATATCCTTCTTATTTCTATTTTCAGATCTTGATTACTATCCATTTTTTCCCTCTCTTTCTCTTCAACTCTGGTGTCCCATGGTATTGCGACATCAATGAGAGATACTTTCTTCTTGACTTTGTCAATCAACGTCACGTCTGGTCTGTTTGCACGTATCACCCTATCCGTTCTGATACCATAGTCCCAGAGGATCTTTGCTGATCGTTTTCTATCACTCCTTCAGGTTGGTGCTCGTACCACTTATTACTGCAAGGTAGCGGATGTTTTCTTGCACAGGCTCCAGTGGAGGGCTTTATATTATTATTATTATTATTATTAATTTTATTATATTATATTATTATTATTATTATTATTTAGAAGATGAACCCTATCCATATGGAACAAGCCCAAGGGGTCAATGACTTGAAATTAAAGTTTCAAAAGAATATGATGTTCGTTAGAAAGAAGTAACAAAAAGTAATAGAAAATACAAAAAGAAGAGGTCACTTATTAAAAAAGTAAAAATAAATTAACAAATTAACAAATAAGTCAATAAAAATGTAAGTTATTAAAATGCTGGGAGAATTGTATTAGGTAGTAATCCACTGCATCTGCGCTTGAACCTTTCACGTTCCAATTACACGACAACCTTTGGAACAGAGAAGTTTGATGGTGAGGCAAATTTACTGCATTTTGGTGCTGTTGGGTAACAAATCTGGTTGTTCTTTGTAGGAAAGGGGATCAGGGATCAATTGTAATTGTGAATGATCTCTAATTAATACAACTTGTGAAAAATTAACAAACAAAAGACCATCCGTCAATGATCCAAGGTGTAACTGCTAATATTAGGAAACAGAAACCTACCACCACGAACCACTCTATTACCAAAGTCATAACTACTAACATTAGGAAACACTTACCACCACAATCCATTCAATCTAAGTGAAATAAATCTCTGGCAGAGGCAGACATCCACACCAGACAACAGTATTCTAGTAAAGGAAGTACAAATGACCTAAAACAGCTGCCACTGATTTTAACACTTATAAATATACGAGACCTTATGTCCATTATTTAACTTTCATGCCGAATTTGCTGACACTTTCATTAAATGTTTCTTAAAAGTAAGGTGCGATTCAAAACTTACACCTAAAACAGTTGAAGTTTCAGATTCATTTAGCAGAGTCCCATCCATCTGAAAGGGAGGATGGGGTGGAAAATCTGTGTGAGATCTGCTATTCAATAATGTTTTCATTCTACTGGAGTTCAGTCTCATACCCCAACGACTACACCATTCACTAACCCACTGATGATTTAGACTAAGGAGAGCTTCATTTCTCGTAAAATGGAAAATTTACTATAACCACAAGTGTTGCATCATCAGCTTACTGAATAATCTTGTTTTCCACGCCAACAACCATATCAATTGTATATGCTAAAATTAACTGTGAATCAAGAACACAAACCTGTGGAACTCTGGACACAATAAGTCTTGGTTAATTCAAATTTAATCAACAGCAACTCACCGCTGCCTACCTGTAAGTAACTCCTGAAGTAAATCTAAAACATATCTACTCTCTTCAAGATTCTGAAGTTTATAAATGCCTTTTGATCTACTAAATCGAAGGCAGCTCTAAAATTTAATTGAAATACCCCTACACCCAACCTTTTCAAGGTTTTCTTGCAAATGGCATGTCAAATACAAAAGAACATCACAAGAACCTAACTGCTTCCTATATGCATATTGACTATCAGCAAACAATCCTTTAGATTCCACAGACTTACACAGTGGCTTAAAAATACGTTTTTTTTCTGCAACTTTGGAGAGCACAGGGACAATAGAAATTGGCCTGTAGTTACAAGTCAGCAGATATACCATTCTTTGGAACAGGCACTGTATTAAAAGGCTTGAGCTCATCAACAAAGGCACTATGTCCACATAGAATTTAAAAAATATACCCATCTTGGATGATAGCACATAAAAAGACTTAAAAAAAATAAAGGGTAGAAACCACCAGGATCTCTCTCCAACCCAGCTATCAAGATTATCATGAATTTTCTTAACATCCCTAAAGCAAAATGCAAATTTTGCCACTATAGGTTCTGGATGACAAGTATCAAGAAGCTCGGTAAAGCAGTTCAGCCTTTTCCTTAGAACCAGTGACCCATCTACCATCGTCTGTTAGTAGTGGAATGGAAGATAAGCCTGACCCAAAGATAGCTGATGCCAATTTGGTCCAACACAGCTGAGGCTGAGTAACTCCTTCAATGAAGTTGGTGTAATATTCATGATGAAACAGCAGAAAGAGTTCATATAAACTGATATTATGTATATCTCTACTTTCTTCTTCTTATTATTATTATTATTTCCTACCTGTTTCCACACAGCCTTACTATTTTCTAACTGTTTCCATACAACCTTACTATTTTCAAGCATCATTATAAATAGAGCCGCATCGCAATAAAGGTACACTATGATCGTATCAAAGAGAGAGAGAGAGAGAGAGAGGAGAGAGAGAGAGAGAGAGAGAATTTCATGTTCTTTTAATTCATAGGTTTATCAAGATGACTTCGGGCTTAATCCTTTGAGCCTGCAACTTGAATGTGCCGAAACCGGGAGCGTGTGCGCGCTTCCATGTGAGTTTAAGGTTCTTCTTTTGCCTTGCTTACACAGCACTAGCCACCTCATTTTCCTACCCAACCAGAGAAAGAGAGAGAAAGAGGTTAAGCGGCCAGATCAAACAACTACTTATTTTCATTTCAAAGAACTAGTTCACGAGGTTAGCGAAAGAGAAACTAAAGATTGCGGATTCTTCAGAGAGGTTATATTGAACACAGAAAGAGGAGAGAAAAGGTTTTTTAATTAAATAAAAAGTTGCTACACAAGCTACAATAAACAGGACTAACAAAAAAAAACATGTTACTTCTGATTCCTAGCCTTCGCATACGTTTGCTAATGAAGGAACACAGGTTCTTTTGTGTATACATATATCTTTTACATACACACCAAATATATACATTCCTCTCAATTTCTTAACACTTGTTGGATATGCTTTTCTCATTAAAAAAACCTAGATGCAAATGAAGAAATTTTTGGACGTACGTAAGCAGGAATCGAAAACCATACCCCAGAATATCAGAATGTGGAGGCATAACCACATGACCATATATATATATATATATATAATAATATATATATATATATATATATATAGCCAAAGTTAAACATGTATCCGTGTTCTAATATGTTGTAGGAAGCCCACAAAAATCGGAAAAAATTGAAAGTTTTTATTTAAGCTTTCGGAGAGTACATTCTCTCCCTCTTTCAGAAAGAGAAATAAAAGTTACATAAACTGAAAACAACGGTCAAGGTAAAAGAAATAACATACAAGCATATGGTTGTATCAGAATAACTGCCCTACGGTGGTTTGCCAATCTTGTTTAACAACTTAGCTACACTAACTACATGCTTTGTCATAATTGCATTACAGAAAAGGTCCAGTTTAAAATTACTCTATATATATTCATAGCGTCAACATTTTGGATTAAAAATTTTCTTTTTTCAGTGTTATTAAAACAACCTTTATGTTTTTCATTTTGTCTAGGTTAACCATATGATTTTACTTTGTCTATGTTGAAAACAGCGTTGTTTTCATCACCTTTCCTTAATGAGTCACGATGTTGTCTTTTTCTTTTGTCAAAATCAATCGTTTCACCTATATAAGTTTTATTACACTCTTGACAGGGAATTTCGTAAATGCATCCTTGTGTTTTGTCTACATTTTTAACATTATTTGTTAAGTACTTTTTAACAGTGTTTGTATTCTTATATACTGGGACAATGTTGCAAAATTTCAAATATGCGTTTAAAAGTCAGGGTTTGCTTTGGTTTGTGGTAAGACTAAAACACTATTATTATTACCTAGGAAGCTCCTTTTCTCCCTTGCTACATAATATTTCCCTGCCCTGAGGAGGACCTACAACATCTACAAAGAATCGCTGGTAAAGGCTCACATTAAAAAGTCTCAACTACAGTTTCTACGTTCATGTCTTGATGACCGCATCATCCCAAGAACATTGACACTTAGGAATTACAAAGGACTTGACAGCTCTCCATTTCCTCGCGTATATGAAGAAATCCTGAAGGACAGAATATCATCGGTACAGCAGGAGAAGGAAGAGGCTTTTCGACGACTCAGGTACAATAGCCGTAAACTGAGAGAGGAATTTAATCAATATGTGAATGCTACACCAATTCAGTTTCAAGCACTTTTAGACTATGCACATAACGTATGTAGACGAGAAAATGGAAAAAGTGAAAAACGATTTAAAGATTAAAGCAGATTTAATTTTCATGAATAGCCCTTGGTTTAAATATAGTTCACAAGAAAAAGTGCAAAATTTGTCGTCGTTCCCAGTTATCCAGTGATCAGAAGTGCGTGCTTGGTTATGGATTGTCTTTCGCTATGCCCCCTACAAACGAATGTTTACTTGAGCTACTGACCAATTTCGCTAAGTTCGAGAAGAAGAATGTAAACATTCATACAGAAACGTCAACAATAAAGGGATTTGTTCTAGGAACAATCATGGAAAGTATAAGTTTTAACAAAGGACTCCCAAAGAGGTTAATGAACGCCTTAGAAGACCTCAAGAAAAATAAGGAAATAATAATAACAAAAGCCGACAAAGGAGGAAACATTGTCATACTCGATCGTGTACAATATGATAGCAAATGAATCAACTTTTAAGTGATGGGAACACTACAAGGCTCTAAATCTCCGACCCATTGAAAAGATGGCAACAGGATTTTAACAAAAAAACTCAAATCTCTTCTAGGAAAGACTTTCCGGACCTGTTTAAGAAATTTCAGTCTTACCTCCGACACTTCCTTCGATGTATGGTCTGCCTAAGATTCACAAACCGGAAATCCTATGCGGCCAATTACCTCAACAATTGATTCAGTGACCTACAATCTGGCTAGTTGGTTAGCTAAGCATTTATCAAAGTGTTTGGGTACTATATCAAACTCTCACTTAAAGACACTACAGATTTTATTGAAGACTCGGCAACCTGTCGTTAGAAGGAAAGAGGATGGTTAGTTTGGACGTGGAGTCCCTTTTCACCAAAGTACCTGTAGATGAATGCATGCGGTTTTTAGAACGCAAAATTGATAGTCTTAATATTGATACTACCTGTACCCAAAAAGTGTATTTATTGATACTGATAAATATTTGTATTGAAACAGTGTCACTTTGGATGTAATAGTAAATTTTACTCACAGATTTTCGGCTTGCCCATGGGTTCGCCGTTATCACCCGTTTTAGCAAATTTGTTTATGGAATGTTTTGAAAACTGAAGTTTTAACCCACCATTTTTAACTTTCCAATTGTTTGGTTTCGTATGTTGACGATATTTTTGCTTTGATTCCAGATTTTATTAATGTTGAAGTTTACTAACTCAACTGAATAACTTACACCAGTGTATCAAATTTAAAGTAGAAAATGATAAATAACAGGTTACCTTTCTTAGACACTTATTATGTCGTTCAGAAGATAATAGGATTAAATATGCAGTATATAGAAAACCGACCCATGCAGAGTCATATATCATGCTTTTTCTTTCCATTCAGACGATGTCAAAATAGGTGTTATTTCTAATATATTCTTGAGAGCGTATAAACTTTGTGATGTTGAATTTTTAGATACTGAAATCAATCATATCAAAAATGTTTTCACTGTACTTGGTTACAATACAAATTTTATTCAAAGGGCGCATTTTAAGGCACGTAGAATATTATTATGTAGCAAGGGAGAAAAGGAGCTTCCTAGGTAACAATATAGTGTTTTAGTCTTACCACAAACCAAAGCAAACCTGGACTTTTAAACGAATATTTGAAATTTTGCAACATTAGTCCCAGTATATAAGACACAAACACTGTTAAAAAGATACTTAACAAATAATGTTAAAAATGTAGACAAAACACAAGGATGCATTTACGAAATTCCCTGTCAAGAGTGTAATAAAACTTATATAGGTGAAACGATTGATTTTGACGAGAAAGAAAAAGACAACATCGTGATCATTAAGGGAAGGTGATGAAAACAACGCCCTGTTTCAACATAGACAAAGTAAAAATCATATGGTTAAACTAGGGACAAAATGAAAAACATAAAGGTTGTTAATAACACTGAAAAAAGAAAAATTTTTAATACAAATGTTGACGCTATGAATATATATAAGAGTAATTTTAAACTGGACATTTTCTGTAATGCAATTATGACAAAGCATGTAGTTAGTGTAGCTAAGTTGTTAAACAAGATTGGCAAAACCACCGTAGGGCAGTTATTCTGATACAACCATATGCTTGTATGTTATTCTTTTACCTTGACCGTTGTTTTCAGTTTATGTAACTTTATTTCTCTTTGAAAGAAAGAGGGAGAGAATGTACTCTCCGAAAGCTTAAATAAAAACTTTCAATTTTTTTCCGAATTTTTGTGGGCTTCCTACAATATTATATATATATATATATATATATATATATATATATATATATTATATATATATATATATATATATATATATATATTATATATATATATATATATATATATATATATATATATATATATATATATATATATATATATATATATTACAATCTGTTGGTCACCTTTTTACCAAATAGGTTTATAATTGCAATAACCACAACGCCCTCTTGAATTCTGGATTTCTTCACACTTTTAGGGTATGCTTATCAACAAAAAGCCTAGGATCCATGCCTTGGTAGAATTCGAACCCGCTCCGGAATATCAGATCGAGGTAACATTACCCAACTGATCATGAAGAAGGGTATGGGAGTATATTCTCACTCATACGTATGTGCATAAAGTGATTTCTAAATGAGCTATTTGTAAGAGGATTTCGTTAAACTATGTAAGTAAGAAAAAATATATCGCCTTTTTAAAAAAAATGAGCAAACGACTCACCTGCTATGACAGTAAGAAAATTTAGTTAATGTAGCTGTTAGTAAAAAAAATATTGCTTTGTTAGAAAAACAAGCATACAGAAGAAAACGGGGAATTCTGGCAAGGATTTTGTCCTGATACCATAAATAGCAGTCGGTTCCAGATGCATATAGTAGAGTGAGAAAAGACCCACCCAAATCATCCTTGACGTTACTTCTCAAGGTTCATAAGCTTTTGACTTGAAAGTACGCAAAAGAAATAATAAATAAATAAAAAAAATAAGAAGATTAACAGAATGCAAACCAAACCCACACATGTTTTTCTTTGTGTGACGCCTCAACAGACAGATGATGAACTTCCGGTTTACAATAATAAAACCTAAAGAGGAAAATCGAGAGCGAAATAAAGTTCTTTCATTTTTTGAGTTAATATGTAAAGTCAATGCAGTAATAAATAGCTGGCATATAAAGAGAACACGTACAGACTGAGCAATTACATACCAGAAGTCTATGCAGTCACACTTAGAACAAAGAAAATAAAGACAAAAAAAATAACAATGAAACACGATTAAAATTCCTCTATGAAGTCTTGACAAAAAAAAACAAAAAAAAAAACAAGAGAGATTACAAAATTGGCACGTACACATCTCTGCAATACAGGCTAATATTCTGCTATCTTCTGGTTGTGTTTTGTTTGTTCACAATACAATAAGGGAACTCAACGTTGCAGGAACCATCAAAAGCAAGATATTCCATCAACATTTTACACTAGGCTCCTTGATCCTTGCATTTCGGAATATAACCCCTCTCTCTCTCTCTCTCTCTCTCTCTCTCTTCTTTCTTGGGGGCCAATCAAAGGACGATGAAAAGTTTAGAAAGAACAGTGAATGCTCTAAAATAATACAGGAAACTTCCGCCCCCTTCTGAGCCTGCGACATAATATTGAAAAAAGGAGATTTAGTAAAATAAAGAGTGAATATGCTAATGAAATTCAATTGTCTTGTTATTACAGCCGACCAAACCATACTCTCTCTCTCTCTCTCTCTCTCTCTCTCTCTCTCTCTCTCTCTCTCTCTCTCTCTCTCTGGAGATATAATTAAAAAAGAAAAGATAACACAATGACTGTGATTGTGTAAACACATTACAATGTTACTTTTATTACAACCGCTGTTGTTTCTCGCGAGTTTTGAGAATTGGTAATTATGGAGAGGAGAATGAAGCTAATTCCCGAGTTGGTTTCGTTCGTTTAGGAGAGCTTTTGGGAGTTTTAGGAATTGGGGAATTTTACAGAT
Organism: Macrobrachium nipponense; assembly: GCF_015104395.2. NCBI lineage: Eukaryota > Metazoa > Arthropoda > Malacostraca > Decapoda > Palaemonidae > Macrobrachium > Macrobrachium nipponense. The sequence goes on from NC_061105.1 coordinate 33,365,345, forward strand.
TACCTTTGCAACTTGGCGAGATAAGGGAGAAGAACCAGTTCCACTGTCATTGAAAGGGACTATTGTTTTTCATTTTCACTTCATTTGCTATGGGATATATACGGAAAATTTTGGGTAACATTAATGACAAAATCCCTCATGATTATTATTATCATCGTTTTTATAGCAATACGGAAGTGGCAAAGTAGACATTAAAGTTACTAAGCACGCTTCCAAAGAAGACAATAACAACTAAGAAAGAAGAAAAAAGGACGTTAATATTCTGACTAAATATTAAATGAAAAGAAAACAAAACAATAATAGATGCGTGCATGCATTACCCGGACCTCTTGATACCCGAATCACTGCTTTGGTCAACAAAGGAACACAAGAGCAATAACAAGAAAGCGCCTTTTAAAATTCTAAATCTTCTCTTTACCTAGCGGAATCGTATAAAACTGAAGTGATTACCATTTTGATTGCCGGTGTATCAATTTACTGTTGAGGAAAAGATTCTTCGGGGGGAAAAATTCAGCCCAACTTCGCAGTCGACTGAGGAGAAAAATTGCATCCATTCTTAACTTTGCTCCGCAGTAATCATAAAACTTTACTCCGACTGTTAAGTCGAATCTTCCGGCTCAAATTTACATTTCTTCGGAAGAAGTAGAAGAGGAGGAGGAGGAGGAGGAGGAGGAGGATGTACATTGCACTATGGGTAATCTTTGCCATACTTTAAATTTTTGGAAAACCGATCAACAAAAAGGGTACAGATGATTTATATGTGCCATTGTGGTCTCGTGGGGGACGCCCCGGAGCCCAGGCCGATAATATATGGAACAGTGGAGGATGTGGATATCCAGATCTTTACAGACACAGGCGCGTCTATCAATTTAATGGACTATAATTTGTATCAATCCATGTTCTCCCATTACGCTCTGAAACCCTCAACGGAGACAGTGTGTGATGTGCAAGCCCATAGATTAAACACCCTGGGTTTTGTTAGAACACGATTTACTCTGGGTCATAGAGTGTTAATAGAACCATTTTTGGTTATAAAAGGGGTTGCGTTGGGCAGTACACTTTTACTGGGTCATCCTGCATGTAGAAGACACTAGATATCGGTCCATGCAGGTGTTAGTGGTATAACAGTTGGAATACCCGGTGTTTTTATTCCTTATGAGGATGCAAGTGAAAATGAGGATATGGGGAATACTGAAAATGGGGGCGCTTATTGGATCTTTTTAATAAACCCGATTTGTCACCCAAAAGAGCTCGATGGTTCTTAACTATTAGGGACTTCGATGCAAAGCTCAAATATATAGAAGGCAAATTAGATGTAGTTGCGGATGCCCTTAGTAGAATGGGATATGAGTCTCATAGAGCAAAGGCAGGATGAAGATGAAATTTTAGCAGACTCAAAAGCGTTTCTCAGAGAGGAATCAGTCAGGAAAGGTTATAAGTTACCTTTTTCAGGTTTAGAATTAGAAGGTAATCTATTGGTCGGAAAAATTAAGTATAAATTAAGGACTAGTGAAAGTAAAGGAGACACGACACAGATCGTAATTCCGAAAGTCCTAATTCCAGTGGCTTTGGATATAGTACATTGCACGTTTGGTAGTCCACACTTGGGGATAGAAAAAACGTATAATGAGGTGCGTGCTAAATATATTTGGAAAAATTTGGGGAAAGATATGAAAAATTTTGTGAAAAACTGTACAGCATGCAATGCGCAATGCTTGCAAACCCGCAAGGATAACTTCCTAGGAAATTTTTGTGAATCTAGATATGCAAATAAGTACCTGTTGGTAATAATAGATGAACTAACGAGGATAGTAGAAATTTTTCCACTTAAGCATAAAACAGCTGAAGAAGTAGCTATAGCATTTTATAATGGTATCATTTGTAGATATGGCTCACCCGAGGTTTTATTGACCGACAATGGCAGAGAATTCGTAAACAAGACTAAAATGTTTGGCAGAAGTCATGGGCATACAGAAAGTAACAATTATTCCATATAGACCTGAAGCGTATGGGTTATGTGAACGAGCAAACAGGAAAGTACTCGAAGCTCTCAGGAAGACTGTAGGAGGAAATGATAAAAACTGGGACGGATATATAGATGTTGTTAGACATAACATCAACACTATGGTTAGTGGTTCCATTAAAATATCTCCATTTGAAGCATTGTTTGGTTGCCAAGCACGAGGCACATTTGATCTGTTAAGTATACCTCACCATGGAGAAGATACAATCGAAGCATTAATTTCCACAGCAAAGGAGAGACATGCTTGTCTCAGCCGTAATCTCGAGGCTACGACCCAAGAAATGGTGGAAAGTAGTAACTAATAATAACATCGCGCAGTTGCATTTTTTTCAGATTTTGCAAATTGATGACGAAACGTGATTAATCAGTTTAATGGAACTTTTTTTTCCCTTTCATTATTCTACTATTTTTCTTATTTGTGCAAACTGCAGCGATTTGGCGTAAAAACTAGAAGTAATTATTTCATGATGAAAAACGGGGTGGAAAATATGGGAAATTACTGTAAGTTGAGAAATATTATAAGAGGTGCGTGGTGGTGATTTGCTGATTCCTGGCAGTATTGGTTTATTGGGGCTGAGTTTTTGTGGCTATTTTGGTGGTGAATTTATTTGTGGCTATGATATTTGGCGGTGATCTGTGGTTTTACGAGCCAAAGAGGTTGTGATTGTGGTTCTTTTTGGTGTTATGGCTCTTGGGGAGTGGCCCTAGTGCATTATGGTTTTGTGGGGCCCTATAAAGGTGTTGTATTTCATGAGGTTATATTTTTTTTTGTGGCTATGATTTTTGGTGGTGATCTGTGGTTTTACGAGCCAAAGAGGTGGTGATTGTGGTTCTTTTTGGGGTTATGGCTCTTGGGGAGTGGTACTAGTGCATTGTGGTTTTGTGGGGGCCTATAAAGGTGTTGTATTTCATGAGGTTATATTCACCAATGGTTATATTAGGCAGTATATAATTGTTATGCATAATTCTTGAAGTGTGGTTTTCTGTGGCTTATATCCTGACTAGGTGATTATCGGGGTTTTATATACATGTGGCAGTATCATAAATGAGTTACTTTGAGGTACATCAGTGATCAAATAGCTTAGGATTTAGCCTGTGGGGGACATTTTATAATTGGTGGTTTTTTCTAATAGATGTTTTCAAGAACAATTTATGGGGTACCCTTGAGGTGAAAACGAGGATGTCCTGAGGATAATTTTCGAGGAATGTGGTTCTATAGTATCAGTAAAGATTTATTGAGGATTCCCATCGAGGATTTAATAAATGAAATTTTTGGGCCATTTGCAGGAATGATGATTTCCGAGTTTACGAGTCTGACTAGACAAGTCCATAGTGCGATTTGAACACATGTATACACAGGTGGCTTAATGCTGACAATGCTGTGATGAAACCGATTGCTGATATTTTCTTTTGGAGTTGATTACTCAGATGTTTGCACCGTATTCAGGAATGTCGATGATGATATTCCATGGGGAAGAATTTAAGGGGTCAATTCTGGTCGATACTGATATGTTGCGGCAGCAAGTTGCGTGACGATACATACTACGTTTTATATGGAAAAGCGTTGAATTATATATATTTTTCCCCCTATACATTTTGTAACAGGAAAAGTTGGATTGTTATTATTGTTTTTTTACGTACAAGGTGTAATTGGGATTAAGCAGTTTCTTTTTTTATGGTAACTATACATAGGATTTCTATTATAGAAAGGAGGTACAATTTATCTTGTGATACGTAAGATAGAAGGGATATCAATATTATGTTTGATGGAGGTTAGCTGTATAAACATTACAGGGACATTGCTGTATACACATTATCGGGTTTTTGATAGTATTTTTGTCAGATACGGGATTAATAGTATGTGGTCATTTAGTGATAATAATTCTCCCAATAAGCTTAATAGGGGTCAGTAGATAAAGATCATATTTTATTTTAGTGAGGAATTTTAGCCCTTAATAACTGACTATGAGGTTGGGTATATTAGTTTATGACAGATTCGTGTGTTAAAGCAAGACTTTATTTGTTCTAAGATCATGTAGACTTTTCAGAAAGTCAGTTAGAACCTATTAATGACGAAACACAGACACACAATGACTTTAGAGAATTTCCAACTTCACACAAGGGTGACAATAAAAACCACATAGGATCTACAACGCCAGAAGTTGGATCTTCACACGGGCGACGATGTTAAGGGTCGCCTTTGCATTGACGAGATGTCGTCGATGGATCGTCTCAAGATACATTCTGGGACAAATCAAGAGTCTACAATCTTCTACAAGGCGGGTACAAGATGCACTTGCATGGGAGTCACGGGATATTTCAAGTTGACAACGAGGTGGCGGTTACGATTCCTCCATCGGAGGATGTTGATTCTACACTTCAGTAACAAGGGTGTTAGGATAGACCTACAGGGGTCGTAGACGCTTAATAATGGTGCATGCAGAGTCGTTTCGAGATGGTTCAAGCACTCAGCTGGGATCTACAATTATTCGACAAAGGTGTTCGTGAAACACTTACATGGGACCATGAGGCAGCTAAAGTTCTGCCTACACTGGAGATGGTTATGGTTCCACCGCTAGAGGATAACGATGGGGATGAATTCTTCTTTGACGAATGATACACAGTTCCAGTGATTGCATTTATAGTAGCTATAATGATAGTCGAAATATGTGTTATAGTGTTGTGCTTGTCTTTATTTTTAATTCTCTTCGTTATGTTGCATGGCGTACTTACGAGTTCTTATTCTCTCACTTCTTCTTCTTCTTCTTCTTTTCGTTGTTACGGGTAATGTTTGAAAGGTTATTTGTCATATGGGCTAACCTTCATCTATCACTAGTTACGGTTGAGTTTCTTCTCTCGTAGGAACATTTAGTTTATTTATTCTTCACTAAGTCTCTCAGGAGGTAATTTATATGTTAAAAACAGGGGTTGAATATCTTTGGGATACTGGGCAAGTTAAACACCTCTTCTGTAAAAATTACTTATAATTGGAATAAACACAGTTTACACACTACTACACTTCACTGGAACAGAGTGAGAAGGAACACAGCCTTCCCGTATAAGGTCTGGTTCTTGAATGGTTTTCTCTGGCACTTCAAATGAAGTTTTCGACCTAACTACTTCAATTAGCTCCTCCTCAAATGTCCTTTAGGACACCTCCTACTTCTTCATGAATGGCTTTCATTACTTCCGGTGCCACCTCTAGATTCGCCTGATTGGTTTCGTCCCTTGACGGTAACCACCCACTGAAGGAGTCAAAGTTCAACTTTTTTGGTGAGGAGGTTAGCACCTTACTGTTTTCCAAAACAAGTGCCAATTGTTTTGGTCTGGTTTACGAAACTGCTATTCGTGCAGACTTATGCTGTACACATCTACTCCCTTTTCTACCTTAACTTCTGGTAGATCCTTCATCACTCTACTTTCACTATATATATTCTACCAGTGGTTTTCCTAACTAAGTTTTCCCTAGCTATTTCTAGACAGACTCTTGTTGTTTCCTAACAACACTCGGCCACCTACTGGCAGTGACCTCAATGCCTAAAATTATAAAAATGATCATACATAATAAATACAATGTTGAAATAAATCAAAAATGGTTATATATATATACAATAATGCTAGTATATTAGTTACTTGAAGGCAAATTTTTCAGTAAAGACTTAATGGTGTTGAGTTTGTTAACAACTAACACTCTGACAATACATATGAAAGCAACTATGGTGAGTGCTAACAAAACAATATTTATCATGGACATGATAGGGGAAATGTCAGTCTTGTACATATGGAAAAATTGATTAGCTGCTTCAAGTTTGTCAAATGACTCTAACTCAAGTTTGGATAATTTGAAATCCTTGACATTATCAAAATTATTGATATGGCTAGATAAATTTAAGGTATAAGAAGCAAAAATGGTAGGCTTGTAGTACAAATAATTCAAAATAACTACTTCACAAGATGTCACAAAGGATTTTATGTTGTTAAATATTATCTGAGATTGATTATTCCTACAAGTGACCTTAGCTGTTACTTGATTCTGTGAAAACACTACCATTTCATCATACAAAATTTTGAGCTTTGAAAATCAGGACTGTAAGGGATATACTCACAGTATTATTCTCACCATTCCTGTCATTAATTAAATCATCATGCAATACAACTTGTTAAGTGGCTGATAAAAACCCTGTATATTACAAACAAACTCATTAGTTTTTTCTAGCATGATACAATCATCAAAATCTTTTTTCCAACTTAGTTCACCAACAGAAGTGAATTTTGTTGCAATGCAAAATGTACTATGCCTTGGTTCAAAACAATTGACTTGTTGTTTTACTAGCATTGGGAAAGGGTAAATGGAAATTAAGTTATTAACTTCATTATTGTTGAAGGGTATCACGACAATGTGATCAGAACCCTCTTTACACTAATCAAGCTATAGTAAGTAAGAACATCTTGCACCAGCGGTTTGAAGTGATGATCTAACATACATTTTTCAATTACAAGGTGCAACTCACTAGGACTGATGAGGTATGGTGATAAAATGTTTTTAGCGGCTAACATTACTGCATTTAACAGTTCCTTATGATTCAACAAAAAGGTTTCTGTTTCAAATAATAACTTAGTTACATACTGTGACTTGTTTAAGTCATTTATCTCTGTAGTATATTCTGAGCCATATTGTTTACAAAGTCCTTTAGTTTTAACAATCAAATCCTGGTTCTTGTTAGTTGCATCAATGACCTTAGTCATGATGGTACCTCGTTCCGCGGCCCATAACTCTAATTTTTCTATTCTAGCCCTATCTTTATCTACATCACCATCAGTAGCTACACCAAACAAAGTGTTTAAGGCTGTGCCAATAAACGGTAACAATGATCTTTTGTTAATCCTCCTCTTGGGTAACACTTGACTAATATCTTCCCTAAGCTTTAATAGAATAGAATTGTTCTGGTTATTGAGACATGAGACTTTCAATGTTTTCCATTAACCATTAGCTCCTTGTGCTGTTTGTGTACTGTTGTAATGTTGATGGTTACAACCGCTATGTCGTGTATCATCTTCACATGACCATGTTCTTTTAGGATTGCTCCTTCTTGATTTGCAAGAGGGAGATGCAGATATCGCTCACCATGAGCCATAGTGAAATCCATTTCCTGCAAATATATTTCTAAGCAGTAAACCTTATACAACAATGTTATTGACCTGTTGCACTTGGTCCTATCTTCCTTAAATTGTATCTCGGAGTCACTAATGCTGATGAGTATGGGAATCATTTACGTACTGTTTTCCTTACTACTTGACTCCTTAAATCTTTAAAAATTCTTTAAATGTTCTTCTGACCAAATGTCGGAATGTACTATTTTAATATGGTTCCAATGTGCAACAGTTTCACTTAAAGTTGATTCATGCATTAGCTTAAATTTATTTAACTTTAATCTTTCTATTACTCTATATGGACCTTGAAATTTAGGACTTACTTTAACATTAGGTCCTTCAACTTTGTGATTAAGCACATATACTTGTTGACCTATTTTTAATTCTGGGACTGTTGATTGCTTATTGTAATACTTACTAGATTTTGATGTAACTCCTTCAATCGAGCCCTTGTGCCTTTTTACGGTCTCGAAAGTCCGTCTTGTTTTCCATGCAACGTAGTCTTTCGTAATTATAAGTATAATCTTGGTGGAGTTGCTTCGTCTAATAAGTATTTGGCATTCTTTTCTGATAACCATATAACAGAAAGTGTGGGGTTTCCCCAATAGATTCATTTACAGTGTTATTAATAGTGAACTGACGTCTTCAAGCATTGAGTCCCAATCTTCAGTCGGTGGAGTTACTAAAGTTTTCAGTACATCCTTTATCTTACGATTTGTTCTCTCAACTGCTCCATTAGAGCTTGGTTTATAAGCTGTAACCTGACACTTGTTAATTTCATAAAACTCACACAATTTCTTCAAAATGTCACTAGTATTCTCCTGCATTATCAGATAATAATGTTTGAGGGCATGAATGTCTAGTAATTATTCTAGATTTCAGGGCTTCTCCTGCTACAGTAGTTGCTTGTTCTGTTTCTGACTGAATTGATCTTCAACATAATCTAGTCAATTAATCTATGAAAACCTAAAATCTGACGATTACCTCTAGTTGTGTTTGGAAATGGACCTACAAAATCCATTGAAACTACTTGAAACGGAGTTAATTCTGATGGATATTTCTCAAGAGGGGCTTTTACATTAACGTTACCCTTGTGTGTACGTTACAGATATGACAATTTTCAACAAATCTTTTAGCATCTTCATTGCAATTCGGCCAAAAAAATAGTTTTCTAGTGACTGTTCTACATGTTTTCTTTATTCCAGGATGTCTGACAACTTGTAAGAGTGTAGTTTTAATACTTCTTTGGTTTAGTGTGTTAGGTACATACAATCGTGAACAAGCATTCGGTTCATCTGATGTTTTTTATATAGAATTCCATTAATTAACTGAAATTCAGACTGTTCATCCTCATTTTGCATTAATTTACCCACTATTTTCTAATGTTAGCATCTTTTGCTGTTCGATCTGAACTCTTTCTAAATCTAGATCTATGATCTGACAACTAAAACGAAAGTATTAGTTGTGATTTGTTTCTCGTTTTCTTCTTACGAACCTTGACAAAGCATCTGCAATAGTGTTATATCTCCTGGGTTTAGGGATATATCTAAATTCTGGGGCAAATTCTAATACACTTATGAACCATCTGTTAAACTTCATATTATTTGTGAATGCTCTTTTCTTAAATAGATCACAAATAGGTTTGTGATCTGTAAGCACATTGACTTTATGTCCTAGCAATATATGCCTAAACTTACGTAATCCCCAATAAAGAGCTAAGCACTCTCGTTCGGTAGTGCTATAATTCCTTTCTGCAGCATTCAAAACTCTACTTGCATAATATACTGCTTCTCTTCTGGTTTTTCCTTGTTGCATTAAAACTGCACCTACACCTGTACTAGAAGCATCGCAGGCTAAGTAAAACAATTCCTTTTGAGAAATCTGGATACACTAAAATTGGATTTTCTTTGTCATCATTTCCTTGAGTGTTTGGAAAGCTCTTTCATGTTCTGGCTTCCATTCATAAATTACATCCTTCTTTGTTAAATCTGTTAATGGTTTGGCTATAGTGGCAAATCCCTTAATAAAAGGGCGATAGTAGCCAACCATCCCTAAGAATCTTCTTAAGGCTTTCAAGTTACTTGGGCTGGATATGCTACAATTGCCTTTATTTTACCTTCCTGCATACGCAGTCATTTTCACTGATGACATATCCTAAATATTCTAATGATTTCATCATGAATTGACATTTCTTAATCTTTATCTTTAATCCTGCGCTCTTTAGTCTTCTAAACATGTTTTCTATGTCTTAAAGTGACTATCCAAGTCCTTGCTTGAATGACCACATCAACTAGGTATACTGAAACTCCTCGATGTCTCCTAAGATTTGGAGCATTAATCAGAGTAAATGTTAGTGGGGACTGATGTAAGACCAAAGGCATAACTTCAAACTGTAAATGTTCCTTATGAGTACTAAAAGCTGTCAAGGGCTTGGATTCTTCGTCTAAAGGTACCTTGCCAATATCCCACTAAGCAAGTTCTAATGACGTAAATATCTTTGCTTCCACCTAATTGAGCTAACATATCATTTATAACTGGCATTGGCATCCTATCTGGAATGGTGTGTGATTTAATTTCCGATAATCTATTACCATTCTCCAAGTGCCATCTTTCTTTGGAAACTAATAAGAGAGGTGAATTATATGGTGATTTAGAAGGTACTATTACACCATCTTGTTTCATTTCTTCAATTAACTGATCTACGATCGGCCGTTGACAGATTGGTAGCTTATAGTTAGGGATATAAAATGGTTTAGTTCCATCTTGTATTAAAATCTTATGTTGCAAAGTATCTGTTCTGCCTAACTTATCTCCTTCTAGGGCAATGACATCTCTATACTTTTCCAATATTTGTAATAGTTTAACTCTATTCTGAGGAAAGTCTGTATTATTTACTTCTTTATTTAGAATTGAACTCGGTTCTATGCTAGAGAAGAATGCTTTTTCACTTAGTGTTAGTAAAGGATTATTCACTACAATTCCATGTACAAAATTCTATACCAGGTCTTAGTATTAGTGTTTTCTGTCTGAAAATTCTGGACGTATGTCTCACAGTTATTACCTTTCACGTGAACTAGAGAATTGTCCATCCTAACAAAGTCAGGTAAGTTTTCAATTAGTTAGCATTACGTCTTTTTCATGCAAGTCTTCGTCTGCCTTAGCCCTAAGACAAACTTTGGTTAGACATTGCGGGTTACAAAACTACTTCTTATAAGCCACAAAATGTGACAGTAGATCATCTGCAGTAATGATTAAACATATTCTTCCGTCATCTCGTATCTCTGAGAAATAACAGACATCTGTTTCATCCGAATTTTCATCCAGTAGTATTGTTGAGTTTAATTCACCCTTATTTATGTTCCTAATAACAGGACTTCATTGATATATTTTTCTTCTTTATTTCATCCATTATAAGATATGTACATCAATTTCTGATTCATCTTCATACATTTGTTCTCATGCATTAATATGTTCCGCGGCAATAAATTGTTCAGCTGCGTAAATTTGTTCAGAGTCAAAGCTCTGTTCAGAAAGTCTGAGTATCAAGGCTTGCATTGTTAATATTATTTATTTGTGCACGATCTATCATAGAATCCTTCCTGGCTAAGGACATTTCTTGTAAGTTATTATTTCTAACCACTTATTCCACTAATATCTGTGCTAGCATTATTATCTATCTTAGTTTCTTGGATGTTCGCTTCTCTAGAATGTCGTCTCAGATAAATTGATCAGATTTATGCAAGACTTTCCTTCTTCTAGCTGAAAACAAACATTTTCTCTATTTCTGCGTGGTAAATTTATTTTATTTTCTCCACAATCTAACATTATTCTACATCTCTGCATAGCCTTATATGAAACAGCGCTTGCGTAGGATAAAACCTTTCTTCTAATACTACAAATAACTTCCTTAAAAGTTTTGTCTAAAAAATCTCTATGTCCAGGATGTGACATTGCCTAGCGCCTTTATTTGTTTTCCGGCTATTCCCTTTATAATTCTACCAGGACCTTGTATTTCTAATATCTGCAAAGCCTAAATGTTTTGTTAATGTTTGTTTATCTATTATATTTACTGTACTGCCTGTATCTAAAAGGATTGAGCATGGTTTATTATTAATTCTGGTTGGATGATAGGTAAATCTTCTTGGCATATTTCTTATCCTTTACTGAAAATACTATCTCCTTATTTACTTCAAAAGGAAACTTGAAATTGAAATTATTCTTCCGTGACCTACCTTGTAAACTATTTCATTCTCATTTTCTACTGGTAAGGAAGCTTTCTCGTGTATTACCCTCTTCTGTAATTGTCACTGAGTCTGATTATTATTTTGGGGTGTATTACTTTGGGCATTATGGTTAGTATTGGTATTTCTGAAACCAACAACTTTTGTGTTAGGTGACTGTCCTATTACAATGAAGACATACCTTGGTCGCCCTACAATTCTGAGTTGTGTGGTTGGAATAACCACAATTTGCGCAATTTTGTTCCTGCTTGTTTATTTTGTTGTTCTATTATCTCCAGAGCTCTGACTGTGGTTTGGGCTGGGCTGAATGAATTTGGATTATTATTGTTTGGATTGTCCTCTATACTGTTGAGGCCTATTTTTACTATTCTTGTTTGCTTGGAAAAATTTCCTATTACTATATTTTGGATTATTCTTAGGATCTTATTTTCCCTGTTGTCTATGCTTAATATTCTAGATCTGTCTGGGACACTATCTGTCTTTCCTGGAAATTATTTCTATTCCTATTAGGGTTTCCATTATTTACAAAACCTGTAAATTCTTTTGCCAGATTTAGTCCCTTTTTACACATTTCCTCTTCCATAAATCTTAAAGCTGCTAGACTATCCTGCTTAGGATCAGGATCCTGTTTCTTAAAGACTTTTTTTTTCTTTTTCTTCCCCGATAGCGCCATATACTATAACCATGAACTATGTAATTCAAAAATCTCTTGCATACTGACTAAATCCTTTGTGTCACGACTAAATGCATCACGATCGCCAATAACTACGCCGGTTCGTTTCAAATCTGTGGTTAAGTTACGGATTGCATTTTCGATGTCCGTATGTAAGTTGGCGATACTATCCCCATCGTATTTCTGATGAAGGAAACGGGAGAGGTTATACCATTTATCCTTCTGATAAATGGGCTCCCACAATTCTAGACACACCTTCTTAAATTCATCGAAGGTCGGAATCTCCTGAAACTTAGGGGACGTGAGAGTGCGATGTGCATTCCCCTTTTCGGAACTAACATAGAGTAACGCTTCATCTATTGTCTTGCGTTCATCGGTAATTCCACTAGCTGAAATTCGACTTTCAGTCTCTGTTATCCACTGAGATACTGTATATGCTTCTAACTTAATTTTGTCAGGATGACCCCTTTCTACCCTACCGCAAAAGCGTGTGTTAGCCTGTGTATTACAGCGGCCTGTGCCATTCTAGAGTACCTAGTTTGTACTTGCAATGGGTAGGAATTTTATTATGATTAGTAACAATCACACTAGTCGTGGGTCTATTTGCTACTGTCGAGCTCGGTATTCTGGTTGGACTTTCGCTATGTGATCGTCGAGGAAAATTATTCGTCTGAGTATTTAATCTCGAGCGTCTGTCAGGAGTTGGACGTAGGCTGTAATGACTCGGATCGGGAGTTCTGCTTTTTTGTAACCTAGTAATAATTTCGTTAAAGTTTTTATGCATATCAACAGCATTAGACTAGATACAATTTAAAAAAATAGATGCATTGTTGTACTTACATTATCTTCATTATGGAGTCTGTCTTCCTTTTGCAATCCCTAGTATATAACCTACATCAAACGTTCTTATTTCCTAGTGTTTCCTTCCTTCAATCTGGAAAAACATTAACATTAATATATGCCGTTATTCCTTATTCACACCACTGCACTTTGTGAACTGAATGACAATATCTTTATTGTTCTAGATTTATCACAATCAATGAAGCAAAAAAAATTATTTTATCTTACAACTTTACGGCAAAGAAAAATTTTATCTCAAAACTACTTATGAATTATTTTATAAAAACATTTTTATATTACTGCAGTGTGAGAATTTTCTATTTTGATTTATTTTCAGACATTAATCTATCAGGATACTTTAAACTTTTCTTCTTATTGCTGGTTGCCGATCACTTCTGCGTCGTCGTCCGGCTCTGCCTCTGTTTCACTTGTTGTGGCGTTGTCCGCACGCTGTCGTCGTTCACACCACTGTTGGAGTCCAGTGCGCCTTGTCCATGGGGAAAAAATCGTAGCGATGTATGGAGAAATGGGCGCTATCTCAGGATTTATGATAGTTTAGCGCTCACAGGTTGATTGAAGAAATCCGTCGTCAGTCCTCGCTGCGTTGTATTCAATCTTCTTTTATCCGCCTTAATGCGTTTTTGCGTATTCCTTTGTCGAGTTTATGGCTTAGGAATGCGGCTATCCTAGTTCAGTATTCTTCTTAGGATTTCACTGTGTTTCGTCGCTCAGTTTCATTCGCCGTGAACTAGAATCGGAGTGTTGTTATGTCTACGCCGTTCGGAGTTTTTCATTCTTTTTCGTTGCCCTTTTTCTTTTTCTTCGTTCTTCGAGTTATTGAACTCGGAATTTCTTCTTTTTAATTGTAAAGTTCGTGCCTGGTTTTCTTGTATGTTTCTGACGCTTAAGTATTAGCGCTCTTTTATTGGCAGTTTTATATCTTCCACTCTGTTTAATTTTTCCACTGTGTGTGTGTGTGTGTTTTTTTATATTGGTGTTTTTTTGCACTTAGAATCCCACTACCGCTGTTCACCACTTATGTTGTGCTTGTCTTTATTTTTAATTCTCTTCGTTATGTTGCGTGGCGTACTTACGAGTTCTTATTCTCTCACTTCTTCTTCTTCTTCTTCTTTTCGTTGTTACGGGTAATGTTTGAAAGGTTATTTGTCATATGGGCTAACCTTCATCTATCACTAGTTACGGTTGAGTTTCTTCTCTCGTAGGAACATTTCGTTTATTTATTCTTCACTAAGTATCTCAGGAGGTAATTTATATGTTAAAAACAGGGGTTGAATATCTTTGGGATACTGGGCAAGTTAAACACCTCTTCTGTAAAAATTACTTATAATTGGAATAAACACAGTTTACACACTACTACACTTCACTGGAACAGAGTGAGAAGGAACACAGCCTTCCCGTATAAGGTCTGGTTCTTGACTAGTTTTCTCTGGCACTTCAAATGAAGTTTCGACCTAACTACTTCAATTAACGCTCCTCCTCAAATGTCCTTTAGGACACCTCCTACTTCTTCATGAATGGCTTTCATTACTTCCGGTGCCACCTCTAGATTCGCCTGATTGGTTTCGTCCCTTGACGGTAACCACCCACTGAAGGAGTCAAAGTTCAACTTTTCTGGTGAGGTTAGCACCTTACTGTTTTCCAAAACAAGTGCCAATTGTTTTGGTCTTGTTTATGCTGTACACATCTACTCCCTTTTCTACCTTAACTTCTGGTAGATCCTTCATCACTCTACTTTCACTATATATATTCTACCAGTGGTTTTCCTAACTAAGTTTTCCCTAGCTATTTCTAGACAGACTCTTGTTGTTTCCTAACAACAGGAGCTATCTTGCAAATATTAT
>NC_061105.1:33380634-33395634 GCF_015104395.2 Macrobrachium nipponense
ATAATATTTGGAAGATAGCTCCTATAACACATATTTCGACTATCATTATAGCTACTATAAATGCAATCACTGGAACTGTGTATCATTCGTCAAAGAAGAACTCATCCCTATCGTTATCCTCTAGCGGTGGAACCGTAACCATCTCCAGTGTAGGCAGAACTTTAACTGCCTCATGGTCCCATGTAAGTGTTTCACGAACACCTTTGTCGAATAATTGTAGATCCCAGCTGAGTGCTTGAACCATCTCGAAACGACTCTGCATGCACCATTATTAAGCGTCTGCGACCCCTGTAGGTGTATCCTAACACCCTCGTTACTGAAGTGTAGATTCAACGTCCTCCGATGAAGGAATCGTAACCGCCACCTCGTTGTCAACTTGAAATATCCCGTGACTCCCATGCAAGTGCGTCTTGCACCCGCCCTGTAGAAGATTGTAGACTCTTGATTTGTCCCAGAATGTATCTTGAGACGATCCATCGACGACATCTCGTCCATGCAAAGGCGACCCGTAACATCGTCGCCCGTCTGAAGATCCAACTTCTGGCGTTGTGGATCCTAAGTTGTTTTTGTTGTCACCCTTGCGTGAAGTTGGGAATTCTCTAAAGTCATCGTGTGTCTGTGTTTCGTCATTAATAGGTTCTAACTGACTTTCTGAAAAGTCTACATGATCTTAGAACAAATAAAGTCTTGCTTTAACACACGAATCTGTCATAAACTAATATACCCAATCTCATAGTCAGTTATTAAGGACTAAAATTCCTCACTAAAATAAAATATGATCTTTATCTACTGACCCCTATTAACCTTATTGGGAGAATTATTATCTCTAACTGGCCACATTATTAATCCCGTATCTGACAAATATACTATCAAAAACCCCATAATGTGTATACAGCAAAGTCCCTGTAATGTTTATACAGCTAACCTCCATCAAACATAATATTGATATCCTTTCTATCTTACGTATCACAAGATAAATTCTACCTCCTTTCTATAATAGAAATGCTATGTATAAGTCACCATAAAAAAAGAAACTGTTTAATCCCAATTACACCTTGTACGTAAAAAAACAATATAACAATCCAACTTTTCCCGTTACAAATGTATAGGAAAAAGGGGGATATATAATTCAGCTCTTTTCCATATAAAACGAAGTATGTATCGTCACGCAACTTGCTGCCACAACATATCAGTATCGACTAGAATTGACCCCTTAAATTCTTCCCCATGGAATGTCATCATCGACATTCCTGAAAACGGTGCAAACATCTGAGTAATCAACTCCAAAAGAAAATATCAACAATCGGTCTCATCACAGCATTGTCAGCATTAAGCCACCTGTGTATACAACATGTGCTCAAATCGCACTATGGACTTGTCTAGTCAGACTCGTAAACTCGGAAATCATCATTCCTGCAAATGGCCCAAAAAATCATTTATTTAATCCTCGATGGGAATCCTCAATAAATCTTTACTGATACTATAGAACCGCATTCCTCAAAAATTATCCTCAGGACATCCCCGTTGTCATCTCAAGGGTACCCCATAAATTGTCCTTGAAAACATCTATTAGAAAAAACCACCAATTATAAAATGTCCCCCACGGGCTAAATCCTAAGCTATTTGACCACTGATGTACCTCAAAGTAACTCATTTATGATACTGCCACATGTATGTAAAATCCCGATAATCACCTAGTCTGGATATAAGCCACAGCAAACCACAATTCAAGAATTATGCATAATAATTATATACTGTCAAATATAACCACTGGTGAATGTAACCTCATGAAATACAACCCCTTTATAGGGCCCCACAATACCACAATGCACTAGTGCCACTCCCCAAGAGCCATAACACCAAAAAGAACCACAATCACCACCTCTTTGCCTCGTAAAACCACAGATCACCACCAAAAATCATAGACAAAAACATTAAAACCACACCACCAAAAATATCCACAAAAACTCAGCCCCAATAAACCAATACTGCCAGGAATCAGCAAATCACTACCACGGACCTCTTATAATATTTCTCAACTTAACAGTAATTTCCCATATTTTCCACCCCGTTTTTCATCATGAAATAATTACTTCTGGTTTTTACGCCAAATCGCTGCATTTTGCGCAAATAAGAAAAATAGTAGAATAATGAAAGGGGAAAAAAAAGTTACATTAAACTGATTAATCACATTTCGTCAACAATTTGCAAAATCTGAAAAAAATGGAACTGCGTTATGTTATTATTAGTTACTACTTTCCACCATTTCTTGGGTCGTAGCCTTGAGATTACGGCTGAGACAAGCATGTCTCTCCTTTGCTGCGGAAATTAATGCTTCGATTGTATCTTCTCCCATGATGAGGTATATGTTAACAGATCAAATGTGCCTCGTGCTTGGCAACCAAACAATGCTTCAAATGGAGATATTTTAATGGAAAATCACTAACCCTAGTGTTGATGTTATGGTCTAACAACATCCTTATTAATCGTCCCAGTTTTTATCATTTCCTCCTACAGTCTTCCTGAGAGCTTCGAGTACTTCCCTGTTTGCTCGTTCACATAACCCATTAGCTTCAGGTCTATATGGAATAATTGTTACTTTCTGATATGCCCATGACTTCTGCCAAACATTCTAAAGTCTTGTTTACGAATTCTCTGCCATTGTCGGTCAATAAAACCTCGGGTGAGCCATATCTACAAATGATACTATTATAAAATGCTATAGCTACTTCTTCAGCTGTTTTATGCTTAAGTGGAAAAATTTCTACTATCCTTGTTAGTTCATCTATTATTACCAACAGGTACTTATTTGCTATCGAGATTCACAAAAATTTCCTAGGAAGTTATCCTTGCGGGTTTGCAAGCATTGCGCATTGCATGCTGTACAGTTTTTCACAAAATTCTCCATATCTTTCCCCATATTTTTCCAACTATATTTAGCACGCACCTCATTATACGTTTTTTGTTTTTTTCTATCCCCAAGTGTGGACTACAGAACCTGCTATGTAACTATATCCAAAGCCACTGGAATTAGGACTTTCGGAATTACGATCTGTGTCATGTCTCCCTTACTTTCACTAGTCCTTAATTTATATTTAAATTTTTCTGACCAAACAGATTACCTTCTAATTCTAAACCTGAAAAAGGTAACTTATAACCTTCCTGACTGATTCCTCTCTGAGAAACGCTTTTGCGTCTGCCAAAATTTCATCTTCATCCTGCCTTTGCTCTATGAGACTCATATCCCATTGTATAGAATCACTAGTAACTAGCGTAACTTGAAATCCTTCCGTATCATAAAAATTTCTACTAAGGGCATCCGCAACTACATCTAATTTGCCTTCTATATATTTGAGCTTTGCATCGAAGTCCCTAATAGTTAAGAACCATCGAGCTCTTTTGGGTGATAAATCGGGTAAATTAAAAAAAAAGATCCAATAATCGCCCCCCCATTTTCAGTATTCCCCATATCCTCATTTTCACTTTGCGTCCTCATAAGGAATAAAAACACCGGGTATTCCAACTGTTATACCACTAACACCTGCATGGACCGATATCTAGAGTCTTCTACATGCAGGATGACCCAGCAAAAGTGTGCTGCCCAACGCAACCCCTTTTATAACCAAAAATGGTTCTATTAACACTCTATGAACCCAGAGTAAATCGTGTTCTAACAAAACCCAGGTGTTTAATCTATGGGCTTGCACTCACACCGTTCCGTCCGTTTAGGGTTTTTCAGAGCGTAATGGGGAGAACTTGATTGATACAAATTATAGTCCATTAAATTGATAGACGCGCCGGTGTCTATAAAGATCGGATGTCCACATCCTCCACTGTTCCATATACTATCGGCCTGGGCACTGGGCCGTCGCCCACATAGACCACAATGGCACATACAAATCATCTGTACCCTTTTTGCTGATCGGTTTTTCCAAGAAAATTTAAAGTAACGGCAAAGATTACCCATAGTGCAATGTACATCCTCCTCCTCCTCCTCCTCCTCCTCCTCCTCCTCTTCTACTTCTTCCGAAGAAATGTAAATTTGAGCCGGAAGATTCGACTTAACAGTCGGAGTAAAGTTTTATGATTACTGCGGAGCAAAGTTAAGAATGGATGCAATTTTTCTCCTCAGTCGACTGCGAAGTTGGGCTGAATTTTTCCCCCCGAAGAATCTTTTCCTCAACAGTAAATTGATACACCGGCAATCAAAATGGTAATCACTTAAGTTTTATACGATTCCGCTAGGTAAAGAGAAGATTTAGAATTTTAAACGGCGCTTTCTTGTTAGTTATTGCTTCTTGTTCCTTTGTTGACCAGAGCAGTGATTCGGGTATCAAGATGTCCGGGTAATGCATGCACGTATCTATTATTGTTTTGTTTTCTTTCCATTTATTAGTTTTTTCATAATATTAACGTCCTTTTTTCTTCTTTCTTAGTTGTTATTGTCTTCTTTGGAAGCGTGCTTAGTAACTTTAATCTATTTTGCCACTTCCGTATTGCTATAAATACGATGATAATAATAATCATGAAGGATTTTGTCATTAATGTTACCCAAAATTTTCCGTATATATCCCATAGCAAATGAAGTGAAAACGAAAAACAATAGTCCCCTTCAATGGCAGTGGAACTGGTTCTTCTCCCTTATATCGCCAAATTGCAAAGGTAATCTGTAAAATTCCCAGATTCCTAAAACTCCCAAAAGCTCTCCTAAACGAACGAAACCAACTTCGTCCGTATTAACTGGGGAATTAGCTTCATTCTCCTCTCCATAATTACCAATTCTCAAAACTCGCGAGAAACAACAGCGGTTGTAATAAAAGTAACATTGTAATGTGTTTACACAATCACAGTCATTGCCATATCTTTTCTTTTTTATTATATCTCCAGAGAGAGAGAGAGAAGAGAGAGAGAGAGAGAGAGAGAGAGAGAGAGAGAGAGAGAGAGTATGGTTTGGTCGGCTGTAATAACAAGACAATTGAATTTCATTAGCATATTCACTCTTTATTTTACTAAATCTCCTTTTTTCAATATTATGTCCCAGTTTCAGAAGGGGCCGGAAGTTTCCCGTGTTATTTTAGAGCATTCACTGTTCTTTCTAAACTTTTCATCGTCCTTTGATTGGCCCCCAAGAAAGAAGAGAGAGAGAGAGAGAGAGAGAGAGAGAGAGAGAGAGAGAGAGAGAGAGAGGGTTTATATTCCGGAAGAAATGTTTTGATGGAATATCTTGCTTTTGATGGTCCTGCAACGGTTGAGTTCCCTATTGTATTGTGAACAAACAAACACAACCAGAAGATAGCAGAATATTAATTATTGCTGAGATGTGTACGTGCCAATTTTGTAATCTCTCTTGTTTTTTTTTTTTTTTTGTTTTTTTTGTCAATACTTCATAGAGGAAGTTTTATCGTGCATTTGTTTATTTTTTGTTTTTTTTTTGTCTTTATTTTCTTTGTTCCAAGTGTGACTGCATAGACTTCTGGTATGTAATTGCTCAGTCTGTATGTGTTCTCTTTATATGCCAGCTATTTATTACTGCATTTGACTTTTACATATTAACTCAAAACAAAAAATGAAAAGAACTTTATTTCGCTCTCGATTTTCCTCTTTAGGTTTTATTATTGTAAACCGGAAGTTCATCATCTGTCTGTTGAGGCGTCACACAAAGAAAAACGTGTGTTTGGTTTGGTTTGCATTCTGTTAATCTTCTTATTTTTTTATTATTTATTATTTTCTTTTGCGTACTTTCAAGTCAAAAGCTTATGAACCTTGAGAAGTAACGTCAAGGATGATTTTGGGGTGGTTTCCCTTTTTCTCACTCTAGTATATGCATCTGGAAATCGACAGCATTTTATGGTATCAGGACAAAATCCTTGCCAGAATTCCCCGTTTTCTTCTGTATGCTTGTTTGTTTTTTCTAACAAAGCAATAATTTTTTTTTACTAACTGCTACATTAACTAAATTTTCTTACTGTCATAGCAGGTGAGTCGTTTGCTCATTTTTTTTTAAAATGTGATATATTTTGTTCTTACTTACATAGTTTAACGAAATCCCTTTACAAATAGTTCATTTAGAAATCACTGTATGCACATACGTATGAGTGAGAATATACTCTCATACCCTTCTTCATGATCAGTTTGGGAGTATGTTCCTCGATCTCCTTATATTCCGGAGCGGGTTCGAAATTCTACCAAGGCAGGATCCTAGGCTTTTTGTTGAAAAGCATATCCTACGAGTGTGAAGAAATCCAGAATTCAAGAGGGCGTTGGTTTATTGCAAATTATAAACCTATTTTGGGTAAAAAGGTGACAAGCAGATTGTAATATATATATATATATATATATATATATAAACTATATATATATATATATATTATATATATATACATATATATATATATATATATGGTCATGTGGTTAATGCCTCCACATTCTGATATTCTGGGTATGGGTTCGATTCCTGCTACGTACGTCAAAATTACTTCATTTGCATCCTAGGTTTATAGAGAAAAGCATATCCAACAAGTGTTAGAAAATTGAGAGAATGTATATATTTGGTTGTATGTAAAAAGATATATGTATACACAAGAGAACCTGTGTTCCTTCATTTGCAAACGTGTGCGAAGGCTAGGAATCAGAGTAACATGTTGTTAGTCTGTTATTGTAGCTTGTGTAGCAACTTTTTATTTAATTAAAAGACCTTTTCTCTCCTCTTTCTGTGTTCAATATAACCTCTCTGAAGAATCCGCAATCTTTAGTTTCTCTTCCGCTAACCTCGTGAACTAGTTCTTTGAAAATAAGTAGTTGTTTGATCTGGTCGCTTAACCTCTTTCTCTCTCTTTCTCTGGTTGGGTAGGAAAATGAGGTGGCAAAAGAAGAACCTTAAACTCACATGGAAGCGCGCACACACTCTCGGTTTCGGCACATTCAATTTGCAGGCTCAAAGGATTAAGCCCCAAGTCATCTTGATAAACCTATGAATTAAAAGAACATGAAATTCTCTCTCTCTCTCTCTCTCTCCTCTCTCTCTCTCTCTCTCTCTCTCTTTGATACGATCATAGTGTACCTTTATTGCGATGCGGCTGTATTTATAATGATGATCAAATTCATAATGGATAAAGCTTGAAAATAGTAAGGTTGTATGGAAACAGTTAGAAAATAGTAAGGCTGTGTGGAAACAGGTAGGAAATAATAATAATAATAAGAAGAAGAAGAAGTAGAGATATACATAATATCAGTTTAGATGAACTCTTTCTGCTGTTTCATCATGAATATTACACCAACTTTATTGAAGGAGTTACTCAGCCTCAGCTGTGTTGGACCAAATTGGCATCAGCTATCTTTGGGTCAGGCTTATCTTCCATTCCACTACTAACAGACGATGGTAGATGGGTCACTGGTTCTAAGGAAAAGGCTGAACTGCTTTACCGAGCTTCCTGATACTTGTCATCCAGAACCTATAGTGGCAAAATTTGCATTTTGCTTAAGGGATGTTAAGAAAATTCATGATAATCTTGATAGCTGGGGTGGAGAGAGATCCTGGTGGTTTCTACCCTTTATTTTTTATGTGCTATCATCCAAGATGGGTATATTTTTTAAATTCTATGTGGACCTAGTGCCTTTGTTGATGAGCTCAAGCCTTGTAATACAGTGCCTGTTCCAAAGAATGGTATATCTGCTGACTTGTAACTACAGGCCAATTTCTATTGTCCCTGTGCTCTCCAAAGTTGCAGAAAAAAAACGTATTTTTAAGCCACTGTGTAAGTCTGTGGAATCTAAAGGATTGTTTGCTGATAGTCAATATGCATATAGGAAGCAGTTAGGTTCTTGTGATGTTCTTTTGTATCTGACATGCCATTTGCAAGAAAACCTTGAAAAGGTTGGGTGTAGGGGTATTTCAAGTAGATTTTAGAGCTGCCTTCGATTTAGTAAATCAAAAGGCATGTATAAACTTCAGAATCTTGAAGTGAGTATATATGTTTTAGATTTACTTCAGGAGTTACTTACAGGTAGGCAGCGGTGAGTTGCTGTTGATTAGATTTGAATTAACCAAGACCTATTGTGTCCAGAGTTCCACAGGTTTGTGTTCTTGATTCACAGTTTAATCTTAACATATACAATTGGTATGGTTGTTGGCGTGGAAAACAAGATTATTCAGTAAGCTGATGATGCAACACTTATGTTATAGTAAATTTTCCATTTTACCAGAAATGAAGCTCTCCTTAGTCTAAATCATCAGTGGGTTAGTGAATGGTGTAGTCATTGGGGTATGATACTGAACTTCCAGTAGAATGAAAACACTATTGAATAGCAGATCTCACACAGATTTTCCATCCCATCCTCCCTTTCAGATGGATGGGACTCTGCTAAATGAATCTGAAACTTCAACTTTTTTAGGTGTAAGTTTTGACTCGCACCTTACTTTTAAGAAACATTTAATGAAAGTGTCAGCAAATTCTGCATGAAAGTTAAATAATGGACATAAGGTCTCGTATATTTATAAGTGTTAAAATCAGTGGCAGCTGTTTTAGGTCATTTGTACTTCCTTTACTAGAATACTGTTTTCTGGTGTGAATGTCTGCCTCTGCCAGAGATTTATTTCACTTAGATTGATGGATTGTGGTGGTAAGTGTTTCCTAATATTAGTAGTTTATGACTTTGTAATAGAAGTAGTTAGTGTGGTAAGATTCAAGCGAAGATGCAATGGATTAACTACCTAATACATTCTCCCAGCATTTTAATAACTTACATTTTTTATTGACTTATTTAGTTATTGGTTAATTTATCTTTACTTTTTTAATAAGTGACCTTTTCTTTTTGTATTTTCTATTACTTTTTGTTACTTCTTTCTAATGAACATCATATTCTTTTGAAACTTTAATTTCAAGTCATTGACCCCTTGGGCTTGTTCCATATGGATAGGGTTCATCTTCCAATTAATGATAATATAATAATAATAATAATAATAATAATAATAATAATAATAATAATAATAATAATATAATAATAATAATAATAATAATAATAATAATAATAATAATATTTACAGCTGGTAGACCCTCTTTCAAAAATGTATTATTGAAAGTTTTTAGCTCCGTCAACTGCATTCAATTTATTAAGTTTTCTCTGTCTTTCTAATAACTGATTTTTCAGGCTTATTAAATTCTGCCAGTAACCCACTGATGTTTCCCATTCTTGAAGAGGAAAGCAGTTGTAAATCAGGGGGTAATTATACTCCTGACAAACACACCGTATCGGTTACAGGTATAGTGTGTATATCTTTACCTGAGTGGTAAATGAATCAGCTGTTCAGTTCTCTATCCTTCTTCCATAGAAAATCTTTGTTAGTGTTGATTCTAGGCCACGTTTCACTCAGGCTTTGCTGTCGTGATCACGCCGAGAGACAAAAGTAGACTACCTGTCACTTATTGTGAGTCATGTTTTTTTTTTATATAGGAGATGATCAGCCAGGGGTTGAATGTATGCTGATTGCCTGGCGAGATTTTCTCGTAACCAAAACTTAAGGTTGATGTTCTCTCTGCTTCAGCCTTGCTTAGCATCAGGGCTGGCATGTGATGTCACTATCTGGTATTACCTGGGGAATATTGTGATTGGTCGCCAAACAGTTCACTATCTCTCGTGTGTTTCCCAGCTGGGAATGTCGTTTCCCATTGTGTCTGGTGCAGGTCTATGTGCTGTTAGGCAGGAGGAACATCTCTTGAGTGGTATTCAATAAGAGCTTCTCCTGCTCTATTAAGACCCTTCTAGCAACTGTAGGTGTTTTGGTTCAGGAGCTTTTCCACTTATTTTTATATTCCTCACTGTTGCATTCCTTGTGATGCTGATATGGTGGCATCTCTCCTTTTGATTTTTATGATGCCCTCTTGAGCATGGCAAGAGATCCTGTTTGCCAGTTTCATGGTGGTCATACCAACATAGGAGCCAGGGCATCTACAGACTGGGCATTTGAAATGGGTTACCACGTCGTGTTTATGGGGGATCTCTTTTCTGTGGGGCTGAGTCATTTTGCATAATCAGATTTCTTGTGCAGCTATTCTGATACTAAATGGTGAGGTTCAGCTGGCTGTTGATGTTGATTCTGAAGACGTTATTTGTGATGATTTTCTTAATGACATGTTTGTCTTCTAGGTATACCAAGTGCTTCCTCACCTTATAATAAAGAATAGCACTTTGAGGATCGGGCTTTAAAGTCATCGGTGCAGCTGCTAATACCACACATTTCCAGCCCATCATCAGAGCCCATGGTTTAGGGGGCATGAATGGGAATGTCAAGACCCTGAAACATGGGAACCCCTTACGTCCTATCATCAGCCAAACCCCCACACCTACCTATGGATTGGCTAATGCCTCAACCACATACCACAGCCTCTGTTCATCAGCAGAATTCTTAGAAAAGATCAAGGGCTCCCGAAGAGTTCGAGATACCACCTCTTTGGACTTTGAATACTTACTTACCAACTTTCCAGTAGATTTAAATGTTGCGCTAAGAAGTGATAGTTGAGGAGTTGGACATCACGACTGAAGAAAGGAAATGGTGATGATGTTCACATACAAGGCTAAAAGAGTGGGCGCAGCTAGGAGCTGATGGGACAAAGCAAATACCCTTCATAAATGCTGCCAGTGTATCAGGTGAGGTTTACTGACGGTACTAAACCCTTACGCTATCGATAAAATAAACCAGATCCAGCGGCTTCTTTCCAAGTAATGCATACCCAGATCCTTGCTAACTGTGAGGATCAACTAGAGACTGTTTAGATCTTCTAAGATGCCCAACATCCAAGGAAGGGACGGAAGCGCTACAATAAAACTTGAAGTTAAGCAGCTGATGAAGTTATTGAAATCTTTCATATTGAGCCGAGGTTTAATCAGTTGCCTACAGGAATCGCGAATGGATGCATGAAGTCCAATTTAATTTTGCATTTACATACATGAAAGCACTTAGATTATCAACAAACAACGAGAGAGAGCGAGAGAGAGAGAGCTAACAGCTATTGTAGGAGAATACTAAGCTTTAAGAAATAATAAGAAAATAGTACGTAGTAAATAAATCGAAGAAAAGGGATAAGAAGCAGACCAAGAAAGGAGACTCATGAGTCCAGAATACTGGACTATTCAAGTTCCCTATCCTCCAGTCAAGGTGATAGGTTAGTTACGTTATACATGCAAGTTGAAGTAGACACTAACCCTAGTAAACTTTAGTCAGTCTTGGTTGGTTTGGCCGTGGTTAGAATTCCACACTAGGCCCGTTATTCGCTGCGACCCTGTTATTGCCACGGGCCTATTAGTGACGAACGAGATAAGTGACCTGTAGTGACAAGTTTCAAAAAAAAAAAAAAAAAAAAATACAGAATCAATCAAAATATGCTTAAAATAAATAGAATCGTATAACTGGCTTATTTTTCTTGCTTTTTAATTTTTTTATTTTTTATGACAAAGTGAATTATTTTCATTACCATTATTGTATGTTATTGTAATGTTTGGTTTTATTGTAGCTGAACGTAAAAGTATGTAAATGATATGTGGTAATTATTAAAATGCTGAATTACGTTGGTTTTTTTAGTAATTCATTTCATTGTGGTTGCTCCCATAGCATGGAGTACAGTAACACCATTTCCACCAAATCTGCCGTCATCGTTACTTCTTAATGAATGCCCCTGTACTTCATATTTGTGAGAAACCTACTTCTTGGCAATGTGATGGTTACGGAAGGTCAACCTCAAATGTTGCCGTTTTTCTCTAGAATGTAAACAAAAGCTCCTAACAGGAAAGAGGGAACGTAGCATCTGTTACGAGCTGTCTAACTAGAACGAAAAGAGCGATGAATGAGGAAGTAAGTTCCACGTCATGGATGAGACCTTCTGATGATGGAGGAGATCGGCCCCGCGCAGCCTTGTGCTGGCACGGGCTCTTGCTCTTCAGCAGCCCGTATAAACATTACCACACTTATGGGCTGCCTGTATCTAGGGTCCATTAAGGTTTAAAACTGGGCATAATCTAAAGCAACCATTTAAGACTTGCGTGAAGTCCCAAGCAGTAAAGGAACTTAGATTATTTTATCAGAAACTTGCCAGGATGATTGGAATCTCGTTTTGTTCGTTGACATTAAATAGTAAGTGTCTTTGGATACTGCACAAATCCGCAATAGCTGAGCGATCCACCTCCCTAGACGTCACATTTTTCTTCCTCCGAAAATCGAATATTTTATTGCCTATCCTAGCGCCCACCTCTCTGAAAACTGTGTTATCATCCTAACGAACGCAAAGAAACAGACAGATACCAAAAATCAAACAATATGACTGGGAATATTAATTTCCTTGGCATATGAAAACTATCAGTAGCTTTAATATTCATTAACGTCTGTCTCAGTAATAGATCATGTCATGTCATATGCGTTTTCTACTTTTACTGTTCACTGAAAAGAGAAAGATGCACGAGGAAGCTGGATTGAGCGAATGAGCGAACGAGAAAGCTAAAAGGAAACTTATCCCACATTCCCAAATTCGAATTTTCTCCAATGGCAAGTGTCCAAAGTCCTAAAAGAAGAGAGAGAGAGAGAGAGAGAGAGAGAGAGAGAGAGTTGAGCAGCAGTCAATAGCACGGGAGCTTTTTGGAAAGACGGGTGAAAAGTTTTGAGGAATATTTCTCTGGGGCTTTTCGGCCTGACAGCTTTTAATGGATAAAATTCATGGTTCTTTTTTCAGTTTTAGAAACTGCGGTCTTTACCGGGATTATCGGAAAAACATGATAAATGATTTCGAAAGACTTCTCCTCCCTTTTCCCCTTTTCCTTTCCGAGTTTTTCCTTTCCCTATTTCGCTTTCTTCTCCTCACTTATTGATACGAGCCTTTCAGAGTATTTGCTTTTACGTGTTTGTATTTTGACTTGTTTTTAATGTCGGCTTCTTTCATTGTCCTCTAAACACAATATTCATCTTTTTATGTTTGCAGATTTTTTTTATAACCCAACAATCTTCAGTGTCATTTCCCTGCTTTCTCTTGGTTTTCTTTTGTACATTTTGTAATTAATATTTTAAATTATCTATTGTAATTTTTTTCTTTTTTTATAATTTACCACTTCTAAAGAACTCTTAGAGAAAACTTTCCCATTTGCAGTTATTAC
This sequence comes from Macrobrachium nipponense, assembly GCF_015104395.2. Classification (NCBI taxonomy): domain Eukaryota; kingdom Metazoa; phylum Arthropoda; class Malacostraca; order Decapoda; family Palaemonidae; genus Macrobrachium; species Macrobrachium nipponense. The sequence goes on from NC_061105.1 coordinate 33,393,769, forward strand.
TTTCTTTTTGTATCTACGACGTTTCTAAACATTTTCTCTTTTCATTTTAAGATTTTAAGGCTTCATACTCTCTCACTGTATATTAATTGTAACTACTTTACATTTCTAAGGTTTTTTGTTTTTATTCCTCTATAAGATTATCTTAGTAGCGAATTGAGTTTTCTGTCATAATTTCTTAACAATTAAAAAAATATATAAGCTCTTGAACTTCCTGAAAATAATCAATATTTCATTGTTTTATAGATCACTCTTTCTCAAAATTTGATTAAAATTTATCAGCTATTTTTTTAACATTGCCTTTCTTCAACCAACATGGTCGAATACAGAAATACGGTCTACCATTCACATGAAGTTCATGAATTCATTATTCTCCAATATAACTAAGAAAGGTAATTAAGAAATTCAGTATAGCTATAAAGTCAATAAAAACATTTCAGAACCATGACTGAAAATAAAACAAATCTTAAGGAGTCGTTCACAATCTCACTCCACTAAAGTTCGCTCAGTATCAAATAAACTTTCTTTGTTTACAAACACTGTCATCTGGCGATGTCAACATCAGCTGATCGCGAAATAAAATCTCGGAGAGTCAACGTCGGAGGAGGTTAAAAAAAAGAATGAAAGAAAAAAAATATGTCGAACTAGATGCGCCGTGTTGGTTTTGTGAAGTTTTGTCTTTTTCTCGAGGTCTTCAAACTTCCATTATCCCATACGGCTACAGTTTAAACAAGAATAGCAGACCAGTTTCTAAACTTCCATCTGTTAAAAAGTTTCCAAGAAAGAGGAGAATATCTACGTACAAGTCTCTAGACACTGAAAAGTGAGGCTTTTAAGGCTTCTGCACTGTAACGTTTCAACTTCTTCCACAAGTTTTTCTCCAGCTGTATGATGCAAACGGTTATAAACAGTATAACATTTTGAAACTATCTGGAACATTACTTCTGGAAGAGTACGTTCTCATTTTTACCAACATGACATACAGGTAAGCAGGCTGAATGGGGGTAAATTGAATAAAATGTACCTTTTTTCGTCATATTTATGATTTATATACATGCAAGTACTTGTTTATCGATTTTCTTTATTAGATAGGGCGCTCAAGTTTCAGTCTCATTTGCATTCATGATATGAAGTAATCAAGTGAGCTTGAACTTGATACAAAACACTCAAACTCAGACCAGCATATATGTATGTATACTAAAATATGTATATTTTTTTATATTTCAAGAGATATTTACTTGCTGAATATACAGGACAGAAGATGAAATAATATATATGGCTGTAAGAATACTACCACCGTAGGTCCTGCGTGGCGTAAAAAGGCGACCAAAAGGACCGCTGCTGCCTCGCCAGTCTCACTCTTGAAAAAATCCTGCCTTGCAGGTGGACTTTTTTAGTCAAAGCCAAGGCCCACCGCCAATAAACTGTGGTGATGACAGCAAAGACATGCGGTCGTAAAACCCCTTTGCCAAAACAATAAGCCATGCCTGATGTAAGGAATAAGGCGCATCAGGCAACCGACCCCTTATTGTAGGGATAAACGTTTAGGAAATAAGATTATATAATATATATATATATATATTCTATATATATATATTCCATATATATATATATATATAATATATATATATATATATATACCATATATCCACCTACATACATACATACATACATTCATACATAATAACTGTATGTATTAATGATTCATTTTATATAGAACAAAAAATCACCCATGGCGAGTTATTATACAATACGTGGACTGAAGTCCATATATGTGTGTGTAATATATATATATATAATAATATATATTATATATATATATTATATATATATATATATATATAATATATTCATATATAATATACTATA
>NC_061105.1:33400634-33420634 GCF_015104395.2 Macrobrachium nipponense
TTATTATTATTATTAATTCGGAAGAAGACCCTCTCTCATGCAAACTTCATTGAACAATATGGCAACTACATTTCTTAAAAAATGATTAAAGCAATCAACAGTTGAAAATGAAATAGGATCTTTTTCCTTTGTTGGATTCGACGGCTATCCTATCCAAAATATCTCTCCTCTCTCTCTCTCTCTCTCTCTCTCTCTCGTCTCTCTCCTCACTCTCCTCCTCTCCCTCCCCCTCATCTCTCTCTCTCTCTATATATATATATATATATATATATATATATATATATAACATTTATACATATATACAGATATATACATATATATATGTGTGTGTGTGTATGTATGTATATCTGAAAGGGTAGGCTTTGATACCCATAAAACGAGCGAAGAGATGCAATATAGACGTGAATAGCGCACTGTGCGTGCAGGGAGGGTCGACGTGCTCCAAATGAGCCGTCTTTGCAGAAGCATGAAACCGCTAATGTTGCGTAAGCTTGCTACACAAGGGCTTCATCCACAGTTAAGAACGTAATGCAAATGTTTTGTGTTTAAATAGATAAATACATGGGTGGAGCAAGGGGTCATGATAATAATAAAACTAATAATAATAATAATAATACTGATCCCCTTAACTGTCACAATTTTAACGACTAACCACTCTGCTCATGACAGTCATCGATGATCGCAATCCACGAATTTCAGTCATATAATCGTTGCTGCATGATTTTGACGGGCGTTCGGAAGTGTTATCCGAATTGACGCAGTAATGAATATTCCATTGAGTTCAAAGTGAAATTAACATATTATTTCCCCCTGACAGATGGAGGGTCAGACAGTTTTAACCGTTTTTAAAATTTTGCGGTCTTTCACGGTGTTTTGACATGAGTTTTATTTAGGCTGCTTTAACGTTGGATACTTTAAGGATTGTTTTACAGCACAATTCATTTCATACTGGTTTTATATTTGAGAAAATTAAGATGTTTTAAAACGAATGAAACAAGGAGTAGAACTCCTATGTAAATGCAGTTGCTTCATTGCCGTTGTAAAAGTCGTTTTAATTATTTACTTTCTTAATTGTCATTGCAGTGCTGCTTCCAGATAATTTCACTGTCCACCGATTTAATATTAAATTTATTCAGAACTACTGCATAAGTTATCAGTAAATTTTTTTAAAGTTTAAATTCATGCGTCATGAAAAACTTTCGTATGTTTGAATTTCAAAGCAGTCTTCTTTTACATATAATTTAACAGTTTAAACTTTCAGTCTTTCGAAACTTATAAAACAAAACGTGTAACGCCATTTTAGGATTAATTTTTATAAAACGGCACTGAAGTCGACTTCTCTTACGGCAGTTGCAAAAGAGAAATTGGTACAGCGTCGTTTTAAAATGAAATTCTGATATTTGTGGCTTTGTCCTCCCGGCCTGGAAAAATGGCTAAAGTTCCTCAAAGTTGTTTGTAAGTAATGTTGTAAGTAATGGTGTAATTACTTGCTGTCCTTCCCGTCCCTTCAGGAGTTCAGTACTTTAGCTTTTCAATTTTCTTTTTGGAATTTTGTTGGCTTTTTTTCTCTCTTTCTCGGGAGTTTGGAAGTTTCCAATTTCTTTGGGTTTTGTACTTTAGTTTTTATTTTATTTTTTAAGTTGTGCCTTTTTAGTGGGCGGCCATTTTTCTCTTGAAATACAATATTACCTCTCTTTAATTTTTTTTTATTTGTTTAATTTCACCTTTTACCTTTTATTTTTAACAGGGACGCAATGATTAAATCTAACTGATTTAAATCAAGTGATAAAATTATTATTGATTTGTCCATGAAATAATCATGATTTTTTAATTTTATTTTCTTAGTATTTTTTTTTTATTTGAAAGCAAGCAAATTGAAAAATATGGTTTGGAGGTTAATAAAAACTTAAGCATAACTGTGCTGCACCTATTTATTTTTATATAAAAAATATGCAAGTACATATTTTAGGCCAGAACTGGAAACCTAAAAGATGAATTAATAGTAATTCTGTCATACGAGTAAAATACATTTTGGAAAAAAAGAGTGAAAAAACATCTAACAAATAAAAAAAACAAATAGAAAAATCAAATAAGTAACTGATTTTTTTTATTTTTTTTATTTTTTTTATTTTGAAATATAAAAAATCACCAACCCTGTTTTGTAACGACTTTCTCTTCTTAAATCCTCTTCCTCGTACTCTTATTGAGTCTTCCTTCACTTCCTCATCCTTCTTGGCATTGGTCTCCTCTTACCATTTCCCCTTACAGACGTCTTCTTCCGCCTCCTCCTTTCCTCTTCCTCTGAGCAATGATCTTCCTACTTCGTCTTACTGTTTCCTTTCCACCCTCCTCTTCTGCTGCAGTGACTTCTTCGACAACCTTCCTCCTCCTCCGCCTCCTCAAAGACCTTATCCCTCTCGCCTCCGCCTTCCACGACTCTTACACTTGTACTCTTTCTCTACTCAAACTTTTTTTTCCTCGTTCGGTTTCCTGCAGCAACAACAATACAAGGCGAAGCCGCCGGAGAAACCTTGTAAAACACGAAATACTACTTTTATCAGAGAGAGAGAGAGAGAGAGAGAGAGAGAAGAGAGAGAGAGGAGAGAGAGAGAGAGAAGGGGGCGAAATATGGAGTCTGTTAACTTGAGAGAGAGAGAGAGAGAGAGAGAGAGAGAGAGATTGGAAGGCCAAACTTGTGTGTTTGTTTGTGTGCACTAACGAGTGTTTTTGTTGCTTAGCAAAACAAATCGAGGAGGTAAGATTTCCTTTCAAGCCAAACTTGGCCCATAACTTAAGGCACAGCTGAGGGTAAAGTGTCAATTAGAGATACAGAGGAAACCGTCATGCCGCTGCAGACCGCAAAAGTTTTTAACAATTTATGACACAATTAGCTGACTTAATGAAATCTCTTCCGAAGGGAAGGAACAGGGCTGGTTGCGCGGAAGCGGGGGAAAGAAAGCATCGGTGGGCGAAGGGGGGGCGGGACCGCTGCTTACAGAACTTTTGGAACATGGTTGGAGGCGGGAAGAAGCTGAAACAGCTTTTTGGAAAGGAGGTCTTCAGAGCAAAGGGAGTGTGGTGGGTGGGAGAGCTGAAGGAAAGGTTATGTTCGAAGGTGCTGCAAATGAACTTGTATAGTAGGGGAGTCGATGAAAGGTCATTATGGAAGGAAAGGGGTGAATCTGAAGAGCTTTTGGTAGAGAGAAAAAGGAGGGCGAATTTGAAGGTGCTATCTGACGGCTGACAGAATAGAGCGGCAGCCCGGACCGTTGAGATACAACGAACGAGATACCGACTGTAACCCCTAACTGGTATTTAGGAGTAGAACTTGTAAACTGTGAAACTGACCGTCTGCCGAAAATATATGGGTGGCTTACTTAACAAGCACCACTAATTGCTCGTTAGATTTTGGGTCTAGATCCAATATATGAGATACCAGATGAAACTAATATATAATATATCTGCAGACTCTACTGATTATAGAATGACCAGTGACAGACATTTTGAAGGGTGGGTTCCCCCTGACAGACTCACTGAAAAGGGGGGGTTAATTGGATCTAGATCCAACTTAGGAGATACCGAGTAAAAAAATTTACACTACAATAGCACTGCACATCCTAGAATACTGTGGTGGTAATGACGACGTTTTAGTGGGTGGTTACACCCCCTGACAGACGCCCCTTCCCACAAGCGAGTGGGGAGGGGAGGCAGGATCTGCATCCAACATTGGAGATACCAAGTAAAATTTACACTACAATAGCACTGCACATCCTAGAATGCTGTGATGGTTTTGACATTTTAGTGGGTAGTTACCCCCTGACAGGCACCCCACAACGAGTGGGGGAGGAAGGGGGAAGGGGAGGGGGGAGACAGGATCTCCATCCAACATCATAGTGCCAGGTAAAATTTGTACTACAATAGCCTGCACTTCCTAGAGTACTGCAGTGGTAATGACAGATATTTTAGTGGGTAGTTACCCCCTGACAGGCACCCCACAACAAGTGGGGGGGAGGGGGAGGGGGAGCCAGGAACTGCATCCAACATTGGAGATGCCAAGTAAAATTTGTACTACAATAGCACTGCACATCTCAGAGTACTGCGGTGGTAATGACATATTTTAGTGGGTGGTTTCCCCCTGACAGACACCCCACAACGACTTAGGAGGGTGGGGGTGAGGGGGAGGGGGAGCCAGGATCTGCATCCAACATTTGGAGATACCAAGTATAATTTGTACTACAATAGCACTGCACATCCTAGAGTACTGTGGTGGTAATGACAGACATTTTAAGGGTGGTTACCCTCTGGCAGACACCCCACAACGGGTGAGGGAGAGAGGAGGGGGAGACAGATCTACATCCAACATTGGAGATATAAAGTAAAATTTGTACCACAATAGCGCTTCATATCCTAGAATGCTGTGATGGTAATGCCAGACATTTTAGTGGGTGGTTACCCCTTCACAGACATAACCTACGATTGGAAGGAGAGGTGGGACACCTTGAAATATTTCAAATCTATCATAGGCAATATTAATATTAGAAATATGGTAAGTATCTGAAAATCGTGAGCCTGATAAAATGTAAAAGGCAAAAAATTCAAGAAATATTGTGATGTTTCAGGATAAGAATTACTGCCGGAGTTATTTTTTAAAATTCCTATTAAAGTATGAAATATTTCACTTCATTAATTCCATCACATCTATATAAATACTATGTGTGACACTTACTAGACTTGGTCTACTTTCTATAGTTTCACACACACACACACACACACACACACACACACACCACACCACCCACACACACACACACACACACACATATATATATATATATATATATATATATATATATATATATATATATATATATATATATATATATATATACTATATACTATTAATATTAGCACTATCCTTTGGTTTGGAGTTATTACTTCACACAAAGTATTTTATCTGAATGTTGAGGACGGGGGTCCCACAATTGGCAACAGCTGCAAGTAAGTGTGCTGACCCATTTTTGAAATAACTACACCGTTCCCATATTGTGCCAATAATTAAACCAGTCATATGGTGCCAACTCTCAGTTCCTCTAAAAAAGAAATGTAAGATAAGTATTCTCGCTTTAATACCGTCTTTGGTCATTTTCTTTTCTTGCCTATGGTTAGGACACTGGCAGCCATGTCGTGGTTCGTAGCCCAACGTGTCTTACCATAATTGAATTGTTCTTTAGTTGCTGTTGGTTCGTGTGGATGAAATGCAATTTTTATCGGATATGGGAATTCGATTGATATTAAGACCAAAGTCCCATCAATAAAGAGCCGTTTCAACACCCGCACATTCACAAAGATGATGTATCACAACACAAATAATTACTAGAAACGGAAATGTGAATGAATTGTTCAGGATAAGCTAACTATAAAGATTAAAACATTTTCCCCATTTTTATTTTATTCCCCTCCCGAAGTTGACGATCATACAAATTGGAGCTCCTGACTCCCAAATTAAGTTGGCCTATAATATCATGTCAGTTATCTAATAGTCCACTTATTAATCGGCGGGCCTCACTCAATTTATCTGTACAACTATCACCAAGTATCAGTACCATATATATTCAGGAAAGAAAATCTAAACTTAAATAAAATGATACACAATTTGATGTTTAAAAAAGCCAGCCGAGTGCGTTTGTCTCTTAACTTCCCGCCGGCACGCACCCACAGGCAGCCTATGTAATGTGTTTCAATACATTCTATCGATGCTGGCTTTGACGACCATTATTCGGCTAATTTTCTCCCTGGAAATATTTTTTTCTTTATTTGTTCATTATATCCAGTAGACAGGCACTAACATCATATTATATCCTCACGTTTGTTTCAATGCATTTACCATTGTTTTAATATGATTTATAATGCGTCTGCAACAGTCATAAGAATTTGACAACCGAATGTGCAAATATGTCAGCTGTGTGCAAGGCATAGGCGTCAATCACTGGAGTAGCGATCTCCCTGCCGAGAGTGACTTCTTTATTATTATTATTTATTTTTTTTTTTTTTTTTGCTCTATCACAGTCCTCCAATTCGACTGGGTGGTATTTATAGTGTGGGGTTCCGGGTTGCATCCTGCCTCCTTAGGAGTCCATCACTTTTCTTACTATGTGTGCCGTTTCTAGGATCACACTCTTCTGCATCAGTCCTGGAGCTACTTCAGCCTCTAGTTTTTCTAGATTCCTTTTCAGGGATCTTGGATCGTGCCTATGCTCCTATGATTATGGTTACGATTTCCACTGGCATATCCCATATCGTTCTTATTTCTATTTTGTTTTCAGATCTTGATACTTATCCATTTTTTTTTTTTTCCTCTCTTCTCTTCAACTCTGGTGTCCCATGGTATTGCGACATCAATGAGTGATACTTTCTTCTTGACTTTGTCAATCAACGTCACTCTGGTCTGTTTGCACGTATCACACCCTATCCGTTCTGATACCATAGTCCCAGAGGATCTTTGCCTGATCGTTTTCTATCACTCCTTCAGGTTGGTGCTCGTACCACTTATTATTATTATTATTATTATTATTATTATTCGACCCAATTTCACAGAGAAAAATTACCTTACGAAAACACACCTAAGCACTCCAACCATTGTGGTCAGGCCTAAGCATCTGCTCTTGGATCTAAGCAGTGTCAATCATAAATGGTTCCTGTGTAAATACAGGACTTTCTTTGCATATGGTAGCGAAGCACTAACTAAACAGTAATGTACAATCACTAACCACCAACACTCACAATGCACTTACTCAGTAAGCACTCACACTTGCATACATTCTCTATATATACACACACACACACCCTTAACATACACTCACACACACTCTCAATAACACTCTGAATACCCAACACTCACTAGGCACTCACTATACACTAAATGCTCACTAAACACTTGAAATACTAAATTTACTAAATATTCATTATCCCCCCACACTCAGTAACATTCACTAAACACTCACTTAATCCTAACATTAATTAAACACTAAACATTCACTAAACCCCAAACACTCATTAATACTAAATGCTTACCAAACCCTAAATACTTATTAAATACTAAACAGTGAATGAACATCCACTCATTAAAAACTTAATAAACACTTACATACTAAAAATTTGCTAACACTAACATTCACAAGACATTCACTAAACGCTACAAAATTAAAATTCGCAAAACTTTCACTAAAACCCTAAACACTCACTGAAATACTTACACACTAAATATTCACTAAACTACCATACCATTCACAGACGTTCACTAAACGTCACTTAACATTCACAAACATTTACTTAAACCCTTAAGACAAAACATTCACTGAATACTTACACAATAAACATTCAATAACATTCACAAAACATTCAAACTAAACCCGACTCAGTAAACATTCACTGAATACTGACACATTAACAGTCACTAAAAAACCCTAAACATTCATCAAAAAATACTTACTCATAAACATTCACGAAACGCATACTCACTAAACCCTAACAATTCGCTAACACATGACTCATTAAACATTAACGATAGAAAAAATTGACAATCGCAACTAATTTTTCATTTCTCTTGTTTTCTTTACATTAATACAAGTGATTATTTTTTTTTTTTTTTTTTGTCTAGTTTGCTCTTGTATTTATTCATAATCTTCTTGAGAGAATGGAAATGTTTCGAAATAACTTGGTGTGTAGAGATATTGTTTAAAAAACAGAGATCCTTGATAATACAAAAATGTATCCATGATTTCATTAGCATGAAAGTCAGTTGAAACCAAAGAAGTAGTCCTGCTTCGATAAAACAAACGGGTAGGCTGTAGCACAATTATTATGATCTGTACCCTGACTATAGCGTATATATTACATATGTATTACTATCTATTTAATGGGTGCGTAACTCTATTTAACAAATGTTATGTACATAGACATTTTACAGCAATAACTCTAATAATGATAAGAACTTATATGCCTACTTTATAGTGTCAGTCTTCCAACCACCGCTACATTAATTTTCATATCGTAAACAAAGGCTAAACAGCGAGTAGGGGGACCGGGGCTAGTTGGCACACTTTTACAATTTTGGTCATTGCGAATATAAAACAACTTGTTGCAAAATTCTTACCGCCATAGAAAAATATTAACATTCGTCTTTATCACAGAGCAAAATAATTGTTGTTTGCTTTCAACATAAGATCAATAAGCTTTAGAAAAAAAATAACTTTTCGTGCCACTTGCCCCACGGGGTAAGTTGGCACACATTATGGGGTGAAGTTGGCACATTGATAATTAAGAAAATTAATACATTGCATTTAAATCAAATAGCAAAAATACCCTCTGAATTTCCAAAATACAAAATATAAGGCATTAGTATTATTTCAGATCATCATCTAGTTGTAATTGTGGCAGGTGTGAAATAAATCCTCGTCATAGTCTTCATGCTCCCACATGTTTACATGCCCTGCACCTGGACCCACACTTCTCCTGGTTTACCAAACACAGGCTCTCTTCAGCTGAGCTTTCTTCTGGATCAACAAGAGCAGTTCTTAAACTCTGTATCACGCTGATGACTGATCTGAAGCCCATGTGTCTTTTTCGGACATCTCTCAATCTGTTACATAACCACCCGTAAAATCAAAATCTTGAAATAGTCTGTAATTCAGAGTTGAAATTCCATCAATCCTAAAATTATTGAAAACATCAGATAAGTGACAGCTCGAGGTAAGTCGAGGAAACTTTACCAGGAATGTCACAGATGGGCATACTTGATCCCGGATTACCAGTCATCCACGAATCACATGTCCTGTTACACATTTCTTCAGATGTCTATAACACTAAAATCCAGGGGCTGCAACTTGTGAGAACAATGTGGAGGAAATGATAGGACACTAATCTCATTATCCTTCCGAAAAATCCCAGAAACAAAACGTAAATTATATAAATAAATAGGCTTACTATTGCTATCAAATAACGTGTGCCAACTTGCCCCATTTATTTTGAGCCAACTTGCCCATCCCTACCATTTGTTACAAAAACGATTACCAGTCCACACCAAGAAACCTTGAATTAATCATTTTATGCTATAGAATCTTTAAACCATAAAGAAAACTATGCTATCATTGAAAACTAATCTTTATGAATGTATAGAGTTATAGCAAATAACAGAAAGATTAAAATATTTACTTACTACTAAAAACCATCAAAATAAAAGAATTGTCTCATAAATTCGAGCTCCTACGTTCTATCTCTATAGAATTTTGCTGTAATTGAGAAACCACGTGGCAATTACACAGTATATGTATTGCAGTCATCCTATTGGTAAACTTTAAAGTCATGTTGAGTATGCCAACTTACCCCCTGTAGCCACTAGCCCCGGGCTCCCCTACTATATATAATTGAAGTTAGTTGCTTGCTTGACAAAATAATAATATGACTGAATTATTATATGAAACAAATAAATTATTTTTGTGTTAGATCAGCCATCGTCAACCGGGTTCCGTGGAACCTTAGGGTTCCGTGAACGATCGCCAGGTGTTCCGTACGAATTCATGTTTTATTTAATTATTTGTTATTTATAAGTATATATTTTTCGTTTAAACATGTCGTGAGAAATCGTAGTCCTATAATTTATTTTATCGTAACAATATCGTGCAAGAATTTTTTTTCCCTTTGTTTTTACTAAAGGTAATTAATGCAAATGCTTACACACACACAACACACACACACACACACACACACACCTATATATATATATATATATATATATATATATATATATATATATATATATATATATTATATATATATATATAGGTGTGTGTGTGTGCGTGTGTGTGTGTATTGAGGGGTTCCTTGGGATGAGGAAAATTGTCTCAGGGGTTCCTCAAATGTCGAAGGTTGGGAAACACTGTGTTAGATAAATACAAAGGATATAGAAAGGATAAAAATATTTATTAAATATATCACGATAATGTATAATACGGGTCAATAGTAGCCCACTATACTAATCTAGACATTCATTATCAGGGCTTGCCCTTCCCCCTGCCCACCTGTTAGGGTGTGTTCTGTCAGGGAGAAACCACCCACTAAAATGTTCTGTCATTACCATCACAGCATTCTAGGATATGAAGTGCTATTGTAGTACAAATTTTACTTGGTATCTCCAATGTTGGATGCCGTCCCTGTCTCCCCCTCCCCCTCCCCACTCATTGTGGGGTGTCTGTCAGGGGGTAACCACTCACTAATATGTCTGGTATTACCATCACAGCATTCTAGGATGTGCAAGTGCTATTGTAGTACAAATTTTACTTGGTGTCTCCGATGTTGGATGCAGATCCTGCCTCCCCCTCCCCTTCCCCCCCACTCGTTGTGGGGTGTCTGTCAGGGGGTAACTACCCACTAAAATGTCTGGTATTACCACCACAGTACTCTAGGATGTGCAGAACTATTGTAGTACAGATTTGACTTGGTATCTCCATGTTAGATGCAAATCCTGTCTCCCCCTCCCCCTCCCCACTCGTTGTGGGGTGTCTGTCAGGGGGTAACCACCCACTAAAATGTCTGGCATTACCATCACAGCATTCTAGGATGTGCAGTGCAATTGTAGTACAAATTTTACTTGGTATCTCCAATGTTGGATGCAGATCCTGCCTCCCCCTCCCCACTCGTTGTGGGGCGTCTGTCAGGGGGTAACCACCCACTAAAACGTCTGTCATTACCACGAACAGTATTTCTAGGATGTGCAGTGCTATTGTAGTGTAAATTTTACTCGTATCTCCTAAGTTGGATCTAAGATCCAATTAACCCCCCCCTTTTCAGTGCGTCTGTCAGGGGAACCCACCCTTCAAAATGTCTGTCACTGGTCATTCTATAATCAGTAGAGTCTGCGAGATATTATATATTAGTTTCATCTGGTATCTCATATATTGGATCTAGACCCAAAATCTAACGAGCAATTAGTGGTGCTTGTTAAGTAAGCCACCCATATATTTTCGGCAGACGGTCAGTTTCACAGTTTACAAGTCTACTCCTAACTACCGGTAGGGGTTACATTCGGTATCTCGTTCGTTGTATCTCAATGGTCCGGGCTGCCGGTCTAGAATGTTTTCAGATCAAGAGTTTGGGATACAATTGAGCTGAAAGAGAACTTTTGGGAAATGGAGCCTTCGGAGGAAGCTATGGGGAGATGGGGACTGCTATGAGACCTTTTGGATAATGGGGTTTACTGAGAAAACTTTGGGGGGAACGGGACCGCAAGCAAGACTTTTTTGGAAATGGGAGCGGCCCCCCCCCCCACCCCCCCCCCCCCCCCCCCCCCCGCCTCTGAGAAAAATCTTGAAGAAGTTGGGCTGCTCGGAGAGCTCTTGTAATATGAGTCCCACTGGGAAAGCTTTCGGGAATGGGGTATGTAGAAAGCTATGGGAAATGGGGCTCAAAGAGAAATCTTTTGGGTACGGAGGTCTCCTGTGAAGGTATTAGAGAAATAAGGGCCCGGAGAGAGCATTTGGTATAGCTGGAACTTTTTAAGAGGTTTTTGGAAGTCCGGAGTAACGTAAATGGAGAGAGAGAGAGAGATGAGAGAGAATGAGAGAGAGAGAGAGAGAGAGAGAGGAGAGAAAAGAAGATGTAAGTGAATCAGTGAACGATAGGAGATATTTTAGGAATCGATGAAATGAAACTCATAGAAAAATGTGTTTTTTAGCTCTTTTATGAACTTGGAAAATCTAACATGCATGCAGAAGAGAGAGAGAGAGAGAGAGAGATAGAGAGAGTGGTTAAAAGTAGGTGGATGGGAAACATAGTAACATTACCTATACAAAAATAAAAGAAAGGGTGTGATAATATGAACGAAAACACGGGACAGAGGGAAGAGAGAGAGAATATGAGAAAGGAAAGGAGTGAGAGAAACAGAAACGAAATAATGAAATTGTTAGAAGCGAAAAGATTGAGGGAAAACGGAACGCCATTTGCATACGAATGACGCCATAAAAGTAATACACTTGTTCCAACAGCTTTCACGGGGACCTCGCGCTGTTTGTGTTCGGTTTATTTACTTTTATTGTTATTTTGTTGTTTACTTCGCACACTGCGTCTATTTAACGATTTTTTTTGTCTTGTGAAATTAATGGAAAAAAATTTCAGACGCCATGAAACAGATCTTGTTGAAGATAATGAAATTGGGATTAAAGAACCTCACTGGGCTTTGTATTTATTCATTACATGAAGGTATGCGTCTACAGGGTCAGAATGTATTTACTTATTCTTTACAAAGAAATTAAGTAAAAATGGTAAGGATCATAGAAGTGACCGATAAAAAAATTCTACCGTAATAGAATGAGTACAAAATAAATTATAATAAAACATTGCCATAATTTTAATCCAGTTCATGAATTTGTAACGCATCCATTATGGTATTAATTGATTAATCGTAACGTGGCGCAAATGAGTAGAAATAAAGTTGATATAAAGTTAATTAAAGTATAGAGCTGGGAGACCCTCTTATAAACTTTTCGGGGTTTGCTAACCTCGTGTGTTTGAGGAAAGAAATTTGTGTTGCAGCAGAAGTGAAATTACAGTGATATACCCCATCCAAAACCTGCTATCCCTGGCTTGGGAGTCGATGTTGTATGAGAGAAAATATTGTCTTTGTTGGGCGTTTGTTGAAAATTCTTGTAGACATTAGGGAAAATACTTTTGTATGTGAAGATTGTTCAGAATCCTTGATGAATTAGAAAATATACTTTCACGTTGGAAGTTTATTGAGAATCTCTGTTGCTTTAGGAAAATAATTTTTGTATTGGGATTTTGTGAGAATCCCTATGGATTTAGGAAAATACTTTTTTATTGGAAGTTTGTTGATAATGCCTGTTGAATTAGGAAAAATACTTTCGGATTGGAAGTTTGTTGAGAACCCCTGATGAATTAGGAAAAATACTTCTTATTTGAAGTTTGTTGAGAAAACTGGATGAATTTGAATAAATACTTTTGTATTAGATGTATGTTGAGAATCCATGATGAATTATGATAAATACTTTTGAATTGGAAGTTTTGTTGAATTAAAATCCCCCTGATGAAGTACGATAAATACTTTTCTACTGGAATTTTGTTGTGAATCCGTAATGAATTAGGAAAAATACTTTCGGATTAGAAGTTTGTTGAGAATCCCTGATGAATTAGGGAAAATACTTTTTTTATTGTAGTTTTGTTGAGAATCCCTGATTAATTGATGAACTAGGAAAATTTTTATAGGAATTTTGTTGAGAATTCCTAATGAATTAGGAAAAATACTTTTCTATTGGAATTTAGTTGAGAATCCCTGATGAATTAAGAGAAATAATTTTTTATTGGAGTTTTGTTGAGAATTCCTGATAAATAAGGAAAAATACTTTTTGTATTGGTAGTTTGTTGAGAATCCCTGATGAATTAGGATAAGTACTCTTGCACTGGAAGATTTGTTGAGAATCCTTGATCAATTACAATAAATACTTTTCTATTGGAATTTTGTTGAGAATCCATGATGAATTAGGAAAAATACATTTTTATTGGAATGTTGTTGAGAATCCCTCATTAATTAGGAAAAATACTTTTTTTTATTGAGAATCCCTGAAGAATTAGGAAAAATACTCTTGTATTGGAATTTAGTTGAGAATCCCTGATGAATTAGGAAAAATACTTTTCTATTGGAAGTTTGTTGAGAATCCGTGATGAATTAGGAAAAAATCCTTTTCTGTTGCAATTTTGTTGTGAATCCCTAATGAATTAGAAAAAAATCTTTCTTTATTAGGATTTTGTTGAGAATCCCCAATGAATTAAGAATAATACTTTTTTATTGAAATTTTGTTGAGAATCCCTGATGAAATATGAAAATTACTTTTTTATTGGAAGTTTGTTGATAATTCATGTTGAAATTGGGAAAATACTCTTTTGATTGGAAGTTTGTTATGAATTCTTGTAGCGATAGAGAAAAAAACGTTTGTAATGCACATTTAAAAAATGCCAGATGAATTAGTAGAATTCGTAAGTTTTTTGGGAATCTTTGTTGCATAAGGAAAAATACGTTTTTATTGGAAGATTGTTGAGAATCCTTGTTGTATTAGGAAAAATATTTTTACTTTTGTATTAGACTCGTTGATAATCGATGTTGTATTAAGAAATATACGTTTGTCTATGTATTGGGAGTCTTTTGAGAACCTCTGTTACATTCGGAAGATTACTTCTGCATGGGAAGTTTGCTAAAAAACCTTATTGTTTTGAGATAAATGCTTTGGTTCGTGTATTAGAAGTTTCTTGAGAATCTGTTGTATCAGGAAAACGTTTTTCTTTGTATTGGAATTTTGTTTCGAAACTCAGGTTGACAACCCCTGTTGTTCGAGCTGAAAAGACCTTTTGTATATATTGAAAGGCTGGCTCGAAAAGATTTGCCGTCTGGGGAAAATAAAGCTCCTATGCTTTTTCAAGTCTGTTTCTACCCTCAGCTTAACAACGCCTGATTATATTCTTGATCATATCGCCCAGTTTCGATAGCATCCATATGTTCTGGAGTGTTTGAACACCCGTTGGCGAAACGCTTTTAGAATGTATGAATGTCATAGAAATTGGGCGGTAATCGTAGTATAATCAGGCCGCCATTAAGTTGAGGATAGAGGCAGGCTTTGAAAAAAAAAAAAAAAAAAAAGACAAAAAAATCAGAAGCTTTCTTTCCTCACACAGCAGTTATTTTGAAGGCAGCCTTCGAATATGTACGAAAGTTATTTTTCTCAATACCACAGAGTTTCTTAATGCTTTTCTTGAAAGTTTTCATCTGTTTCTCTAATTTTGCAGTTTGGCTTTTACAGTGGTATGTGTGCATGTGACCTCTTCTTTCAACTCTCATTGTTGCCAAAAAGTCTGGAGATTCGGGTTATGAAATTCATACTGACTTGAGTATTATGGAGTTTTTAACTATTAGACTCCTAAGAGTAGTTGTCTGAAGACCGTAGCACAAGGCCAAGAAAGAAGGCCTGGTCTGTTTAGGGTAGTCTCCTTGTCTATAGAGATGATACTGCTGTTTTTTGCATCAATCTTTTACGAGTATAGATCTGTAGCAACCGAGTTTCGAAAAAGTGATTTAGCTTAAATAAGTGGAAGGGGAAAATTATGTGGTATGAAGGAAAAATGCCACAGGGACGTAGACTTCCAGGCACTACATGATAAGCACAGATGTTTTTATTGCAGATGTTTCTGTGGTTACTTGTTATTTAAAACTATAGGTGGCATACTTTTTTAGGAATTGATATTTTGGAGAAATTTATCCTGTCTCTCTCTTTCTTAATCGTATTCTGGTATTTTTTAAATATTTTTCTCCTTGTTTGGTCGTCAGCAGGAGGATTGTTGAAAAGTTATTATCTTAAATGTCAAATCTGTGACCAGATTATGGAATGATCTTCCTAATTTATTTTGAATGAATGCGGAACATCAGAAGTTCAAAACTTGTGCAAGTGCTTGATGTTGAGGTGGTTAACATGAGTGTCTCTTCATATTTTGTATGTTGTTTATGTTACCAATTTTACTTTGTTAATATTATTATTTGCTTTTCTCTATTCTTTTTCTTTTGTAATTTTCTATTTTTTATTCTTTAATTCTCAAATTCCTTTATCTGTGCTATGCTGCTTTCTTTACTGGAAGCCTGTTACGATTATGTTTATATTTTGTAGAATGATTCTGTATTAATCAGATGTCCGGGGAATAATTGTTTCTGTACTCTATAATCATTAAGTATGCTACCACCTGTCCCTTCAGTCTCGAGACTCCTTGCTTAGTCTCGTTTTCTGTTAACCTCCTTGGCTTTATACGAGCATATGTCATTGGCTTTCAGACTACGGGACCTTTAACCTCTCTCCAGCTGATCTGTGGTGGTAACTACATTTAGTTTGTTTTACATACTTGAAGAGTGTTTGTGAAGTGATTATTTACAATTATTAAGTGTTCGTAAGTTTTTCTTATTTCATTTGTATGATTTGTACTGCTGTTATTTATTAGTACTTGTGTTATTTGTGGTTATTATATATATCTAGCATTTCTTCATATTTAAATTTACGTTCCTTAATATTCTGGTTTGATATAAAGTGACTGTGGGTGTTTGTGTAATGACTCCTCTCCTACTCCCTAGACTAACTCATAGGAGATCATTACATTTTGGGGGCCTGTCCGGGATAAACGAGTTGCTGTTTTCAATAACTATTAGTTGTATTCGGAAAGTGTTTATCATGTTAACTTCACACACACGTCTGTATGTAGAATAAACTGCTTTTTCGGTATCAAATATCAGGATAATGTTTTTCGTAATGTTTATTTTTCAAATAAGTTTTTTAAACTAAATGTATTGTCAATTGTTTACTACTGCCATAATTTTCGGTTGAAGTTTAAGTGAGTGTAGCTTCCCTAAAGTGTTCGTCTGACTGCTAATCCCTTCGGTAGATTAAGTTCTCAGTCATTTATGCCGTGTTGGTGTCTTAGCAATACCTTGCTCCCGATAGTATTGACGAGTTTAGAGTTAAAAGGGCACTTCGTGTAGTTCCTTGCTCCTTGTTTGACTGTTATTAGGGAAACTGTCAAGCTATCTTTTGTGTAGCGACCTAAGCCACGTCACTATCGTTAAAGTAGTTGTTTAGTCTGGACTAGCGGTTTGCTCCCGTACAAACAATTGGTCTTCACATGACAACGCTTTCGAAGCGTCTGAAATTTTGTTCTTACGACCGTGTTTCGTCTTTAATGCTTCATTCATACTCATACTCGCATATGCAAATCTTATTAAACGTACGTATCTAAATGTAATTTTTTGTCAGAATAATATTCGATGTGCCTATTAGTCTTAGAGATTTTCAGTGTCATTGATAAATTTTTCACTGATTAGACTTCGACCAACTTTGATATGTTCAATTTCCTAGTTCGTGCTTTTGCATTTTAATGACTTGACTCCTGATATTTTTTGATCGTTAGAGTATAATCTCCGAAATGCCTTTTGATGTATCGAATTTGTAGCAAACCCTGCTGGTGAACTTTTTCAGCTTTCTCAAGCTAAAAAGGTGGACTTGCTGTCCCTTGCTAGTCAGCTTAGTATTGAAGTGAGCCACACAGCGCTTAAAGGTCAAATTCTAGACTCTATTTTGGATTACTATTGATTGAGGGATGTTTTTTTACTGAAGAACAGGTAATTAACTTGAGGTCAAAGCATAGTAAAGTTAGATAAAGAATTAGAGCTAGCTAGAATACAGTTAAGATTAAGGGAAGTTAGCAAAGAACAAGAGGATTATCTTTCTCGGAAGAGGTTAGAGGAAAAGCAGAAGCTTTTGGACTTGGAATTAGAATATAAGATTAAAGAGGCAGAGTTGAATAAGAGGTTGGAAGAGGAAAAGGCTAAAATAGCTGTAGAAAAGCACCGTGAAGAGTTTGATATTTCTAGTTCTCGGCACATTCATTTTGACTTGTCTAGAGCAAGAAAGCTTGTGCATTTTTTGATGAGAAAGACGTTGAAAGTTTTTTTCATAGCTTTTGAAGATATTGCTGCTAATCTAGAATGGCCTGCAGATCAGTGGTTATGGTTAATTAAACCCCAATTACGTGGCAAAGCATTCAAGTTGTATCAAATTTAATTGGTGAAGGTTACAATGTTATAAAGCAGAATATTCTAGACGCTTATGCTATCACCAGCGAGGGTTTATAGACAATTGTTTTTCGGAATGCTACTAAGACTGCTTCTCAAACATTTACAGAATTTGCTAATCAAAAGCTTAGGTTATTTAAAAAATGGCTTTCAAGTGAAAAAGTCGCTAATTTCAATGAATTAGTTAATCTAGTAGTCTTGGAAGAATTCCATCGGAGATTACCACCACCTATTTCGATGTATATAGCTGAGAGAGAGATCAAGATCTAATGAAAGCTGGAAATCTTGCTGATAAACTATAGCTTAATTCATAAGAGTAAGCCTAAAAATTCCTGATAAGTCTAAAGATACTGATGGTGATGGTGCAACTGGTATTAGCTCTTGTGCTTATTGTAAGCAGCCTGGCCACACAATAAAGAATTGTACAAAACCAGGTTGCAAAGTGGCCAATCAGTCTAGTAAGGTATCCCATCAGCATTGGTTAAGAAAACTAGTTTGCATTGTGCTGTTGATCAGATAGATTATTTCAAAGAATTTGTTTGCCATGGCCTTCTCAATTCAAAGAAAGTATCTATACAATAGATACAGGGGCTGCTCAGTCCATAATACATAAGAGTCTTGTTCCTGATCTTAAATTTACTAATGAACATGTAGTGGTTTCAGACTTTTCAAGTCGTAAAGTATTGCCACTTGCTGAAGTAAATCTTGATTGCCCTTATGTTAATGAAACTGTAAAAGTTGCTGTCACTGATAATGAATTTCCTGTTAATGTAGATCTTGTCCTCGGTAATGATTTAGCGGGTAGTAAAGTAATGTGCAATTTGATCATTTATGATCCTGAGAGCAAAGGTGATAAACAAGAGTCACAAGGTACTAAGCCTAAGGATTCAATTTGTGTAGTAACTCGCTCAAAGAAATCTACTGATGAGCAACCTAAGAATGTACCTAATGTTTCTATTAATCATTCAAACTTACCTGATCTGTTAAAGAAACCTTTCTAAAGATAATTTTGTTAAATTACAGCAGGAAGACAGTAGTTTGAGTAATTTATATGAAAAAGCTGTTCAGAAATCAGATATTGACAAAGTTCCTTGCTACTACATCGAGAAGGGAATACTGATGCGCTTGTTTCGACCTTCTAAATTGTCGGCGAAAGAATCTTGGGCAGACTGTGAGCAGGTTATAGTTCCATTTTCACTAAGAAGTAAGATTCTTGAAATTGCTCATTGTGCCGATTCTCATTTAGGGGTAAGTAAAACTTATCAGAGATTATCTTTTAATTTCTACTGGCCAGGAATGAAAAATGATGTAAAAAGCTTTGTACAGTGTTGTCATATCTGCCAGATAGCGGGAACAAGCCCAAACGAGGTGATACCACCTGCACCATTAAAAACTATTGCCATTCCACATGAACCATTCAGTAAAGTTGTTATAGATTGTGTGGGTCCTTTGCCCAAAACCCGTAAAGGTAATCAGTATCTGCTGACTGTAATGTGTCCCTCCACAAGATTTCCAATTGCCATTCCTTTACCTAATATAACTGCCAAAAGATTGTAGAAAGTCTAATTAAAGTGTTTACTGTCTTAGGTTTTCCTAAAGAATTACAATGTGATAGGGGAACAAATTTCAAAAGTGAGGTTTTCCAATCTGTCTTGAAAGAGCTGCATATTAAACAATCATTTTCTTCAGCTTATCATCCACAGTCTCAGGGTGTGTTGGAAAGGGCACATCAGACATTGAAAAGCCTTCTTGGAAAAATATGCCTTGGAATCTGCAAGAGACTGGGATGAAACCCTGGATCTCTTGATGTTTGTGATACGCAGTGTTCCAAACGAATCCCTTGGAGTTTCTCCGTTTGAAATGCTTTTTTGGTAGAAAAGCTAGAGATAGTGCTAAGAGTTGTTAAAGAAAATTTAACTGGTGAGGTTGAAGTAGTCACTCCTGTAACAGTTTCTAAGTATTTGCAAACATGAAAGACAGATTTGACAAAATTCATAAATTTGCCTTCAATAATCTGAAAGTTTCACAAGAGAAAATGAATGAAAATTATAACAAAAAATGCTAAGGTGCGAAAGTTTACAGTTGGTGACAATGTTCTAGTTTATTTCCAATTTCAACGGATCTCCATTAAAACATAAGTTCTCTGGACCATATAAGGTATCAAAAGTGATAAATAAACTTAATTATTTGTCTCTACTCCTGACAGGAAGAAGTCTACCCAGCTAGTTCATGTCAACCTAATTAAACCTTACCATAAGAGAAGATTTTCCCCAGTGTTAGTTTGATAGCAGTGTTGCAACCCTGTGAAGTAGAAAGTGTGCAAACCTTGTGG
>NC_061105.1:33424304-33436804 GCF_015104395.2 Macrobrachium nipponense
AGAGATTGATCCTGCATGATATTTCAAACCTTGAAAAAGTAATAGTAAATCTATGGCTAATTGGAATAGCAAAAGGGGAAACGACGGTCCGCGTTTATTGGTTTCCTCTTGCCTTAAATAAATAGACAAATAAATGTTGAAAGGAGTGTAAGCGTTGGCTGATTGAGCCGTTTAAGACGTGCTAAATTTATTTATTGACGGATATTGAAAGCCGGAACAGGCAATAACTTTTATTTGCCCTTGAAATACTAATTCATAAATGTTTATATATCTATATGTATATATACTATCTATTTACGTATATACTTGACATCTATGTTATGATCTTTTCTGTTATCTTTATATTCATTGGTAATAAAAATGGAAATAAAAGCAAAATATTCGTATAGTGGCAACTTAATATAGCCAGTAATTTACGAATCAGACATTGTGAGATAAAAAACCTTATGATGCAAGGAGAAATCACAGAAATTGATAACCGATTATTATTATTATTATTATTATTATTACTATTATTATTATTATTATTATTATTCCCAGCTAAAACCACATTTCTGTCCTGTGCTGTGTTATTATTATTATTATTATTATTATTATTATTATTATTATTATTATTATTATTATTATTGTTTTAAATGAGTAAACATTTATACAAAACATGACCGTTTGCTTAATATTGGATAAAGGAGTTTTTCATGAGAAAGTACTCACCATTCTTCGGTATTCCAGACGTGAAGGAAATTCTAGATCGAAAGACAAAGGAAATAAACTGAAGCTACATTTTCGCGTCTCAGAAGAATACAGTCAACGTACTTAACAAACAATTCACCAGGACGGGTCACACTGGAGATAGCCATACAAGGTCATTGCCACCGAATTAAGTCGGGGTGTCAGGTCAGTTTAAAAGTATTTAGTTCCCCGTCTTACGCCATTGCGTTTGTATGTTATTAAAGAAATTCTCAGATATTCATCTTGGTAGAGGAATTATGCCTCGGTTCCAGTAATCGTAGATATTCCATGAGAGTGATCCTCGCCCTGCTGATATTTTTTTTTTTTTTTTTTTTTTTGGTCCTATGGGTCATTTCTTCAGAATGAGAAAAAATATGAATTTTAAATAGCTTCTCAAGAATTTATTTTCAAGAATTTTTGGGGGACCGTTTCAGACCAATCCGTCAACCTTTTTGCTCTGCTCTGATGGTAACATCTTTGATTAGTCCTGACCGTGACACTCCCGGTTCTCTGGAAAAGTAGGAAATTGAGTTTTGCGCAAATTGCGTAAGCCACCAATTTGGAAGTTTTGCTCCAAATCTCTGATAAATTTTATATTCTTGATCCGAAATGTGTCTAGTTCTGCCATTTTGTGACGTCGTGTCCTTGAAAAATTGAATATATCAAGTACTTGTGGCGTAACCTTTTGCCAAATTTCATTAGGATCTGATGGAAAAGTTATAGTATGGTATAATAATAACATTCATAATAGGCACGAAAACAGTAAATTTCATCATAGTGATGGCGAAGTATAATATAGACTAATATAGTAAACTACTCCATAGTGATAAGACGTATAATGGTCCTATTACAAGCATTATACTAGTCATTCAAAAATAGTTATTCCTTGGCCAACATTTTAAACATTTCAAGTCTCTAAGGTACAGTTAAATCTCAAACGTACTAAACGAGGGCTGCAAGGAAATTCATGAAAAGTTGGTCAACATATTTGTTGTGGACTCACTAGAGCACCAACTACTGACAGACACGTTTTGGATGAGATATATTAACTGGCCAACAGACAGCCAGCTCCAGGGCATCACAATACTATGCCCAGTGGCCTCTTGTGGACGGGCCACGGTTTTTCGGCAAGAGAAGTACAAAAGACTGTTGATAACAGAACAGAAGCTAGCCAAAGTTAGAACCTTAAGAACACCTTGAATTATTTTTCAACGAGATCCAGATATATGATACTGGCGATTAGTAACTCGAGTAACCTGGGATGCGATATGGGTTTACTTTTATGACACAGAATGAAAGATTCCTTGTAAGCAATAGAAATACAATGACTCTCCACCATCTGAAGATCAAGCAAAATGACATCAAACTTCTTTTTTCTGGGATTCTGAAGTTGGTAGTTATGATAATTTAGAATAGTTACATCATGGCCCTTACCAAAGCATCCAGGCGCCTTCTGATGATTACTTGTATCCGGAACTCATATTGTACATGTATGTAGAATCTACTGATCACTTTTTACCAGGCGCGAATGTAATAGAAGTAAACACAGTGCCCTCTTAGCTTCTCGATTTCTTCACACTTTTTGTGTAAGCTTGTCACTGCAAAGCCTTAAATCGAATTGGAAGAATATGAAGTAATTCTGATATCCGGTGCAAGATTCGAACCTGTATCCGGAATATCAGAACGAGGTCATTAACCACCCGAGTGCCTTGATGTAGTAGCTCATCCTGTACGGAAGTATTTTGAGGTCTTGCATGCAACTCTCTTGTCCTGTGCAATTGCTTGAGCATCGATAGACTAAGCGCACTGAAGTTAGGGTAAACTATGCTGAAATTGAATGTGCGAACAATCTTTCTCTTGTGAGAAACGGTTTGAACATGCCTTGTAACTCGACCTTCTCTTGCCTCCCAATCTACGGCATTTTCCTTATTATATATATATATGTGTATATATATATATATAATATATATAATTATATATATAATTATTAATATATATTATATATATATATGTATGTATGAATGTATGTATATATGTATGTATGTATATTAACGTTAGGAAAAAACAAATTTAGACAAACAAAACCTTTGAAACATAAAAAGATAGAAATTCAGGAAGAGTAAATTTTATTCTTTTAAATCGCTGGCAGAATTCAATCATTTGAACAGCGAACACAAATGAAAATCAGTATACACATGCACCCACAAATTTCCACAAAGGATTCAAACCATACACATCCCATCCCATCGGGAAAAAAATGTATCCTAAGTTTCCAAACCAGAGCGATACATTATAAATTCAAAACCCTCTCGTTGGTGTAAGAGGGTTTTCCTATTCGAGTGAGCACTGTCCCCCATTTAGGAGACGTTTTGAAATGCGAAATCTAAGTGCTGCTTCCCTCGGCTGTGGCCATCATCATCATCGTTGTCTGCAGGGCTGCCAATATCTTAAAAGAAGTTCCCTGCAGGGCTGCCAATATTCCGAAAGAGGCGAGGCACCCTGATTGTGGGGATATTTGAGTGCAAATATGCGAAAACCTCCCCGATATGAACATCTTCCATTTCATCTAAATCATGTACTCTCTCTCTCTCTCTCTCTCTCTCTCTCTCGTGTGTGTGTGTGTGTTTTGTTTGCTGTTGTCGCAGTATCGGTTCAGACTTGTCTTATTCTGCGCGCCTGCGAGATTGAGAGGAGAGAGAGAGAGAGAGAGAGAGAGAGAGAGAGAGAGAGAGAATGGGTGGGAATAGAATTTGGAAAAGAGTGACAGGTTTTCTTCCTTTCCTCCTGAATCTTTTGTGTATTCTTTTCTGTAGATGTAGAAGCTTTCTTTCCAAGTTCATATTGGGTTGCCCGTCCCATTGACCTGCTGTGTGTGTGTGTGTGTGTGTGTGTGTGTGTGTTTGTAACTTTGAGTGAAGACCTGTTTATTTTTCTTTCATTTTCAGATAAACATTTGGAAACCTAGTTTTGGTAGAAATGAATTTTGTAATTATTTTCAAGAAGGTACCCGTGAAAATCATTTGTATGTAGATTCAAACATAATTTATATGTAAGTAATTCCGGGAAAGATTATAATTTTGAGAACAGAAGTGGATAGATTTGGATATGAACCCAGAGTGAGAATAATTTTGAGAGCAAGAGGATAGATTTGGATATGAACCTGGAATGAGAATTATTTTGAGAGTAGAGTGGGATATGAAGCTTTAGTGAGAAAAATTCTGAGAGCAGATCGCGACATGAACCTAGAGTAAGAATAATTCTTAGTTTAGATGTAAATATGAACCTAAGAGGAGAATAATTCTGAGAGAAGATTTGGATATGAATCGTCATAGAATTTTTCTGAGTAGATTTAGATGAGAATATAAATTGAGAATAAGTCTGAGAATATGAATAACTGTGAGATTATCTTTGGATATGAAACTAGAATGAGAATAATTCTGAGAGTAAATTGGCATATAAAGCTAGTGTGTATAATTCTGGTGGTATATTCTGATATGAACTTTCATTGAAATTATTCCAGAGTATATTCTGACAACATCCCAGAATGTAAGTGCTTGTATGATGTAGATCACTGTAGTACAGTAAATGTATCACATATTTTACATACAACAACGCAGTTGGACGAATAATCATGGTTCACTTTCTTGAATTAGTTTGAGTTTACTTGTTTATCCTTTCATTTGTTTATTTTTTGGTCGCTACGATTATCTGTAAAGGTTATTGGTGGATTTCGTTGATATCTTGTTGACAACAGCCATTTCCTTAAATGAAAATGGTCGGACGACATATTAAAACGATGTTAACGTAATATTATTTGAAGTTTGTATTTTAAGTAAATATTTGTGATACTTGGAAATGATAAGAATATATTTCAGGTTAATGAAAGATTTATTCACGTTTTATTTGAAACGAAATCTGTAATTAGGAAAATTACATTATATGATATCTACATTTTAGCGCAATCAAATATTTATGAGGCTAATTTGATATGAAATGCGTTATTTTGAAGTTGTCGGATCTCAGTTGTTGAGTATACTCTATGATGGGATGATGGCCGCGGAATTACAGTAATAGTTATGATGAATATATTGTTTAGAGGTTGAAGGGCCGATTAATTGATCGATATTTTAATTAAATGTGTCACAATTATTATTAGGTTCATCGCGGTGGTCGGGGGTGATGGGGGTAGACATTGTGATGACCTTGTTTAACCCAGGGTTGAGAGAAAAAGAAGGGGGGAGGGGGGGGGGCGCTGTGCGGGGAAATGTGGAAGAATTACAGAAAACGAATGAAGGAAGAGTATCCCAAGGTTTGATAGTAGAGGGAAATAATCAATAATCCTACGGCGCAAGTACTGATTGGTGTTACAAGGCGGCTGTGTTCATTTGTGGTTACTGTAGCAAAATCAGATGATTAGATAATCATTGGCATAGGCTTGGCGGTAGAGATGTGTAAATAAATAAATAATTAAATATGTATGTACTTTGGTGGCAATATCCTTCCTTCATTTTCTTTTAAGTGTCAGTGCACACGAGGTTCCCATAATCCACTTAAAAGCTATAAAATATATATCTTATAGCAGGCCGAATGGTTGGGAGCAAACACTAGACCTTACAAACATGAATCAAGTGAAGCATGAATCAATGCTTCACCTACAACCTCTCTCTCTCTCTCTCTCTCGTTCGCTCTCTCTCTCTCTCTCTCTCTCTCTCTATATATTATATATATATATATATATATATATATATATATATATATATATATATATATATATAGATATATAAAGGTATATCAGGCAATAGTCCTACCTTCTTTATGGTTCCGAAACCTGGACAACTTACCGACGCCATGTTAAAGCCCTTGAGAAATTCCATCAGCGGTCCTTGCGAAACATCTTGAGAATACTTGGGAAGACCGCCGCACTAATGTAAGTGTACTTGAAGAGGCCGACTGCCTCAGTATTGAGGCCATTATAATAAAAAGCCAGTTGAGATGGGCAGGGCATGTTGTCAGAATGGCAGACAGCCGAAAGCCTTCCTAAGCAGCTCTTTTACTCAGAGCTAAGTGACGGGACTCGATATGTTGGCAAACCAAGGAAGAGATTCAAAGACACCTTAAAAGACAACTTACAACTATGTGACATTACCTATAAAACATGGGAGACCGATGCAATGGAGGGATCTGCTTGGAGAGTTAAAGTGAAAGATGGAATTAAAAATTATGAAGAGAACAGAAAGCAGCATCTGGAGAACCGTGAGTTCCAAGCTCGTCGGGTCCATCCACAGCCTCCACTCCCGCCTAACAACACATGCCCCAATTGTGACAGAGTATGTGGCTCGAGAATTAGTCTCCTTAGCCACATATACACACTAGCTTTATATGCCATCAGTAACAACATCCCAGAGCATTCATACTCGAATCGAGTGATAGCCATGATGATGATACATACATACATATATATACATATATATATATATATATATATATACAATATATACAATATATATACATACACCACACATATATAAATAGTGTGTTTGTGTGTATGTGAATGTATCTATGCATCAGCATTTCCCTATGCAAGAATGAGTAGAATTGTTTCGTCTAAAGTTCCTAGAATAATAAAACGACCCAAAACCTATCCTGTAATCAACGCAATCTCGCTGTAACCACAGTCACCCATTCATCAGTAAGCCTAAAGTTGTTTTGACGCTGTATTGCAGGCCGTTGCTGAGGGCAACACTAGTTTAACTAGTTTAACTAAAAAAGAAAAAACAATTGCTCTCTCACTTTTCATGTAGGTGGTGGGGAGGGGGGTGGGTGGGGTGGCATTAGCTCCCTCCCCGGTGGGTACATCAGTAAGCGTAATGTTTACTTTTATTCATAGGAAACTGCCTCTTCAGTAGATATCGCATGATGCTTTGTAGGTACCACGTAAGTTTGTATGCAGCGTCCTATCTGCCCATATACCTGTATCCACTGTTGTAATCTTTTACTTAACCTCCATTCTTTTTTCTTGCTAACCTAAACTGTCATCCTTCTCTCGGTGTTATTTCCCATTCCGTTTTCTGGGTCTGTTTATTTTGCTGTCTACTCCGAAGTTTGGCTTCTTTAAGCGTTGAATGTCCGAAAGTGTCCCAGTGCTCAGCTTGACAGCCAAAATTTCACAAAGTAAGCAT
This sequence comes from Macrobrachium nipponense, assembly GCF_015104395.2. Classification (NCBI taxonomy): domain Eukaryota; kingdom Metazoa; phylum Arthropoda; class Malacostraca; order Decapoda; family Palaemonidae; genus Macrobrachium; species Macrobrachium nipponense. Next base: position 33,431,213 of record NC_061105.1, read on the forward strand.
CAAATATTTTCCAGTTCAGAAAATGAGAAAAAAGTGTCACAGGTAAGAAAAGAGATGAATCCATAGACAGTTATAGAAGCTTGTGGATAGACAGACATCCAGACAAGCACATGTAGTTGAATGCATATTCTCAGTCACCTTCCTTGGGCGAGATCATTCTGCACAATAAAACATCTATCCTTTAATCATTCTGTGTTTCAAGTAGCTCTTTTAGGTCTTGGTGCCATTTTTCTTTAATTCTTTATATATATTTATTAATTTGTTAAAATTAAACCGAATGGCGCCTGTCATATTTTTTAAAGATAAGAAACAGAAAATTCCATTTTGAACTAAATTTTAGATTAGTAGCCAATCCAAGGGCTTTCCTGGTTACATTTAAATGACGTGATGAAGTCAGACAGGCATGAGAAGGTGCCGAGCAGTGGCCAATTTTTATGCAAAAACCACCACCAGATAATTTAGCATAAGAGTTGGTCAATGAAGATCTCTAGATAATGCTCATGAAGACTTGTTGACCTTAAATACAGTTAAGTCTTGATGAGCCTAATCTCGATAATATCTTCGTTCACCATTCACCATAAATAACTCGTGACCAATGGAAATGGGCTTCAGCAGAACCCCAGAGAAGAGAGCGTTTGTAATAAAACAAAAATTAAAAGAAAAAAAAACCAGAGTTGGTAAAACAACAGCGTTGTCGTTGTTCTAGCTTTATGATAAATCTTGTAGAAAGACATACAAACTAACACACTGGTAAACACGGACTCTTTGTCACGTATACAGGGGCAGGAGTGAAAAACTATATGATATGACGAAGGTAAAGAGTCAATTTATTATGAACATATTGGAATATGTCAAGGAATCTAAATAGATGTGACTAGTTCACTCAAGCGGCCGACCCTGCTATACAGTGGGATTAATAAGGTCGAAAGAAGAAGAAGAAGAAGAAGAAGACTGACTAAAGAATAAAGTAACCGGTGTATCCACTGGACGAGGGTAAAAAAGGAAACGAAATAAAGCATAGAAAGTTCAGTGTTCATTGCATTTCTGAGTAAATTGCGTCAGTTACGTTTTGGAACGTACTATGAGCAGTCAAACAAATGCACTGGTGTATTTAAAAAAAAAAAGAAAAAAAAAAGACCCACGTTCAGAAGGTAAGGGCTTCCACTCTCCCCACCCCATCCTTTGAAATAATGAAGATAACGATGTCCTGAGCACTCCTTAGGGTATGGAGGAAGGTGAGGAAGGTGCACTATAAGGTACAACGAAAGTGTATTTAGGAGACAAGATAAAAGAGTACCTCCCACCCGCCCCCCAACCCCAGCCCCACCCCGTCTGATGGAGACGAGGACAGCCTCAAAGTCAGGTGTAGGAAACTGGTACCTCAGCAGACGATAGGTTGGTTAGTTAAGGAGATTGGGTGGAAGGTCTGCCACCCTACGGATACATGCCCTCACCTTCACATCTTTAGTTCCTGTCAATCAGTCTACCTTCTTCTCTCTCTCTCTCTCTCTCTCTCTCTCTCTCTCTCTCGATAACCTGGAATTCCAAACTGTGAAAATGTAAATTTTAAGCAACTAATCTCTAAGTGAGCACACGATATCTCCTCGGATGGACTAATAAGTCTTTGAGACATCCTAATCCTTGTAACTCTCTCTCTCTCTCTCTCTCTCTCTCTCTCTCTCTCTCTCTCTCTCTCATTTTTCCTTCCCTTCCCTCTCCTCGACACCTTCGCCCGCCCGTTCCGTCCCCAACCCATTTATCTCTCTTCCGTATCTCCCTTCCTTAACAGATAACAATCCCTCAGGGCGAATTCTTGATTATAAGGGGAAATAATGAAGATGGAATTTTGTCGGGAGCATAAAATTAAAGGACCCCCAGAGGTGTCAGGGGAATCCTTCGGCTGGCAAGGTAGCAGCAGCGTTGCCAGATCATTTAGGATGCACGGGGTATGATGCTGCTCCGCAGTTCTTTGCATACACGGGAAAAGGATTTGGAAATTTGAAAGAAATCTTGGTAAGTTGTTAATGGTGGATTAAGAAATACAAATTGTTCAGCTGGCATGCGTGTTTTTATCGTTGGTAGGTTACGGTGGCCTTGTCATATTGCCCTGGGTGAAGTGTGTATGGCAGTTTGACGGGAATTTCATTCACTTATACTGGGTATATGTGTGGGCTTTAAAAGGAGGATAATTTACGAAAGGACAAGGATAAAACTACTAACCTCAAAGCTAACTATGAATGTTAGTGAATGGATAAAAGATAGAAATTGCCCGGTGTGTAGATTTAACCAGTGATCACTGTTATAGGATTTGAGCCAAGTCATTTTATCAAAATTATATTAAATTTCAAAATATAAACGCCGGCGGCTCAGAGATAGTGCAGTAGTCATAGTTTAGGGCAGGAGCTGGAATGAACTTAAGAACTTGACTTCCATTGTAGTCCAGATATCTTAGGTCAACCTTTATGTAGGTCAAATCGAAAAATCTTCTTTCGGTCAAGAATGAAGAAAGGGAAACAGGGATTGGTAAGAAAATAAAACTAGAATTGCACTAGACTCCCTAGAAAAACTCAGTGTAGTATCTAGGTAACCGTTATTATTTTACTTGAAATTGAATTGCTTAGAACGTTAAAGGTAGAGAGAGGAAAATTATTTGAACCCTTTTGGTTTATGAACTATTGCTCGACATTATTCAAATAAGCAGCCGTGGTGATGTTAATCGGGTGTTACGGCCAAAACATTGGATCTTGCATTAAAAATCTCTCTCTCATAGTTTCTTGCTTTTAACGTCATCTAAAATCAACACAAAAACATATACATTAGGAATAAACTAATTAACCCTGAGCATGTTCAGGAATGGATGGAAATAATTGGCCAAAATCAGACCAATACAGTATTTCAGAGTTTGATTGATTCCGCCATACCAAGGAAGCTCAGAACCATCTTAGGTTTCGTGAAAGTTCTACGTCTTGACTTTTTGGGCCCCTAATCTGAATAGAAGTAAGCATAACGCTTTCATGTACGTTCCCGGCCAGGGTAATAGAATGTTTCATTTGACACTAGTGATCAGCAAGGCGTCAAAGTTTTTCAACTTCGTTTTGTATTATATTTTCATCTAATTTAATTAAATTAATTGGACATACTGTAACACTGAAATCTTTCGTCTGCAGAGATCATCTGGGCTGAGTTGTGCAAAACGTCTCTTATGAAATAAAAGAAATAGGCAAAAAATATAACAAGGAAGAGAAATTATGAAATTTTAATAAGCAATCATTTAATGACAACGATGATTCAAGACATTTGAAGACGTATATATATAACGAATTAAGGGGACATGATAAGATAATATAGTGCAACACATCTTGTTATATTTCGTAAGAATATACGAAGAAAACCAATTGAGTATTATAAAGAAAATGAATTAAAAATCATAATTATAAAATATTGAAATACTGATGATGGTAATTGTGCAAAAACAGTTCGAAATATTAAAAAAGTTTTGTTTCATAGAATTACAGGACGCGACTATGTAAGATATTAAATGGCTAAATCTCAAAAAAAGATGTTACAAAAGAACAGGGAAAAACATTTACGAAATTGAATTGAAATACAACAAAATAATGAAACTGCGAAATAGTAAGAAGAGCGACTGATTAAAAAGAATTAAACATTGCATGATTTGAAATATACAAAAATGCGGAGTTTGTAATTAAGTATTTCCTGAAAGGGAAAATATCCAAACTTGCGAAATATACTACAGAACCGATATGAAAGTTAAAACCAACAGTCTGGAAATTTGGTATGTTGCACTGAAAATTACTCACGTAATTACGTAATTACTTGGCGAAAATTCCCCCCAGAAATTTCGTGCGCCTTTAATGGCAGAGTTGTTCGCTTCTTGAGAAATTGTGCGAAAGTCGTTAAATCCCATTGAAGAAAATGTGCAGACATGTCTGTCGCAGTCTAGTCTCTCTCTCTCTCTCTCTCTCTCTCTCTCTCTCTCCACTTTGCCCTATTTTTCAGTTTCTCCTACTTTACTTTAAAGTGTTAGATAATTCTTTTGATGTGTGAGTGGGCTGTTATTAACAGTAATAATGAATTGAAAATAGCTTCAAAATTCATAATGATTTTTTGAGTTAGCAATTGTGTGTATATATATATATATATATATATATATATATATATATATATAATATATATATATATATAATATATATATATATAATATATATATATATATATATATATATATATTTCGTAGGAATGACCTCCAGTGCCTGGTGGATCCAAGGTAATGCCGTTGCTCAATGGTAGAGCTCTTATAGTCGAATTCACTATGTTCTTGGTTCCATCTCTGTCATTCATCAATCGACACAGTTTTGAGTCAGCGGCCACTTCAGCTTGGATCAAGAAAAATACTAGAGCTTGCATTCTGGTTCTTGAAGGCTTGCTGAGAATCGGAAGACTCTACTTTTCTTGTGCCTCATCTTTAAAAAGTAGCAGGCATTTGGTGAATAACTGCAGTAATACAACAGAGTGGCAGAAGAGGATCATTCTTAAATCCCCTCAGACGCATGGAGTCAAGACTCCTTCGGAAAACCCATCATGAAGGATTCAATGGGTTTGGATTCCAAAGGAAGTGCGTATTGAAGGAAGACCTCTTTTGCTCAACTCCTTAAGGTAGGTTTACACCTACACACTTTTGCGTTACGGCATGGGTCCGCAAGAAGCCGCCAGAAAATTGGCACGGTGTGCGTCAAAATGGCCGTTATTGGGCGGCGTGCCACGGACCTGTGTGGTGTGTTATGGGCATGTTACAGCGTGTTGTTGTGGTGACGTTGGGGTGTCTAGAGCAGTGTTACGGCGTTGTGCAGTTTTATGGTGCGGGTTCATATACCGTGGCACACCCTCTTGCGGCTTTGTTACTCCGTGTACCGGTGTGTAGCGGGTCCTTGGGGTGTTGTTGCGGGGTGTGCACACATGTGCACGAGACGACGTGGAACGCTGCATGATTGTTGTACATGCACCTCCATCCCGCCCCCCAACCTCACATGATACATACAACACCCACCTCTCAAAAATAAGAGCCCCACTCCCCCCAACCTCACATGATACATACACCCACCTCTCAAAAATAAGAGGCCCCCTCCCCCCCCCATCCCCCCACCTTACATGATACATATACCGACCTCTCAAAAATAAGAGCAGGATATAAAAAAATCACTGCTTCAAATTGTACAGGGGAATGGTACTGAGTACTCAATGAGGGCATTCCTGATCCTCTCTCTCTCTCTCTCTCTCTCTATTCGATCGATCGAACTTGGGAATTCCAAATGAGAAACAAATGATGGACATAACAAAAATACTTATCAAACAAACATGAAAAGCATAGAATGTAAGAAAATGAAGTTGTGACTTGTTTTATATCATAACATTTTCAACTGCAAATATCATATATTATCAACTAAAGTCAATATGTCTTTAATCTGTTACTGATTTTTCATTGTTCCCCTATTAATAACCATGTCCATTCAATGTTAACTATTGTTTCGTTATCATTTGTATGTGTTTATGTTCATTTGATCATGTTCTCAA
>NC_061105.1:33441804-33464304 GCF_015104395.2 Macrobrachium nipponense
TTGCAATACTAAATCCACAATTATTCCTTTTTTTTTAGGTATGAATTCCCTGAACGTATGGCGTCTCAAGAAGCGGAAAATTGAAATTCTTTAGTGTTCGATTTGGCAAATCATTAAGTTATTGCATACCTGGAGGAAAACAATCAGGATTGGCCCCATTTTTGCTTTTAGCAATAAGCTGTTTTCCCTAATAGGGGGTTGGCTGTAGAATAAAAACAATATATTAATCACTGTCAGTTTCGTAGATGAGATTTTGAGTTGCTAGTGACCCCCTGTGCAGAAAACCTCCACCATATTGACGGTTTCATACACCTGTGCAAAATGAGTATTCACGAGCAGTTCGTCGACGTTCCCAACAAGCACTGGCATTCACCTCTGTCTTACCCTCACTGTCACACATCCCCTATGAAGAATAAACATAGAAGTAGAGAAATATGGAATGCCAGAAACTGGGAATGTCTCTGCTTTAAAAAAAGAAACGGTAACCATTTGAGATGCTTCATATAATAAAAACAGACGGGATTGTTTCGATATCTTAGCCCTGTGAATAGACCAGTGCAAAAGAAATCGTGTAAGTGGCTTTATATTAAGAGCCAGTCTTCAGATAAATCCTGATCTTCTTACTGAAGCTATTATTTAAGAGTAAATCTGATAGAGATGGAGATAATTTGTTTTGTCATAGGGTCATCTAGAACCATATCTTTCATGAAACCTACTAAACTTGTAAAATGTTCACTGAAATCCCTCGGTAATATTTGTTAAATATCTAGAGGACAGATGAACAGAAACAAGCAAACAAACATGGTTTAATGCATAAACTCCGTCCATAATACATGAGCCACTTAATGTATTTCGAGAGGAAACGCAGGTAATATAACATCCTCCAGGTAATTGTCAAACAAGAAGGCCTTTAAATGAGTTTTGGTGGCCAGAGCTGAGGCTCCTGTCCCATTTTAGGGATATACCCCAAGGTGACATTTTAGCACCGACTGTGTTTATGGAGTGGTCAGGGAAACGTCAAAACACTTAATACCTTTATGATGGTGAGGTCCCTTAAGTGCTTTTAGGACTACAGTGGATTTATGCATATCTGAAGATCCCTTATTGCCCCTTCTTTTCTGGAAGTTAATTTAGGGTGTGAGGTTGGAGTAAATGTTCTTTTGTTGTCAGAGATGTGCATGACTCGCTTACGATGATCCTATAATGGTTTGGACTCGTAGGTTAACAGCTGAGGAAAGGTTTGGGTAATTCAATCGTTCATATTGTGTGTGTGTGCGTCTCTCTCTCTCTCTCTCTCTCTCTCTCTCTCCTTCTCTGCTCTCAACCTCTCTCTATATATATATATATATATATATATATATACATATATACATATTACACACACATATATACGTGATATATACATGTGTGAGTGATTGTGTATGTACATTCATCAAAATATATATATATAAATAAATTTAAATCTGTCTGGCCAGGATTCGAACTTAGGTTTTTTTTTTTTTTTTTTGATACAAAGAAAACAGGGGCTTCTTCATACGGCTACCAAGGGATATAAGGGGATTTCGACACTGATGTACATTTTTCTATTGTATTCAGGTTCCATACATAGAATCGAAATGAACCCACTCCCGCTTATGATTGCGAGGTTTGTAATGCTTACCTGTTCATAATAGTTTTGTTCCATATACGTACCTTTATGTGTAATGAATGAATCCATAAATACGCCCAAATATCGAATGGATTTTATCTTGAGGAAGTATACTGTACATTGTAAATTATATATATATATATATATATATATATAATATATATATATATATATATATATATATATATATATATATGAGCTACTCTTGTGACAAGTAATGCCATAATTTATTATCTGTCATTGTTCCACTATATGATGAGAAAAAAGAATTTTTTTATTTGGGGTCTTACAGTGGACCTCGCACTACCGTATGCTTTTAAAATCAAAATGTATGTACTTTGAATTATGTACTTGATACGTTTGGAATGATTTATGCATTACTACCCTGACACTATTCTCTGCATTTCAAGACACTTTTATCTATTTATTAACTTATTTGTTCTTTTTTAATAAGTTGGAACTCTTCTTTATGTATTTCCCTTTACCTCGTGTTATACTTCTTCCTAATGAACACCATAATCTTTGGAAGCTTGAATTTCAAGTCATTGGCAATTGTGGGCTTCTTCCATGTGAATAGGTTTCATCTTCTGAATAATAATAATAATAATAATAATAATAATAATAATAATAATAATAATAATAATAATAATAATGCTTTACTGCCACTGTTGCTTCTCTTGGTGGTATGGTAGTATGATTAAGTTGGTTACTGTTTGTAAGTAATCAAGTGTAGTATGTAGACGAATTGATTGGCAGTCGACAGAGTCGTCTGTCAGTAACCATAGGAGAGAGAGAGAGAGAGAGAGAGAGATTTTTTAGTCAGAGACAATTGTCATTCTCTCTCTCTCTCTCTCTCTCTCTCTCTCTCTCTCTCTCTCTCTCTCTCAGCCTTGAACTCGAGAGAATGAAACAGGCAAAGCTAAAAAGTCAGTCTAAAAGCGAGAAGGGAAAATATCCAAGTCACTTTTGTTTCCAGTGGATATTAATCCACTTCCCATCCACTTAAGAAAATGCGTAATATTTCCTGTGCATTTTTATCCACCAGTTTCTTCTTTTCTTTGCTTGATGTCTTCTTCATTCTTCGTCTGCCTTTTGATTCTGGAATTGGAGATTCCATCGTTAGCAGAGAGAGAGAGAGAGAGAGAGAGGAGAGAGAGAGAGAGAGAGAGAGAAGGAGAGAAGAGAGAGAGAGAGAGAGAGAGAGAACGGTTTTTGAGTGAATGGGTTAAACGCGAAGAGAAATAAGTGTTAATGTTTATAAGTGATGAATGATTTTGTATGAGTTTATTTTATATATATTAGATTTACACTCTTGAGTCATTTACCTATTTCTCTGTAAAGCGTAGATATTTAGATATAATTTTATAGCTAAACAATGCATACAATTTCATTTCTGAATTAGACAAAGCATATGATCTTTAAATCTAAAATGGAAATACTCTGTAGTCCGCTTTTATTCCTCTTGAAAGATATTATAGCAACCAGCCACTAAAAAAAAAAAGTTAATAAAAAGGAAATTTGTTTTTTATTATGTAGGTTAGAGCTCCACTGATGCAGGCTGTAAATTTAAATGAGTTTTGGCCAGAGAATCAGAAACTTCCGAACAAAGGATTATTATGAAGTTCTTATCAGGCGTCTGGCGTATTTGAGTCTCTCAGAATTGAGTCGTGACATACCAAGGGTTGTGTTTGGTTTAAGATGCTCTATTTCTTTTTTACTGGAAGTGTTTTGTTCCATTCTGGAATGTGTTCATGTTTCTTAAATTGACTTATGTAGTTGATGAAATGGTTGTAAGTTGTGTGACTAAAATACATTTCTTTATTTCTACAGATAGTCTACAGTGCTTTATGAAAATAGCTTTTGAGCCCTGTAAATATAATATGATACTTTCTTTTCAAAGCAGAATTTGTGACTTTTAACATCCGCTACTATAGTAAAAATAGCTGACTTGGGCTTTGTAAAATTCATGTGGTTTATGTGAAAGCAAGTTCATCCAAACTGAAAAAAGCACCAGTAAACTAAATATAAAGACTAAATTTATTATCTAGTTTAAAACATTGATTCCTTGAGTGTTGTACTTCAGAATGGTTTCCATTTCCCAAAGCATGATGAAAAGTTCAGCTTTAATTTTATAAACCAAAAGTTGAATGGGTAAAATGCCTACTACCCCTTTCTTGCCCTTCAAAGACAGATTCAACATTACTTTGCATAAGAAGTTATCACTTGATTGCTGTTGGTCCAAGATACATTGAATGTAAATGAGGCTTCACCTTCGAATCACTAGATCGTATTCAGTCGTTTTTTTTTTTTTTTTTTCAAGAGCTTTCTTCAAGGCTTTACGAAAGAGCTTTTTCTATAGTTTTATTTCAAGACCAGTTTTCCAGGTTTTAATCTCGGTAGAACTCATGAACCAAATGAATATCTTCATTACCTTTCCATTTCGATCAGAACATGTATATATCTCTCGCTGCGGAATTTATTTTGACTCTCATTGCCACAGCAAAGTGCAAATTTTATGTTTCATCTTTAAAAGAAAAATTTTTTTCATATAGATCTTTAATCCCTATATTTTCAGGAATTACTATTTCTTTAGCTTTCAAGTAACATATCACGTGTAAAAATAATTATTAATAAATGGAAACACTAAGAAAAAAATTTAAACTTCGTTGCATCCTGAGATCTTTGTTAGTGGCACGAGTAATCCTTTTAGTACACCATCACTGTACGGCAGTATTGTTCCATTTTTGCAACACTTCTTGTATATGCTGTGTAAATGCTATACTTCAAAATATGTACGAAATAATATAGTTATCTTTACTAGTAATACTAACCACCCTTTCTCTGCACCATCAATCTGACATATGTCCCTCGCCAATACTACTTTGAAACCTGGCGTACCGAATATAAACCTATTTTTGCTCAGACAACTTTCAGTGGCTGGTTTGTGAACTAACCCCATTTCAACCGCAACAAAAGCTTGCATATCCATGGAGGCTAAATCTGTCCACTGGTGATACCTTGATTTTTGTGCAATGGTTGTTGCTTGGCTGTTATAAAATAGAAATATTTATTTGATTCTTTTGCTACGTGATCATCTATTTCCCAAGGGAAAAAAATTAACAAACCATTCAGTTAAGTCAGGTTTTCATATCTATTAATTTTGTGAGTGTATAAATCATTGTATTACCAACATTTGTGGGATTATTATAATTTAATTCAACTAGAGTCCATGTGTATGGCACAGCAACATCAGCCCAGAGGGTGTCATGATCATCATTAAAATATATAATATATAATATATATATATATATATATATATATATATATATAGTATGTATGTATGTATGTATGTATGTATGTATGTGTTTGTGTGTGTATGTATGTAGTAGTAATCATATATATACATATATATATGTATATATACATATATATATATATATATATATATATATATATATATATATATATAGGTATATATATATATATATATATATATATATATATATATATATACACACACAGGTGGTGTTTCAAATTGTTAATTGAAAATAGCTGGCTATACTAGCGCGAGCACTTCCTCATAGAGCGGCCGTAAGAGTCATTCTAATGATATGCAAGTGATTGATTGATTGTGTCTATTAAACCTGGCCATAGAACGTCTAGGTTATTGACACCGAAATAAATTCTAATAGAAAAAAATTAGATTTAAAATAAATTTCATATAAAAATATCTATATATATGTATATAAATATATTGTAAAGGTGGTGGGGATTAAGAGTTATGTTTAATGATGTGAAAGCCATAATGACGAACCTTCACGGATGTATGATTATTTTTATGGATTTGGTGATGCATAAATTTGAAAAATTTTAGAATTTTTCCAGAGAAAATTCCGAAATGGATCAACAATTTCTTTTGCTTCGCCTCAGCCCAGCAGCAGTTTATTTGCACTTACGATAATCCTTTATCAGTAGCTTAGAGATAGTCAAAATCTGTCTGGACCTACACACCAAGTCTCGTAATTTTACCCCTGAGCTGTGGTGAGGTGTGATACACACACAAACACATACATACACACACATACGGACACATAATATATGTTATGTGTATATGTATATATATATACATACATATTCATACATATGCATAAATATCTTATCTCCCCTTTTCATTCCATTACCAAACCTCAAAGAAAAGAAAAATACCTACCTCTTAAGTCGCCACGTAGCATCGTTGCATCAAACTTCCCTCGTGAATAGCTCAGTATAAATTGACTAGGGCTAAACGAAAATCAAGATATATATAAAAATACAAGTTTTATTCCCTAACTTAACATGACAAAAAAGGAAAGAATTTAAGAGGTTAGGGCGTCACTGTCCTTACTTCTATTAAATAAGTAAATGGAAAATTAAATCTCTCATCATATTAAGTATCCCAATAAATGTCCCTGTTTGTCATGACCGAAATCATAGCTAACTGTCAAAAACATTCCCTTATCACGTGACCTAAATCAAATACATCTGAGGAGAAATAAAGGTCACTTCTTTTAGAAAATCATGAAAAAACTGCATACGTGTGAACAAATAAAAAGGCATAACATGTAAAAACACAAGAGCAAAACCATAAGGAGGAGAACTCATCTCCCAGTCTTTTCACAGAATTAAGGGCTTCAGACAGTGCATTTGGAAATTTTTCATTAAAACATGGTCAATGGAAATGATAACAACGACCCATCGCTAAAACACAAAGATGTCTCACCTTTTACTCACAGACTAAGCGCCTTCCCACGGGCAGCTGTTCCGCAAACAAATCTTGCTGCCTGAATCATTTACCTAATTATATTTCCAACTGATGACCCCTTGAGATATACACACAAGCACGAACCAAATTGTTCTAGAAGCTTCTTTCTGTCAGACCCTTGTGACCTATAAATCACATGACACCGTCTCGAGTCAGCTTGCGCGACCCCCCCGTACTAGCCGCCCAGATTGTCTGACCTAGATTTTCTCATTCTTAGAAAACACTCCTGTTTACCAACTTTTCGAAATATGCTGACTAAGTGTTTTCAGTACCCAAAGTATTCTCGAACACACCAACGCTGTCGGGGTATTCCACCCGCTCTGATTGACATACGCAGTTTCAACCCTTCCTATAGTATATAGTAATTGTCCTGAAGGAGCTGTCTACACACACATAGACATATATGTATGTATGTATACGTATATATTGGGTGTTTGTGTATATGTTCGCTGCTGAAATATGCACTCACCATGGCCAGGCCTAAGGTGGCGAATCACTCCAAGTCGTGGGTCGGGGATAACTTGGTTATTGGAAAAGCACCTTAAAGGTTGCTGATCCAACAGTAACCGTAACAGCAGTTCAGTGACCTCTAAACTGACTTCTCCTACGATGGTAGTGCACAGCAATTTCGAAGTATTTCTGCCAATGAATTGCCAATGGCTTTGGAACAATATTGGGACGAAATGACTGGTGTCTTAACCCGATAATTGTTATATTTATAAAAAAAAGAACAAGAAACACTAATTTTTAATAAGTGTATATGGTCCTCTCTCTCTTTCTCTACCTTGTTTTGTCTAACTTTCCCATTGTTCCACTCTTCCATTTTCCTCTCTCTCCAACCTCTCCCCTCTTCCATTATCCTCTCTCTCTCCAACTTCTCCCCTCTTCCATTTTCCTCTTTCTCTCTCTCCCAACCCCTCCCCTCTTCCATTTTCCCCCACTCTCCAACCCCTCCCCCGTTCCATTTTTCTCTCTCCTTCCAACCCTCCCCTCGTCCATCCCTTCTGTCCCTCTCATTCCTCTCCCCCTTCCCCTCTTCCAATTTTCCCCTTCCATTTTCCCCTCACTCCTCCCTCCTCGTCCAATTTCTTCTTCTCTCTCCAAACAACCCCTCCCCTCTTCCATTTTCCTCTCTCTCCAACCTATCCCTTCTTCTCTGTCCTCTTTTCTGTCTGTCGATGCGTCTTTTCGTCTGCTTTCAACACGAAAGAAAAAAAAAGTCAGAAAACCGTGAGAATGTTCGTTAAAATTGTGGATGAAAAGTCCCCATCATTTTTCTCTCCCGTGGATATCAATCCACTTCGCCACTTGAGGAACTGCATATTTTTCTTCCTTTTTTTCCACAATTTTCGTCTTTTTTTTTCTCCGACTTCTTTTTTTTTTTCCTCCAAATTTTCATCCTCGCTTTAGTTCAGGTTGTCTTCTTCACTCTTCATTGGTCTTATTTGATTGTGGAAATTGATATTCTTGCCTTCGCTGGAATTTTAATGAGAGAGAGAGAGAGAGAGAGAGAGGGAGAGAGAGATTAGCCAAATGTCTTGGCTAGAAGAAGGAAATGTATGAATGGACATAATTTAAAGATGTTTTATTATATATTATATATATATATATGTGTGTGTGTGGTGTATAATATCTATATATATATATATATAGGATATATATTATATTATATATATATACATATAGGGTGTATATATATATATTATCTATATAGTATATATATATTTATATATTATCCTTATTTAGCTCGTTCACTCCTGGAAAATGTAGTTAACACTAAAAAATTTTGGCCTTGAATGGAGAACGAGAGATCAGAACAAAACGAAAAAAAAACTAATAAGGCATAAGGCAGATATTACTGAGGACGGAGGAATTTACATAAAAGCTGGAGTTTATTTTTAATTGCACTTTATTTACATTGATTTACAGGGGTCCAGGAGACTAAAAAAGGGGGGTCAATTTGTCGACCCACTGAAACACTTGGCTGGAGCAATCCAGACACAGCATTCAGAAATTTTGCACAAACAGATTGAAAATTCAAGCTTGCTCTAAGGGTTTCCAACTTCTACCACAATCAGGCACGGTGTATGTCTGCAAATAGATAGGACACGGGCATAAGGGTGAACGTTACACACTACTTTCTTTCAGTCAAAAAGACCACTCATGGCTGGGAATTTACACAAAGAGAACTATTTCATCGCTTGAATTTACTAGGGGTATGTTCACTTGCATCACAGGGCGGAGAAATCACAGAATGGAACCCAGATAGGGGGGGGGGTGGGGGATGAGAAACTAAACAAGTCGCCTTGGAAAAAGGAAATGAAATACAGACAAAGGTAAAGCGATTCCCTGGCTGAACTGGAATTACTCTCACAGTACCTGGATCCTGGGGGGCTTGGTAGTCTTCTCCTTGATGTTGCTATACACTATGGGCTTTTAAAAAATACTTAGGACTTCCCAGAGGAGAGAAGGGAGGGAGAAGCTGCTTCTGCAGGGCACAGGTGAGATCTTACCTCTCTTGGCTCTAGTGTTCTTCTGAGAGCGAGCTACTGGCCTCTGATCCTTTTATATCCTTCGTCTCTGTAGGGGGTAATTCCAACAACCAATGAGAGAAGAGATAGCTTTTTCGAGAGAACGGATGCTAAGTTCAAAGGGGCAACTTGCACATAGACAAAGATGCATGAAACTTGGTAAAAGACTTGATTTTCCTTGGTTTTGTCTTAAAATCTTGAACAATATATATATATTATATATATATATATATATATATATATATATAGAGATGAGAGGAGAGAGAGAGAGAGAGAGAGAGAGAGAGAGAGAGAGAGAGAGAGAGAGAGAGAGATACACTCTGAATTTTTACTTACGTTTCGAATAGGTAAAACCTTACATTTTAGAATAGGTAATAGGGTAAATTTTTATACACTGCAATAATATGATCTCACACTCACAATTTTATTCAAAATATTTTTAAAGTAAAACAAAATATTAATAAAGCCAAATAATCTGTTATCTGAGAGATGGTGATTTTGATAGCCGAAAGCTTTGCTTTCAGAAATTTTCATAATAAATTATCAGAATCTAGCTGTGTCAATTTATGTACAAAGATCAGTCGAAGAGCTCAAACTGATGCTACCAATGCTGGATCATTCCAGACCCTCCCTCCATGAAAGTCTTTTACTTGGTTCCATATTCCTCGCAAAATTTAATCAGTTGACGCCAGTCGTGAAGCCCCTTTAGTCAAATGTTCGTGAAAAGCCAAACTTAATCTCTTGCGTAGTCAAATCAACGAACGGCAAACAAGACAATAAGAAGATTTGATTTTGGCAGAAGATCTTGCGTCTCTGCTTTTTCATTTGCCAACGTTAGAATCAGACACAAATTGCTGTTAATTAGTTTATTGCTTTTGGCTATTTTTTACTTAAATAGTTTACAAGTCACTAGTTTATTGGGTTGTATTAAGGCAAATGATTTAGCATCACCGGTTCGGTAACTTATTCAAAAAATTTTTTTTATTGTTTTTTAAAGATCTATTCCTATTTTTTTATTTTTTAAGATCTATAAGTAACAGTTTTCCAAGATACCTTTTCTGCAAGAAATGTTTCCAACAGAGTCTGTTTGAGATGGCGTATTAACAAGATTTTCTTACGAAAAGTATGCTTCAATAATAATAATAATAATAATAATAATAATAATAATAATAATAATAATAATAATAATAATTATTATTATTATTATTATTATTATTATTATTATTATTATTATTATTATTATTATTATTATTATTATATTATTATATTAATAATAATAATAATAATGGAAAAGTAAATCTCAAAATTAAGACATACAATTGTGGATTTACTGTTCCATTTTATTTATTCATGTGATTATGAGTTTTGTTTGTATAATAATAATAATAATAATAATAATAATAATAATAATAATAATAATAATAATAATAATAAAAAATAATGAAAATGTCGCGCTGTAGAGGAGTGGGTTAGGTCGTCAATGGACTTAAGTCAAGTTAAGCAACATTGGGGCTGGTCAGTCATTGGATGGGTGACCGCTCTCCTTGGCGTTGATTCCTTGGGAAAGGATCTTTACCTTAATTTCCTCAGTCTACTCAGCTGTAAATGAGTACCTATCCCTGATGGGGTAGGGTCCAGCTATGGGTTAAATAGCAAAACTCAGCAATGATGGAAAGAAATGAAGGAATAAACGACAACGACGTAAATGGAGCCTCTGGCAACAGAGGAGCTTCGTCCGGCAACCAGGTATTCAACCCAATTGAAGGGGAAGATGGTCAGGTACTTGGAGGTCGTCATCCAGCAACAAGAAAACAAGGGAGGAACTCAACGAGAAATACATAGTACAAGAGAGGGGACTAAACAACACAATAGAAGATGTAAAACAGAGGCTTAAGGCCAAAGCACATAAGATCCACGATACATGAACAGGAATAAGGGATACCAACAGAACAAACTATTCGGAACCAACCAGAAAAGACTATACAGCCAACTAAGAGGGGAAGACAACCACCCAGAAATTCCTGAAGCCGAACCAAGTAAGAGACTCAGGGAAAACATATGGAGCAATCCGGTATCACACAACAAACATGCAACATGGCTCCAGGAAGTCAAGGAAGAAGAAACAGGTAGAATAAAACAAAGATTCACAGAGATCACGACATACACAGTCAGACACCAACTAAAGAAAATGCCAAACTGGAAAGCCCCAGGTCCCGATGAAGTCCATGGATACTGGCTCAAAAACTTCAAGGCCCTACACCCACGAATAGCAGAACAACTCCAGCATTGTATCTCAAATCACCATGCACCCAAATGGATGACCACAGGAAGAACATCCTTAGTGCAAAAAGAAGAGTAAGGGAAATAAAGCCAGTAAATACAGGCCTATCACCTGCCTACCAATAATGTGGAAGTTACTAACAGGTATCATCAGTGAAAGGCTATACAACTACCTAAAGGAGACCAAACACCAACAGAAAGGCTGCAGAAGGAAGTGTAGGGGCACAAAAGACCAGCTCCTGATAGACAAAATGGTAATGAAGAACAGTAGAAGAAGGAAAACCAACCTAAGCATGGCATGGATAGACTATAAGAAAGCCTTCGACATGATACCACACACATGGCTAATAGAATGCCTGAAAATATATGGGGCAGAGGAAAAATCACCTATCAGCTTCCTCAAAAATACAATACGCAACTGGAATACAATACTTACAAGCTCTGGAATAAGACTAGCAGAGGTTAATATCAGGAGAGGGATCTTCCAGGGCGACTCACTGTCCCCACTACTCTTCGTAGTAGCCATGATTCCTATGACAAAAGTACTACAGAAGATGGATGCTGGGTACCAACTCAAGAAAAGAGGCAACAGAATCAACCATCTGATGTTCATGGACGACATCAAGCTGTATGGTAAGAGCATCAAGGAAATAGATTCCCTAATCCAGATTGTAAGGATTGTATCTGGGGACATCAGGACGGAGTTTGGAATAGAAAAATGCGCCATTAGTCAACATACAAAAAAGGCAAATTAAACGAGAACTGAAGGGATAAAGCTACCAGATGGGAGCAACATCAAACACATAGATGAGACAGGATACAAATACCTGGGAATAATGGAAGGAGGGGATATAAAACACCAAGAGATGAAGGACACGATCAGGAAAGAATATATGCACAGACTCAAGGTGATACTCAAGTCAAACTCAACGCCGGAAATATGATAAAAGCCATAAACACATGGGCAGTACCAGTAATCAGATACAAGCGCAGGAATAGTGGAATGGACGAAGGCAGAACTCCTCACCATAGATCAGAAAACCAGGAAACATATGACAGTACACAAAGCACTACACCCAAGAGCAAATACGGACAGACTATACATAACACGAAAGGAAGGAGGGAGAGGACTACTAAGTATAGAGGACTGCGTCAACATCGAGAACAGAGCACTGGGGCAATATCTGAAAACCAATGAAGACGAGTGGCTAAAGAGCGCATGGGAAGAAGGACTAATAAAAGTAGACGAAGATCAGAAATATACAGAGACAGGAGAATGACAGACAGAACAGAGGACTGGCACAACAAACCAATGCACGGACAATACATGAGACAGACTAAAGAACTAGCCAGCGATGACACATGGCAATGGCTACAGAGGGGAGAGCTCAAGAAGGAAACTGAAGGAATGATAACAGCGGCACAAGATCAGGCCCTAAGAACCAGATATGTTCAAAGAACGATAGACGGAAATAACATCTCTCCCATATGTAGGAAGTGCAATACGAAAAATGAAACCATAAACCACATAGCAAGCGAATGCCCGGCACTTGCACAGAAACCAGTACAAAAAGAGGCATGATTCAGTGGCAAAAGCCCTCCACTGGAGCCTGTGCAAGAAACTTCAGCTACCTTGCAGTAATAGTGGTACGAGCACCAACCTGAGGGAGTGATAGAAAAACGATCAGGCAAAGATCCTCTGGGACTATGGTATCAGGACGGATAGGGTGATACGGTGCAAATAGACCAGACGTGACGTTGATTGACAAAGTCAAGAAGAAAGTATCACTCATTGATGTCGCAATACCATGGGACACCAGAGTTGAAGAGAAAGAGAGGGAAAAATGGATAAGTATCAAGATCTGAAAATAGAAATAAGAAGGATATGGGATATGCCAGTGGAAATCGTACCCATAATCATAGGAGCACTAGGCACGATCCCAAGATCCCTGAAAAGGAATCTAGAAAAAACTAGAGGCTGAAGTAGCTCCAGGACTCATGCAGAAGAGTGTGGTCCTAGAAACGGCACACAGTAAGAAAAGTGATGGACTCCTAAGAAGGCAGGATGCAACCCGGAACCCCACACTATAAATACCACCCAGTCGAATTGGAGGACTGTGATAGAGCAAAAAAAAAAATAAGATAAAATAAAAAATAATAATAATAATAATAATAATAATCCTTTTCTTCTTTTCTGTAATGAGGCTTCTGTTCTCTTCTTTCCGTGTGAATGCTTTTAATGTACATTAAGTTCGCTAAAAATAAAGCTCTCTCTCTCTCTCTCTCTCTCTCTCTCTCCATTTTGTTCTCTGTCTTTACATTTTATCATGAATGTTAATAATCGGCCTCAATTCTCTCCGTCTGTTTCTCAGCCTGTATCAGTTGAAGGCAAAATATCGCGAAAGGAACTATTGTCTAAAAGTGTGAAGGAACGTTTATCCACCATTTTCTTCTTCTCTTCGCAAAAGTTTTCGTTATCACTTTTGAGGCCGTTGTCTTCTTCATTCTTCATTTTTCTTCTGATTCTGGAATTGGAGGTTCCAGCGCTTACTGGAATTTAACGGTGAGAGAAAGAAAGAAAGAGACTGGCATCTGGGAAAGTGAGAGAAGAAAAGTGTGTGAATGCGTGTATCTTGGGAAGGATTTAAATGTACATATTTGACTCTCTGTGTTTATTTATGTCTAATTGACGTATTCATACTCTTATAGATAATCCGTTGACAATTTCATTGCTAACGTAAACGGGACACTAGCTCGTTTTTAAATCTCAAATGCAAATACTAAATCTACTTTTATCGCCTTTGGAAGATATGCTGGCAACCATCTTTCTTCAAAAAAAAAGAAGAAAAAAAAAGTAATATATAAGAAGGAAGTTAAATTTTTGTTTTATAAGTTTGAGCTACATTAATACAGGACTGTAAATTGAAATGAGTTTTGGCCAGAGATTCAGAAACTTCAGAACGATGGGTAATTAGGAAGTTCTTATCAAGCCTCTGGCGTATTTCAGTTCCGCAGAAGTGACGTCATCAGTTATCAGGGGGACAATTTTACAACTGCTTTCATATGTTTTGAGCTCTAACGTTTTGACACTATAGTTTTATTTTAATGAAATGAGCTTATTTTTTCTTGAAATTTGCCTGAATTGTTTCCTAACGTTTTGATATTATACAAACACATAGAACATATTTACGTATATATATATATATATATATATATATATATATATATATATATATATATATATATATATATATATATTCACAAAGGGTGTACATGCTTTAGTGGTGTACCTGAATTATGTTCTAACGTTTTGATATTTGTATTTCTTGAAGGGTTTAATTTATTTTCTTGAAATTTACCTGGATTGTGTTTAGACCTTTTGAAGTTCCTTTTCTTCTGGAAGGGGTCCATTTTTCTTTTATATTTATCTGAATTGAGTTTAACCTTTTGATGTTCTACTTTTCATTTATTTTTTGGAGTTGATTCATGTTTGTTCGAAATTCACCTGAATTTTATGTTGAAGGGTTTCATGTTCTCTTGAAATTTACCTGAATAGTGTTGTAACGTTTTGTTGTCCTGCCTTTTTATCTGGAAGTGATTCATGTTTTCTTGTAATTTACCTGAATTGTGTTCTAACTGTTTTTTATTGTTCTACTTTTTTTATCTGGAACGGTTTCATATTTTCTTGAAATTTACCTGAATAATGTTCTAACGTTTTGTTGATCTACTTTTTTATCTGGAAGGGTTTCACGTTTTCTTGAAATTTACCTGAATAATGTTCTAACGTTTTGTTGTTTTAATTTTTTTTTATCTGGAAGGGTTTCACGTTTTCTTGAAATTTACCTGAATAATGTTCTAACGTTTTGTTGTTCTACTTTTTTATCTGGAAGGGTTTCACGTTTTCTTGAAATTTACCTGAATAATGTTCTAACGTTTTGTTGTTCTACTTTTTTATATGGAAGGGTTTCATGTGTTCTTAAAATTTACCTGAATAGTGTTCTAATGTAATGAAATGTTGTTCCTTTTCTTTTCTGGAAGGGGTTCATGTTTTCTTGAAATTTACCTTTGTTAGTTATATATTGGGTTCCATGTAAATGCAACTGTGACTTTTAAATACATTTAAAAAACTAGTTTGTCTGACATATTAATATAGTAAATGCTTGTTTTTTTTTTATCGTGTTATAGGATCTCCGGATATTTCACTTTTTTTTTTTTAAGTAGTTGGCGTAAAATACGAATATAGAACTTCTTGATTGTAGCTTGCGGAGGCTATAATATGGTGATTCCTTCTGATTTCTCCGGCGGTAATTGAAGTAGCTTTTTCAGCTTTCTGCTTTCTGAACATGTCTTTATTATAAAGTTCAGAACATCAACCAGAAAATAATATATAAGGACTAGATTCATCTTTCTTACAAATAATGATTTCTTAGAAACTATACGTGCAATTTTTTTTATCAGTTATGAGGGATGCCTTCCTTATGAAAGAAAGAAAATCAGCTTATAAATTATAAGTATCAAATGTACCATTTTCATGAAACAAAAAACAAAATTATTCAATGAAAACGTTGATGGTCCAAGTCATGACCGCTAATCATTGGAAACAGAAGCCTACCACTGCGAACCACTCTATCTAAAAGATATAAACCTCTGGCAGAAGCAGACATCCACACCGGAGAACAGTATTTTAGTCAAGGGAAAGCATATGGCTTAAGACGTTCGTGCCGCATTTGCTCACACTTTCATACATGTTCCTCAAAAGTAAGATGCGAGTCAAAAGTTACACCTTGCAAAGTTAGAGCTTCCAAAGCTTCAAATTCATCCAGCAGTCCCATCCATTGGAAGGGAAGGATGGTGTGGAAAATCTGCACGGAATCTAATCGGTTATGTTTTCGTATTACTGGAATTCAACCTCATAACCCCACTGACTGCACCAGTCACTAGTCCGCTCCATGACACGGTTGATATTAAGGGTGCCTTCACTTCTATTAATTTATATTGCATATTATATGTAGATATTTGTTTATATATATATTATATATATATATATATATGTGGTAGATTATATATCTATATTATATAATATATATATATCAATCATATATTATTATATATATATATATATAATAATATATATATATATATACATACATACATACATACATTACCTTGTGTATATTCAAGTACAAATATTATCACCAGGTCGTTTTTATCTTTCACTGGAAGATGGTGACAGCAACTATTATCCCTACTACCCCCAGCCCGCCCCTCTACTGTGACAGGAATAATTCAAAATTCTTATAAGTCTGAGCTCACATTGATACAAGGCTATAAATTTAAATTAGTTCAGGACAGTAAATCGTAAACTTCAGAAAGTGGGATTATATTTAAAGTCTTATCAGCAGTCAAGGGAATTTCAGCCTCTCGGAAATGAAGTAATCAAATGTTAACGTTCTTGAGAAATGTATTTTTTGAAGGTACAGTGTGAGGTATTGTATTAATATTTTTTTGGTCTTCGCCTGAGTGAGTTTACATTTTTTTCCAATTTTTTCATTAAGACTTTTGAAGACCTTACTACCTTTTTCAGAGTGGGTCTTGTGTTATTGTACCTCAGACTTTTTCACAGAGAATAAGAAAATTTGAGTCTGAACCGGTATTTTGTTATTGAAATTAGATGATGATGTGTCATTGTATTAATCAGGAAATCGCTACACACAGACTGTTGCGCTTCAATTCTCCATATAGTTCTCTTTCCGATATATTTAAAGTAATTTTTCCATAGTGACAACTCATTATCACCCAAATCTCTATCCCTCCTAAACTTAAACTTACATACGTAAGATGTCAGTGCAAATATATTCAATGGCTAATTCTTTTACTCAGTAACCTGAACCTTACATGACATTATGCTTCTGACTTTCTTTTTAGATTGACATGGACAAATTCTTTTCTTTCAACCAACCTCAGACTAACTGCGAAAGAAGCGAGCTCTCTTCTTCTTCTTCTTGTGCTGCGAATGTGGATTCGACTAAAAACTTATTATTTTAAATCTTTGTAATTTGTTACCCAGCCGAAATAAATTAAAAAAGCCGATATAAATTAAAAGTAAATCATTCGGCATCTCCGAATCATTAGATCTCATTCAAAGACTTTTTTTCATGAGCTTTTTTCAAGGCTATTTTTTTTTTGTGGAGCTTTTTTCAGAGCTCTCATTTTTCCCCCTTGCGACTTTTTACCTCCTCCCGCAAATATCAGTAAATCGCTTGAAGCCGAAGGATTTCTTTTCTTTTAACTGTTTCTTTTAAAAGCAGTAAATTTTTCGGTTCGTTTTCCATTGTAGTTTTTTTTTTATTCGTATTTCAGTGCGTCGTTTGGACACGCGCTCTGAGAATTTTTGGGTGACTGTGTACACAGTTGAAAGCTACATTTCCAGAAGCAAATTTGGTATTATTCATAAACAGGTTCCTTATTTTAATTTTATATATATACATACACACACACACACACACACACATATATAATATATAATATATATATATATATATATATATATATTTATATATATATATATATATGTTATTATAGATCATATATAGATATATATATATATATAATATACATATTATAATATTATATAAATAGTATACGTAATATATTATAAAAAAATATATTATATGTATCTATAAATATGTTACACGGTCATTTGGCTTACCTGAAAACTGCAACCGGTAACTCCAAGTTCAGGTGTAGAAGAAACTGTTCATTCTCTCTCTCTTCTCTCTTCTCTCGTCTCGTCTCTCTCTCTCTCTCTCTCTCTCTCTCTCTCTCTCTCTCATACTTTGTTCTTAGCTAAGGCGTCTGAATTAAATACTGAGTTATGAAAAAATAATTTATTCAGAAAATCTAACATGGCACTGGTAATTAAAAGAAATAGGCCCACTAACTCCTTACTTCAGAAATAGGAAATCGAAATTGAACAGAAAATGGAATAACCAAATAGAAAATGGGGATCAAACGGAAAACGGAAGTAAAAAAATTCCTTTTCAACCATCGCCTCTAATTATGTGATATTAATTAATCATCACAAGTCTGTGACATATAGACCTTACGGTCTTTGGGTTATTTCAGCTATATGACCACTTTCCCACATCATTTCAAATGCTCCTTACCTCGGAGCATTTTTATCCCTCAACACAGGTCCACAGAAAACATCTCTGTGGGGAAAGGAAATATCCCAACATAAATGCAACAGAAATGATAGTGGAAATCACATAAAGTAAATGGTAATAGAGATCCCATAAGATACAATGGTGGACAGTAGTAAAAAACATAATTCAACCTTCAATATTATATTCACAAGTGTCAGTGATTTTTTCAAAGTCTGTACTTACTCTCAACTAAAGGGAAAACTCGGATTCTCTATGGCTAACACGACCTCTGTGCTCGGCTCACCACACCGGAATGATCAATCTATTACAAGATTCTTTGCACGAAGCATATCGTAACATACGTATGTACGTTTCCATGTCGTACCTACAAATCCGATATCAAGCGGATTGAAATGTTCCGTAGTTTGACCGTTGAAAGAGACACTACTGTCTTCATGTACCCCGATCAGACCGCTGCCCAGGTCATCGATCGGCAAATGCGGAACCCACTCGTGACCACAGGCGAACAGAATTTCTCATTTCCTAAGGGGGGGGCGAACAGAAAGATGAATTTACACAAAGCAGCTATATGCAATGTACCTTCAGCGTTGCTGAGTAACAGCAATTCATAACATCCATCACACACACACACACACACACACACCCAAATATATGTTATCTATATATATATATATAAAATATATATATATATATATATATATATATATATATATATATATATATATATATATATATATATTTTATATAATATGTGTGTGTGTGAGTATATTAAATGATTTGTTCGTTATGCATTTCTGTGTGTGTTAACATTACACAAATATTTGGAGGATAAGTGCAAATTCCATGGGTACGAATTATTACTAAGAACCATGATACCTTACGTATAAATGAAAAATATACTTGTACTTGAAGTGGGTTACTCATTCAAAAGAAAAAATTGATTTGCCGCAAGAAGTGAACTCTGTTATTTTATTGTTGATATTATTGTGGTTGAGGCTCGCAATGAGAATTTCTTTTTTCTCCTTAACAACTCAGTTGGGATTCAACGTTAAAAGTGCACACTTGTTCAAAAGAAGGAACATCAAAACAAGGAAGTAGATGCCATTTTACACAGTTATTATTCTTATTATATTATGAAGAGAGGCACCCTGTTCATGTGGAACAAGACCACAAGGGCCACTGAACTGAAAAGAAGTAATAGGAGGTAAAGGGAAATATAGAAAGTAATTACTTGTTAAAACAAAATAAATGAGAAAATTATTAAGTACATAGATAGAAACATAAGATTATTAAAATGCTACGAAAATGTATTAGGGGAATAATACATTGCATCTTCGATTAAATTTTTGAAGATCCAATAGAATGACATCCTCAGGGAGACTTTTGCAGTCCAACGGTGGAAGAATGTGCCCAGCTCCGTCACACGCATATATATATTTGTGTGTTGTGTGCATGCATGTCTTTGGATATATAGATAAATAGCTAGATAGATAATAAAAGAGGGTTCCAGTGTCATTGATCTGAATACGTTTCCAGATTTTACACAGCTGTTGTTGAATGACGGACCTTTAGCTAAATCAAAGATTTTTCTCACCATTTCCCGGAAGACAGTAACACAACAAACTGAGAGAGAGAGAGAGAGAGAGAGAGAGAGAGAGAGAGAGAGAGAGAGAGAGAGAGAGAGAGAGAGAGAGAGAGAGAGAGAGGTAGGTCGGAGAATGTATATTCACAGTAAAATAATGTTTCTGCAAACTATTGTAGTTTCAGTCCATTGGTGTAACGTGTAGGCAGCAGAATACCCTTCACCTAAATTATTCATGAATGAGGAAACCTCCAATTGAAGGTGCTGGCCTCAGCGGACGTCGTATTGTGCTTTTATATGAAAACTTCAGGAAAATTGTATAGACCAGCACGCTTAATTAGCAGATGGCTCCAGATTCTAGATGGCACTAGAATCTCTTAAATTTTCGTTATTAGATATTGTAAATGTTCATTCTTTAGACTTCTGTCCATATGCTTATATATATATATATATATATATATATATATATATATATATATATATATATATATATATATATATATATATATATATAATATACATACATATATATACATACATATAATATATATATATATATATATATATATATATATGTATGTATATATATGTGTATATATATAGTATTATATATCTATATATCACAACTAATTTGTTAGTAATTATCTGTTATTATTGTATTAATATTCAGAAGATGAAACCTGTTTATATGGAAGAAGCCCACAGTTGCCACTGACTTGAAATTCAAGCTTCCAAAGAGTATGGTGTTAATTAGGAAGTAGTAAGAGGAGGTAAAGGGAAATACAGAAAATAGAGATACCACTAATTACAAAAGAAAACAAAGTAAGTTAATAAATTAACAAAGGTCCCTGTTAAAATACAGGTATGTCCATTTCAGTGGTGCAATGTTCAGTAGTGCCTATATATTCACAGACCTTGGACTTAACAGTAGCTGGAACATCTGTGGATATGAGGTCTAATCTGTTACCAGAAAATGTGAGTGAGTTCCTCAGTTAGCTTGGCAAAATCAGAGGATACACTGAACTCAAGAGCAGACCAGCTACGCTGATCTGTGGAATTTGAATTCTGACACTCACTGTGCTTTGCATTACAGTCTCCACAAATAACGTGTAAAACTTTAGAATCCTGAGACTGAGCCGTATCAATCCTGTCCAGAAGTCAGTCATATATAGAATTGTCGATATCTGGAATATCAACTACATCCCAAATTTTTCTGACGAAACATAAGTCGTCCGGACTTGGGTATATCCATACCTTGTGTGTGTGGGATGTTATGACAATAAATAAAGTCTGGGGCATGAAGCCCAGGGATTTAAAACTCAACCTTTGACTTATTACTTCTTACAAGAGTCTCAGATAAAGACAACAAATCGTAGTTATGAGCACAACTCTCTAGATCAATATTTGACTAAAGTACCTTGCAACTTTTCTTGCAGTAATGAGTAATAGGTCCAGGGTTCAGCTCAGTGTCTCCCGAAAGAATTAAGATTA
Organism: Macrobrachium nipponense; assembly: GCF_015104395.2. Lineage (NCBI taxonomy): Eukaryota > Metazoa > Arthropoda > Malacostraca > Decapoda > Palaemonidae > Macrobrachium > Macrobrachium nipponense. The sequence continues at coordinate 33,463,304 of NC_061105.1, forward strand.
CCAACATGAAATAAAAATCAAAACTAATAAACAAACTCTTAACAACAATAACACCGTAAAAATCATCAGAACAATGAACAACAATGCCATCAACAACAACAGTATTTACATTGTTTAAAAAAATTCTTTTGAGAGTATAAATAAACGTCACTAATCGTTATTGAAAAAAAAGAGCGTCAGAAGCAACTGGTCAGCGAGGTGGGGTCGGCACACTGTGTAAAGCAAATGAAATCCACCATGTTTGGCACAACAAAGGGTGGGAGGCTTTCAAGATGGATTTAGAAATAGAACGCCTAGAAGGAAAATATTAGGTAAAGACGCAGGCACTTTCTTATCAGTCTGTCCTACACACTTTTTGAAAGAAAACAGGAAAGTGAATGAAAAAAAGGATGAAGACCATGGAAGGCCACGGTACATTGGCTATGGCACAGCCGAAGGTTGGAGAACAAGGTTTGTATTCAGAAACTTTCCTTAAGAAGGGTTGCACCAAGGCTGGTTTGGGAGTGTCCTTCTCCTAGATGAGTTGCCTACCAAGGCTAAAAGGTCTCTTCTACCCAAAGTGTACATAAGTGAGCATATACATATTTAAGGTTCAAGATTCTATTTTTTTTTTTTTTTCATTTATCCAGCTAAACTGCGAGCGTTTGAAGAAGTCAAGTCTTTTTGAGCTCATTTTTGAAAATAAATCTAACCGTATCTCACTTCTCATTTTATACATAGATTTAAAATGAATGTTTCACCAGTGTGTGAGGTTCTTTCTAACCTTTCCCTTTTCTCTTTATTTTCTTTTTTTGTGTCTTGTAGTAAATTCCCTCGTTGTGGACTGAGTAATATTTAATTTATTTTTTCTAGGAATATACTTTATTATTGGCACGTAAGTGTGTTGTTCCTTTTATTTATTAATGTGTAAACGTCCTTCATTTTTCCTGTTTGTTACTCTTTTCTTTATATGCCATGTTTTCTCTCATGTTAATTTGAACATTAGTCTTTATCTGGGCTTC
>NC_061105.1:33469304-33486804 GCF_015104395.2 Macrobrachium nipponense
TATATATATATATATATATATATATATATATATATCTATATATATATATATATATATATATATATATATATATATGCAGAAGCCAGGTACTATGTCGTACCTCTTAAGTAAATGGGGATACAATCCACAATGAAGTAAATCCTCTTGTAGTTTAAAATATATATCTCTTGTACAGGATTAAAGCTTTCGACCATCAACTGTGGTCTTGTTCACTAAAATGTGATATGTCACCTCAAGGAACTAACAAGTAAGAGCACAAACTATCCTCATCTAGTTCACAGTCCGCAAGTATTTTGATATTATCCTGATTAAAAGCAAGATTCCAAACAGAGTGCCTACATAAATTTCTAAGCAATTGACACGAAGATCAAGACGAATTCAGGAAAGAACGAGGGCTCAACAGCCTGATCATTCATAATATAAACTAGCTTGTTACCTAACCGTTGCTTTTTTTTTTCCCAAATGTTTGTGCTCTTACTTGTTAGTTCCTTGAGGTGACATATCACATTTTAGTGAACAAGACCACAGTTGATGGTCGAAAGATTTAATCCTGTATAAGAGATATATATTTTAAACTACAAGAGGATTTTACTTCATTGTGGATTGTATCCCCATTTACTTAGAGGTACGACATAGTACCTGGCTTCTGCATTTATGTTTCCACATAGTACATCCACAAAACATTAATGGCCAACATTATAGGAGACTTCATCCGTCAAGCTTTGGGAACTCAGGTTCTTCAGGAGTACAGACTATACGAAAGAAGATGCATCACCGCCAGAAGACTGAAAAATCAAATCATATTCCTTCAAGACTGTATTGCAGAGCAGGTGGTTCCGAAAATGTACGGCTGGTTATGCAGGGACTCTTTTGAAGGAGATCCGTTTCCCAGATACAAGAGAGACTTTTTGGAGGACCAAGTGAAGCAAGCAAAGTTCAAACGCGAGGAAATTCTTTTGGAAATTAGACACAGGAAAAATAACCTACGTCAAGAAATCTACAATAGGAGAACAGATAATTATCAACTTTGACTGGATTGTTAATTGTGCAGGTGAGGTTGCTTTGCAAAAGTCGTTGGCACATAAAGCTCAGCTAGATGGGAAGCTTAGAAATTTATGTAGGCACTCTGTTTGGAATCTTGCTTTTAATCAGGTTAATATCAAAATACTTGCGGACTGTGAACTATATGAGGATAGTAAAATACTTCTTAGCCTAGGACTTAATTTTTCTCTGGGCTCTGAGGAAATTGATATCCTTAGAGTTATTGGTAGCATCAATCAATTTAACTACAAGTATTCAGGAGTAAACGTAGATTTTATGAAAGGCATGTTGCTTCTTAGTTTTGAGAAGAAAGTAGATCATTTACCGCGACGTTTCAACTTGGCATTAGATAGATTGAAGAATAATTCAAGTATTAAAATTTTAAAAGCAGGCAAAGGAGGCTGTGTAGTGGTTATGAATAAGAAAGTTACCTGATCAAGGCACACAGGCTCTTAAACGATAGCAACACATACCTAAAAGTAACAAAAGCCCCTTGCATTAGCGATTTGCAGTTTGAATTTAACAAGAAAATAAAAGCCGTAGTTAGCAGTGGTGTGGAAAAAGAAACCAGAAATATAGTCCTGAGTAAGCTAGCGAGAAAACTGCCGTCTTTTAGTTACTTTTATGGAACTCCCAAGATTCACAAGGAGGGGTGTCCTTTAAGGCCCATTGTCGCTAGCTGCAACAATCCTCAGTCGGATCTGTCATCATGGTTAGCGGATGTTTTGGGGAAATTAATAGGAACAATTTCGAAATCTCACGTTAAGCACAGTATGGATTTTATGGATCAAATTAAGGAAAAGAATTACATAGGTACTATGTATAGTGTAGATATAGTTTCTTTATTCACGAATGTACCACTGAGTTTCGTGCTCGACAACTTGAAGAAATTAGCCTCAGATAATATTTTCAAGCCACCTATATGCACATAGATAAATTTTGTCATTTGATTAACATTTGCGTTGAATCTACAATTTTTGAGTTTAATGGTTCGTTCTATCAACAAAAATCCGGGGTCTCGATGGGCTCACCTCTTTCCCCCATTATTGGCTAACTTATGTATGGAATTTTTCCGGAAAGGTTCACGTTGACACTACCGGAAGACATCAAGCCTGAAATTTCGGTTAGGTATGTAGATGATGTTTTTATTGTTTATAGACACGGTGAGGAAGCCTTTCATAGGTTTTTAGAGTTGCTCAATGGTTTTTTGTCCTCTATTAAATTTACAGTGGAAAAGGAAATGGAAAATAGGCTTCCCTCTCTAGATATGGTAGTTCATAGAGACACAGTGAGTAGTGACTTTAAATTCAGCGTGTATAGGAAGAACACCCACACAAACACTTATATTCATTACTTTTCATATCATGAACCCAAAGTAAAGCACAACGTTCTAACCAATTTGTTTTTTCGAGCATACCGAAGATGTGATCCCCAGTTCATTGACACCGAAATAAATTTCTTGGTAGATAGTTTTACTAAACTGTGTTACCCTATGTTTTTATACTACAGTCTCTATCTAAAGCTAGATCGATGTTTTACGCCCCTCATGATATAACTGAAAAGGTAGATTTTAAGGCATCTCTTGCTCTTCCTTATAATAGAGAACTTAATAAATTTTCTAGGCAGCTTAAAGAAAAAAAGAATGGCTTCAACATAGTTTTTCAGTACAACAGTACAATCAAGAAGAAACTCATTAAAAATAACCCGGGTAATAGAGAGAATGTAGGAGTATATGTAATACCTTGCAGTGATTGCAATGAATGTTACGTGGGAGAAAGCGGACGTTCCCATTGATAAGAGAAGGGAAGAAAAAAAACACTGGGAAGACACGTTGCTGCTTCCAGAAGGGGGAAGTTCATACAGTGCAATTGCGCAAACATACATGGAGAAAAACCACGCAATAAATTTTAAAGGTACAAAGGTTGTTTTTGCATGTAACGACAGGACTTTGAGACGAGTAGTAGAAGGGGCGTTAATTTCATTAAACGAGACCTTTGCAGGAAATACTGGTATTTCAGAAAATACAGCTATTTGTGAAGAGATATGTAGGAAAGGGAAAATTTCAAACTTTAGAAAAAAAAAAAAAAAAATATGTGCCAATAACGATGTTGCCACCTCTCCTGTTTTACTCCACTCAGGTCATTTCTCCCAACTAACCACCCAACCAAAGCAGAGAACAAGCAGTTGACAATAGAAACATTCCCCACGAAGATCAAGACGAATTCAGGAAAGAACGAGGGCTCAACCGCCTGATCATTCATAATATAACTAGCTTGTTACCTAACCGTTGCTTTTTTTTTTTTTTTTTTTTCCAATGTTTGTGCTCTTACTGTTAGTTCCTTGAGGTGACATATCACATTTTAGTGAACAAGACCACAGTTGATGGTCGAAAGCTTTATCCTGTACAAGAGATATATATTTTAAACTACAAGAGGATTTTACTTTGTTGTGGATTGTATATATATATATATATATATATATATATATATATATATATATATATGAGACATATCACATTACCGTGAATCATATACACACATTGAGCTACAAATGTCCATTTAATATCTAATTGGCCAGGTTTACTGAAGAGGTTTACAAGGAAGACGCCTTAAAAATCTTATGTATGCGCCTAGTTTTTTTTCTATATCATATATATATATATATATATATATATATATATATATATATATTCTATGTATATATATATATAGAATATATATATATATATATATATATATATTACAACACACATATATATATATATATGTATATATATATATATATATATAGATATATATATATATATAATATATATATATATATATATATATATATATATATATATATATATATATATATATATATATATATATATATAATATATATATACACACATCACACACCACACATATATATATATATATATATATATATATATATATATATATATATATATATATATATATATATATATATATATATATATATATATATATATATATTGAGGATATGAGCAGAAAAACTAGGGAGCTGACATAAGATTTTTAAGGCGTCTTCCTTGTAGAAGAAATCTGTAGGGAAATAAAAAAGGAAGTAAATGAGGGATAAGAGAATTTCCCATCCTTTAAGGCGATTGAATGATGTTGACAAATATTACCCCAATTCCCAGGTCACGCAAGACGGACCCTCAGGTCAGCCGTGGTCATGGGTCGTTGCCTTCCTTCCAGACTCCTTTAGAGTCCTCTCAGTTCCTCTAGGGAACCCTTTCAGGAAGTTACGGGTGACAGATACTCAAAGAGAGAAAGACTTTCATTTTTTTCCGCCGACCCCCTTTTACGAACCTGATGGGCTATTTCTCATGTCGTGACTTTCTTTCAGCTGTCTCGGTTTGTGCCCCCGTTTTGATGGAGGCCATTACTGGGAGGCGTCCAAATGAATGTCCGGATGTATATATTCTACATAAATTTGTATCCGCGGTTGTTCGGTTTCAATGTTGCTGTGTCACAACAGCGAACAGACGTTTGAAAATGTTCGCTTATTTCTCGTTGAGTACTTGGTTGGGATTTAGATGATGGTATGTCAGCTTATACCGGGTAGATTATATAGCATCAGGTAGTGGAATATTGCATTCTCTCTCTCTCTCTCCAACAAATTCGGTTTGTTTACAGTACCTCAAGCTCTGTATCTCTCCCAACTATATACCCGTTTTCCTTAAGTTTCCGTGCGTCTCCTTCGGCATTATATTAACCCTTCTTTAATAATGGGGTTGCCGTCCTCCAAAATGGGTTCCTCTCGCCATTATAAATTCCGGGGAAGTCAGTGTAACCGTGTGAAATTTATTAGTTGTCACTGGAACTTCACTTATTACGTTTGCCTAAGTGAATTTGTGTGGCAAAGAAACGGAAAGAAAGAGTAGTAGGTTTTGACCTCATTTTGTTTCTTCTGAAATTGCGTTTTAATGGTGTTTGTTTATTTTTTTTATGATTTATGTTTTGTGTTATCTTATTCAATTCTTCATTATTAATTACTGTTTTACATCTGGCTTTTATTTTCGATTTATATATCTGTTTATTTTCGATTTATATATCTGTGTAATTGTTTGCTAACATTATACCACAAAGATCTAATTATGGGTTTTGACGAAGACCGAACCAATGGTGGACGTCTTGACTGGCAACAAGTGATTTGATTTTGGTGGAGATCGGGCCCTGGAAATTGGGCCTTTCCTTCTTTTGGGGAAGGGGAAGGGGGAGGGGGAAGTGGTAGGAGGATGGGGGCTGGTTCATTTCCCAGCCTTGGGAGACGTTTTCTGTTTTATTACATACACACACACAACACACACACACTCTCACACACATGTATATATATATATATATATATATATATATATGTATTATATATATATATATATATATATATATATAATATGTTTACATTGACTCCTAAAAAGTTTCTTGATGATATATAATTGAAAATAATGTTAATTTTGATGTTCAACTTAGTCTTCTCATAATTGTATTTACTTTTACTCCGCATGAAAGTGGCTCGGATGCTTTGAAATTAAACTTTTCTGGATTTTTCATCCAGTACGGCTGGAATATGTATTAAGTCTTACTTCTTGACATAAGTGTTCGTTCATCTGATTTGTATTCTTGAATTTAGAATTCAGGTCATTACAAAACGTGTAGAATACCCTTTCGCTCATTTTCCCTCGACACTGCGTCATTCTCTCTTCTCTTCTCTCACTCTCTCTCTCTCTCTCTCTCTCTCTCTCTCTCTCTCTCACTTTTATTTCCAAGCTCTACGTCTTGGGAAATTTTCATGCACACTCCATTGGGCAAAAGATTTCGTTGGAAACTGGGTCGGGGGCCACCGTGGGGTTACCACAGGGAGATTGGGAAGTATATTGCAGGGCCTAGGTTGGTGGTAGGGGTGGTTCCCCCTTCCCCCGGTGTGGGGATGGTGAGGGTCGGTCGTGGAGGTCGGAAGGGGGTGGGGGGGAGGGGTAAGGTGTTAGGTTTGCCGACGATGAATTTGTGTGGATTTTGTTCCTTGCCTGGAAAAGAATCCCGATATTTCAGTCGAGGGCTATATTGCCCTGTCTCGGTCCCTGCGCCGAGGTTTCGCTTCAGGATCCTGAAAAGGATAACGGATCCAGGAACACCGAGATACACAGCGAGGATGGCCGCTGCTAAACGTCTCATGAATCGCCGGATGCTGTATCTCCGATCACGAAGACTCTGCAGAAAAGGAAACCTTATGGCTGTCTTCGTCTCTCTCTCTCTCTCTCTATTTCTTTTCTCTTTTTTTTTTTACATTTTCACTCCTCTCCTCCTCCTCCTCCTCCTCCTCCTCCTCCTCCTCCTATTGGTTCGTTCGTATCTCGAGAGGACTATTGTAATTTCTAGTTCTTTAGTGGTGGGGATCGGAATCTGTTGGAAAGGTAAAGGCGGAAAGAATTGAAACCATTTTTTTTAAAGGTTACAAGTTGCAATACACTTGGAGTCATATGGTTAGTGAATATGTTACACAAACGCGGACGCCTTAAGCGCATGCGCACACTCCCACAAATGCAAACAAACATACTGCTGAAGAACTTCACCTGCAGGCCCATCCATTTGAAGAGCCTCAGAAATGTTTACTGTTTTAGCACTTTCATCATTAGCACATAGTAAACTGCTCCTTCTTATGCTTGAATTTGTTACTCTCTTTCATTTTTAATTTACTTATTTTATCTCTCTCTCTCTCTCTCTCTGGTGCCTAGCACTGAAGGACCTGGGGAAACCCGAATGAGCTGTAAGGTCTGTAAGGGTGAAGACTTAGACTTCAGACCTTATTCAGCTCTTCACACCTTCACACCTCACACCACCTCTCTCTCTCTCTCTCTCTCTCTCTCTCTTTCTCTCTCTCTCTCTCTCTCTTAATGAACGTTTTCCTCTAAGATAGATTTTTAAAACCCATTTTCCCTTGCCATGACATGCATAACCACAAGTTGGGTTTATTTGCTGTGCGAAGCGAAGAAGTCACTAGGTTTCTGTTCGATGATTCAAACGCCTTCAGTGTTTCCATATCAATATGCATCATCTTGAAAGCTTCCATCAGTGTTATTACTATTGATATTAATACACTCACACTGTCAGAAATGACAATTTACAAGAAGTCCAGAAGTGTGTCCCGACTTTAAGGAAGTTACATATTTACCTCCCGGGGCCCCAACCTCTCAGCATGCTAACACAGGAACCATTAGGCTTGACCCCAGGCTGAATGACGGCAAGACTAAACTTGAAGTTCGTTATTCATGAACTATCTTTACTATAGTAGATTCACATTAACCGTGCATTTGATATCTAGGCCATCCCCTTACGACGCCCCTGATTGGCTGTTGAGAGAGTTCACATAGACAGGATGTATGCTCCGACTCTCCTGGGGGATACTTTTGAAAGACGTATCTCTCAAGAGAGGTGGAACATACACCCTGCTGATGTGAACTCTCTTGAGAGACTGAGAGTTTCCAGCTCTGTGATTGGCTCATTAACAGCCAATCAGGGGCATCATAAGGGACTGGCCTAGACATCAGAAGCACGGTTGATGCGATTCTACTATAGATATGTGAATGCAATTTGAAAGGCCTTACCTTAAGGATTTACCTGGGCAGTCTGCACACCCTGTGTACCAGTATGTTTTACCCAACCCACCTGTTACGGACCCCAGAGGTCCGCTACAGGTTCAATAATTATAATAAACACAAACAGAACAAAAGTTTATTTACAAGCTTAATAACAAAGATAAATGCAGAATGGTTTCTCCTATTTACATAACAAAATTAAAATCTTACAATACGTGAACTGGGGAAACAGTGAGGTAAAGAAATACTTGCTGGCCAGTTTTGCAGATGTCGAAAATCAATGCTCGAAGCGACGGCTTCACGAAGGACGGCTGTATAACTATAGATGTCTTCTTGACTCCGTACTGCAGAAAACAATGTCTATTCTTGATACTCGAAGGGCAGGTTACTCCTCAAAACCAACTTGTAGGACGTTTCTTCCCTGAAGGCTTGCTCAACGTCGGAAAATCTCTCGCTCTCTCTCTGACTGGACGACTTGATCCGATTCCGATCAAACTCTCTTGCGCCTTCTTCCTCTCTTATCCTTCGTCTGTTCCCTCTTCTCTTATCTCTCTCTGATGATCTCTCACTGGTGATCTCTTCTGATCTGATATCTCCTACTTCGTCAGTCGTATACATACGGCGATCTGGGGGCGGGGCCTACCAGCGAACATCACACACTTACGAGATGACAGGAATGTTTTAGAAGGATCTACTATGAGATTCAGGGTCTCTGTAACACGGTTTTTTGGACTTTGCTCCTTGTCAAAGCATCGGATGTAGCTGAAAGTTGACATATGTATATTTTACAACCACACACAAATTTTGTCAGCATTATCAATAACCTAAACCCGATAGTTTTGATTTTTATAGAGTAAAAATGATCTAGCCGACACCATGGCCAATGATTACGAGCCAAGAGTTGAAAAACATTCATTACGTAAGCAAGGTAAACAAACGCCTTTTGACTAAATGTTGCCCAGCCCATCCACCAGACAGAAATGCCATCGGCTCTGAAACCCAAAGACTTTATGAATGGCGGAACGATACATAGATGTGGGTGGGGTATCAGTGCTAGCGTAGTAATACTACTGTAGCATTAGTGCCGCAACAGTATAGCAGTAATATACATGAATTAAACGTTTAGACCAACTGCTGGGATCCTTGAGGATCATTTAGCACTTCTTACAACTACTCGAGAAATTAGTTTTTATAGCCAGAAGTTAAATTTTGTAATACAACAATGCCCATGGTAGCCTTCAGTTTTATCCTGAATTATAACGAGGCGAAAGTGGGTGGAGCCTCATGAAGTCACCATTCTGACGATAATTATCGTTGAAGATTTAAAGCCAATATACGGTACGGCTAGTCAGTAAATAGGTAGATAGCCAATAAATAAAAATTGCTTGACATTGGATACAGCAGTTATCAAATCAAGCTTGTCTACTATGTTTTTGGTAATTACCAACTATTCCCTACATCTTGTCAATCTGATTGTGACCTATAAAGTAGACTGAAATTTCTTTGGAAACTTATTTTGGGAGTTAGACTAATAATCGAAGTGTTTTTGTATTTATTAACATATTTTGTTGGTTTGTTTATTATGACAATTATCAGTGGGGAGGTTCCAGAGTTCATAAAGGTGTACTGCTTTGCTTGTATTTAAATTTGTATGTCATTGTTGCCAGAGGTTTAGCCTTCGTTACGTATAGCCAATCATCCATCGAGAAAGAGGGAAGAAATGATGTCATAAGTTACGTAACGAGTGCGTTCGAAACCTTTTCTCTGAGTAAGTTGGCCCGTCTTCAAAAAATGTCACTTTTACATTATAAGTACTATTAGATTAAAGTAAATTAATAATTTGTTAATTATAATTTGTTAATAGTTGTCCAACCTTTTGATCTTATTTTAGGTTAAGTTTTTTTTTAACAAGTTAGTATCGTTTATTAGTTCGATGAACTCTGTAAGGGAGTCATATGACTTCGCAGTTTTGCTTTGTTTACCGCCTTCTCCCCCGGTATTAGTGAACCATTGAAGTGCCGTATTAACGATCGTTGTTTTTCTCTCCTATGAGCTGTGTTGACTCGAGTGGAAGGCTTGATCGTAAGGGTGGTGATTCGTGACAGGGTTAGTTCGAGTTCCTCCTCACAGCCTGACGCCTTGCCACTTAAACTTTGGTCACTTCTGCAGTTTTGTACGGAGATTTGAAGATTTGGATCACGGCTTCTTTAATCCTTCGCTGCCTTGTGTGTGGTCGCTGGTGTTTGTCACCCGCGGCATTCGTCAGCCACGCCCCTTCCCTCGTTCATCGGAAGGATTCCGAACGAGTTGGCCCGTGTCTACTGGGAACGGCGCAGTTTGTGGCGTGCGAGAACCGTTGACGTCCCGGATTCTCGGAGGCTACCACCCTCGGTGTTCCCGTGGTATTTTGGGTTGCCTGCAGGCATTGCAGCTTGACTGGTTGACCTCGGCATCAGCGTCAGTGAGTTCTTGGAACTCGTGGAGACAAGTAGGGCGGCTTTCTACAGGTATGAGATAGTTTTTGTAACTATTAAGACGATCGTGGATCGCTGAGTACCGTAGATTTGATTTGCACCCCCGCCCCCTGGTTGCAGTACGGTCTTCTGGATCTGGTATGACCTGAGGAGATGATTCTCTAAGCCTCTTGTGATTATTACTTTGCATCTATTTGTAAGATTATTTTTCGTAATTCATTGTTTATTTACTTAAGTTCAGTTTAGCATTTAAGTTAGTTTGTCTGTGTTAGGTAGGAATAATATTAAGTTTCCAATTTATTTTCTCTTGCTTCCTTCTACCTAACTTAGTTTTATTAGGTTAGATTTTTCTGGCAGTAATTTTGACAGGTACCTGCCTGAAGTGTCACATTTAAAATTTCCTATTTCTTATGTTAGGGTTTAATTTAGCTGTAGGTGATCTATAGATCTTAAGGTTGGTTTTCCCTTGATTTATGCATTCACTTTATTTTGGTTATTATCGTTACCACCATTACCTTTTTTTTTGTGTGTGTTTGTAAATAAATATTGTAACTTTTGTTGAGGTGTTTGTTCTTTTGTTCCTAAGTTGCTGTGACATTTTTACTCCGACCGCAAATTCTGAGTAGAGACAAGAACCCTTGAAATTACGGCCGTAAATAAGGTCGTAACAATCTGGCGACCGTGACAGGATTTGCGCTCAGGTGTACACAGTAGTTGGGACTTTAGAACGCTCCTCAGTGGGGGTTATAGTATTTTTTTTGGATTTTTATTTCCTCTCCTACCACTATGGATAATTTGGAAGACTTTGAGTTTAGTCCTGCAGAGTTCTTAGGGTCTGCCGACTGTATTAGGCATTTACCCATACTAGGTAAGGAGTATCTTGTTAGTTGTGCTAGGTGGTTAGGTATTCCGTTCAGAATGACGGATACTAATGAGAGGAAGTTATAATAATGGTAAAGAACAGTGTATGCAAGGTTTGGCTGAGCTGAAGGGGTTAGTTTGGGGAAAAATATTAGTGATAGAGGTAGTGAATTAGGAAATGATGATAAGGCTAGTTATAGATGATAATTGGTATTAGTGGTGGTGCAGGTTTTTTCTCTATTTGATGATCCTCCTCAGACTGGACTCATTTATGAAGGGACCAGCCCAATTTGGTGCCAAGAGGAAATATAACTACAAACCCTTTCTTGACTGAAGAGAATTTAGGGCCAGCAGTGCCTACAATGCCTGTAAAATTCTGAATCAAAGGAATTCAGGAATATGATTTAATTTGTAAAAAAATAGAGTTGTTGAAATTGGAGCATGCAGAGAACGAGAGGGTGAGGATGGGAAGGCAATGAGATAGAGATGGCCAACCTTAATTTGGAAATGGCTAGGTTACAGGGGGCTCCTAACCAATTTAGCACCCCACGAGGGTAGTCAGCCTGACAGGTTTAATATTGGTGCTGCATTAAAATTGGTCCCATTTTGATGAAAGGAATGTTCCTGAATTCTTCAAGGCCTTTGAGAGGGTGTCAGCTCGGTGTCTTGGCCACCAGAGATGTGGACAGTGCTGATTCAGTGTAAACTGGTAGGCAAGGCAATCCGGGTATTATAATGCCTTGGAAGAAGGGATAGCCAGGGTTATCACAAGGTAAAGGCACTAATTTTAAAAGCCTATTGATTGGTCCCTGAGGCTACAGGTTAAAGTTTAGGAATTTTTAATAAAAACCTCCTTCCTTATCGTATGTAGAATTTGCCAGGTTCAAGGAGGAAAACGTTTTGACGACTGGTTGAAAAGTCGTCAAGTTGTCACTTTTCTTCTTGAGAGAAACTCATGCTTTTGGAGGAGTTTAAGAAATCTTGCTCCAAAGAACTAAGAATTTATCTGGAAGAATTGAAGGTCACTAATTTAGGTAAGGCAGCTCAAGTGGCTGACTAATTTGTCTTGACCCATAGAACAGGTTCAGGCAATTTCGCCAGCAAGGATATGAATAGTAATAATGTAGTAAACAGTCACGAATTTTCATAAGGAAATAATAAGATGATATAAAATAACGTCTAAGAATTCTGTCGTTCAGAATAATTTTTTTTTCTCTGTTAGTAAGAATGGAAAATTCACGAGTAAACCTGGTACTCGTGTATTTTCCAATGGAGGTAATTCTGGAACGAGAAATAGTAATATGAAGACTTGTTTCTGGTGTAATAAACCCGGTCATTTCCAAGCTCAGTGTCACGCCAGAACAAATTATCTTCAAAGGAATAATCCTGTGGCTTTAATGCCAAGCAATGCAGTGCATCTCCTGACGTAAAATTACCGATAATAAATAGTGGTAGTGGTGGTAATAGTACGCCTGGAGATGGAAATAATAATCCACAGGAATGACTAAAATATGATAAATACATATGGCCTGGTAAAGTAATTTATAATTCTGTCATTATTGATGTTAGGTTTTTGAGAGATACAGGGTCTGCTCGGTCGTTTAGTGCTGGAAAGCAGTTTTAAAAGGTTTGGTGAGTATTCAGGGAAACTTTATTGTTCGGGGAGGTTTCCCGAACACAATAGTTTCAGCTCCTTAGTAGTAGGTAATGTTGTCATTCCCTGGGTATTATGGAAAGACAGAGTTGGCCGTTGTCGAGAGTCTTCCTATAGCTGGTATTGATGGCATATTAGGAAATGATATGATTAATAGTGATGGCCAGGAATTATTCCCAATATTGTCAATCAATAAGTGTCCAGTGGCGGTTACCACTAGAGCTGCCGCAAGGGCTGCAGACTTATTAAATAATGATGAGTTAAATTTGAGTAGTTTAGAGGTAGACGTAGATGTAGATAGACCCGGGTCAGTAGTAAGTAGTGTAGTAAGTAGTGATAATGTAATTCCCGATTGGGATCGAGCAGCTTTTTATTGAAGCCAGAAGAGGGAGTTTAATTTTAATTAGGTGATACGTCTGACTTGACAAAGCCTCGATTTCTGGGTAAAAAGGGCATATATATAGGGTGAGTCGTCCCCTGGTTGCTACTGATCCCCAAATGTCCCGTATTGAACAAATAGTGGTGCCTTCTCAATTTCAGAGACAAATATTAAATTTATCTCATGACGATTCATTCTCTGGTCATTTTGGTGTCTGGAAGACGTTCCGTAGGTTGGCTAAATGTTTTTGGTGGCCAGGAATGAAATCGTCAGTAAAACAATATGTGAAAGAATGTCCAGTGTGCCAAGTGGTAGGTAAACCTAATCAGACAATTGTAAAAGCACCTTTATATCCCATACCAGCTATTGGCGAACCATTTAATGAGCTGTAGTTGATATAGTAGGCCCTCTGCCTAAAACTAAAACAGGTTTTATCTATTTACTGACTGTGATGGATCGGGCATCACGATTTCCTGAAGCCATTCCCATGAAGAAAGTCACATCTAAGGCTGTATTTGACCAGTTGGTAATTTTCTTTTCGAGGTATGGGATCCCTCGTAAGATACAAACTGATTGTGGAACTAATTTTACTAGTAAGGAATTTCGAAGTAAGTGTGCAGATCTGGCCATTCTGCACACTACTAGTGTTCCTTACCATCCAGAGAGTCAGGGAGTGGTGGGGAAAGATTCCATCAAACTCTTTAAAATCAATTTTAAGAAGATTTTGTTATGAGCATGGAGAGGAATGGGATAAGGGTCTTCCTTTTGCTCTCTTTGCTCTTAGAAGTCATCCAAATTCATCACGGGCGTGGCTCCTTTTGAATTAGTCTTGACATAAAATACCCGGGCCCTTTAGAAATTTTATATGAGGTTTTGGAATCTGATCAAATAAGGGAGACGAACTGGGTGAATTTGTTGATAATCTTAGAGGAAAACTTTCTAGCGCCTGGAAGTTTGCTAGAGAAAATTTAGCTAGCTCTCAGGCTGCTATGAAGATTAATTATGACAAGAAAAACTCGAGCACGGTCGTTTGAGCCTGGGGAATTAGTTTTGGTTGTTGGGTACTGATTCGGATACTTCCTTGAACCAAGGTATAAGGGGCCTTGGAAGGTGTTGAGGAAGGTATCCGATCTTAATTATGAAATAGAAGCTCCCGGGACCAAACGAAAGTGTCGAATTTTTCACATTAATAGACTGAAACCTTATATCTCTAGTAGATCTGATCCTTTGGAAACAGGGTATGAATCGGTTTCTTTGGTGGCAGAGGTGCTTCCTGATGGGTCTGAGGAAATAATTAATCAAGTACCTTCAGATGCTCTATCCAGAATGTGCAATGTTTTGGATGGGTTAGATGAGCATCTGAAGCATCTGATCTAAATCAAAGAAGGGAAATGGAAGGCTTAATTCGTTCTTTTTCAGATTTGGTTAGAGATTCTCCCGGATTGACCAGTTTAATTGAACATGATGTGGTAGTAGGAGAAGCTTCACCAATTAAACAAAGTCCTTATAGACTAAATCCCACTAAAATGGATATAGTCAATAAGGAAATAGAATATATGCTGAAGCATGATTTAATACAACCTTCTGTTAGTCCTTGGAGCTCCCCTATAGTATTGGTGAAGAAATCCGATGGACAGTATCGGATGTGTGTGGACTATCGTAAGTTAATACACCATACTAAAAATGATTCCTTTCCTCTTCCAAGAATTGACGACTGTATAGACCGCATTGGTTCAGCAAAGTATATTACCAAGTTGGATTTGCTCAAGGGCTACTGGCAAGTTCCTTTGTCGGATCGAGCAAGAGAAATTTCAGCATTTGTCACCCCATTCGGCTTGTATGAATGCAAGGTCATGCCTTTTGGGATGAGGAATGCTGCCAGTACTTTTCAAAGATTAATGAACCGTGTGGTCTGTGGGTTAGAAGGTACCGAGATCTACATAGATGATCTTGTTGTTCACAGTAATGATTGGAAAACTCATTTACTCAGGTGAGGTAAAGTTTTTGAAGCTCTCCGTGCTGCGGGCTTAGTCATTAACCTCGCTAAATGCGAATTTGGTAAGGCACATTGTGTATCTGGGTCATGAGGTTGGTCTGGGTCATATAGCCCGAACAGGCTAATGTCGAGGCTATAACTAATCTAAAGAGACCGTGCAATATCCGAGAAGTTCGAAGGGTGCTAGGTATGACGGGATACTATAGGAGGTTCGTTAGGAACTTTTCTGACATTGCTCGTCCCTTGAATGATCTTTTGCTAAAAAATAGGAAATTTATTTGGACTAGCGAGTGTGAAGAAGCATTCATTAAAATTAAGACTATTCTTATGTCTAAACCTATTTTGATTTCTCCAAATTTTCAAGCTCCCTTTATAATTGCTGTTGACGCTAGCGATGTAGGCATTGGAGGCGTTCTCTTTCAAAAGGGTGAGGACGAGGAAGTGTACCCAATATCCTACTACAGCAAAAAGTTGTTAACGGGCAGAGCATAAGTATTCAACTATTGAGAAAGAGGCTTTCGCCTGATCCGTACCATATCTCATTTTAAACCATACTTAACTAATCTTCTTTTCCAGTGGAGGTATGGGACGGATCATAATCCGTTAGTGTTTATTGAACGGATGAAAGGGTAAAATAACCAAAGGATTTTACGTTGGGCCTTGCAGCTGCAAGAGCTCAAACTTAGTAATTAAACATATTAAAGGATCTGATAATAGATCCCGGACACCTTGTCTAGGATGTAAAGTGTTAATTTTTGTTTGGTCTTTCCCTGCCTCTTTCGCCCTGCTCGTTTCTCTTTGTGTTCATTTAGAGTGAAAGCAAGTGCTAACTTTATGGTTTGTTCCGACGTTGTTCGGTTGTTTCGTTTATTTATATGATAATTCTGTTTTTTTTTGCCAGTGTTGTTTTTAGTTTAAATATTAGGGTAAGAAATATTCAGTTCTATATTAGTAATAGTTTCTTATTAGCTGATAGGTGGGTCTTTGTGCCATTTATATCTTTAATTTTTAGCAAGAACTTTTGGAATT
The DNA here is from genome assembly GCF_015104395.2 of Macrobrachium nipponense. Lineage (NCBI taxonomy): Eukaryota > Metazoa > Arthropoda > Malacostraca > Decapoda > Palaemonidae > Macrobrachium > Macrobrachium nipponense. Next base: position 33,485,364 of record NC_061105.1, read on the forward strand.
TCAGAACTTTATCATTTTCTGTGATTTAGTACATTTTGTTCTTCGCTTTAGAATTATGTTCGATTAATTTTTATTTTATTTCCAGGCTTTGTATTTAATTAGACTGTTTTTATATATTGGTATGTTTAATTGAGGTATATTTAATGCCGACCTTTTTATTTCAGAATGTGTAATGCACAATTGTGTGTCTTATTAGATAATTCTATGCAATGTTTACATTAAGGTATTCTTTACTTTTAAGATTGATGCTATTTTAAGATTTAATTGATTCTTTAAGGTTTGTATAAAAAAATTTTACTCTATTTGATTAAAATTTTTTTTGAAAATGTAGGGGGAGAAAGTATTAGATTAAAGTAAATTAATAATTTGTTAATTATAATTTGTTAATAGTTGTCCAACCTTTTGATCTTATTTTAGGTTAAGTTTTTTTTAACAAGTTAGTATCGTTTATTAGTTCGATGAACTCTGTAAGGGAGTCATATGACTTCGCAGTTTTGCTTTGTTTACCGCCTTCTCCCCCGGTATTAGTGAACCATTGAAGTGCCGTATTAACGATCGTTGTTTTTCTCTCCTATGAGCTGTGTTGACTCGAGTGGAAGGCTTGATCGTAAGGGTGGTGATTCGTGACAGGGTTAGTTCGAGTTCCTCCTCACAGCCTGACGCCTTGCCACTTAAACTTTGGTCACTTCTGCAGTTTTGTACGGAGATTTGAAGATTTGGATCACGGCTTCTTTAATCCTTCGCTGCCTTGTGTGTGGTCGCTGGTGTTTGTCACCCGCGGCATTCGTCAGCCACGCCCCTTCCCTCGTTCATCGGAAGGATTCCGAACGAGTTGGCCCGTGTCTACTGGGAACGGCGCAGTTTGTGGCGTGCGAGAACCGTTGACGTCCCGGATTCTCGGAGGCTACCACCCTCGGTGTTCCCGTGGTATTTTGGGTTGCCTGCAGGCATTGCAGCTTGACCCGGTTGACCTCGGCATCAGCGTCAGTGAGTTCTTGGAACTCGTGGAGACAAGTAGGGCGGCTTTCTACAGGTATGAGATGTTTTTGTAACTATTAAGACGATCGTGGATCGCTGAGTACCTGTAGATTTGCACGCCCCTGGTTGCAGTACGGTCTTCTGGATCTGGTATGACCTGAGGAGATGATTCTCTAAGCCTCTTGTGATTATTACTTTGCATCTATTTGTAAGATTATTTTTCGTAATTCATTGTTTGTTTATTTACTTAAGTTCAGTTTAGCATTTAAGTTAGTTTGTCTGTGTTAGGTAGGAATAATATTAAGTTTCCAATTTATTTTCTCTTGCTTCCTTCTACCTAACTTAGTTTATTAGGTTAGATTTTTCTGGCCAGTAATTTGACAGGTACCTGCCTGAAGTGTCACATTTAAAATTTCCTATTTCTTATGTTAGGGTTTAATTTAGCTGTAGGTGATCTTTTATA
>NC_061105.1:33491804-33496804 GCF_015104395.2 Macrobrachium nipponense
GGGTCTTCGTCTACTTTTGTCAGTCCTTCTTCCCATGCACTCTTGAGCCACTCGTCTTCACTGGTTTTCAGATATTGCCCCAGTGCTCTGTTTTCGATGTTGACGCAGTCCTCTATACTTAGTAGTCCTCTCCCTCCTTCCTTTCGTGTTATGTATAGTCTGTCCGTATTTGCTCTTGGGTGTAGTGCTTTGTGTATTGTCATATGTTTCTTAGTTTTCTGGTCTATGTTGCGGAGTTCTGCCTTCGTCCATTCCACTATTCCTGCGCTGTATCTGATTTTTGTTTATGGCTTTTATCATATTTCCGGCATTGAGTTTTGACTTGAGTATCGCCTTGAGTTTGCATATATTCTTTCCTGATCGTGTCCTTCATCTCTTGATGTTTTATTATTATTATTATTATTATTATTATTATTATTATTATTATTATTATTATTATTATTGAATTGGTCAACAAGATTCCATAGAATGGAATCTAACTATACAGAGGGAAGAAAACAAAGTATTAAGACTGAATTCTAAAAGATAATGAGTGGTTCGGTGAATGAAAGTTAATATTACAAACAGTAGCTACTTATGGAATTATTTGCATCATTTCTTATAATAGAAATATGTACAAATCATACTAAAATGACGTCTATACGATACCATTGGAAGAAAAATAGCTAAAACAGCAGAGACCAGAGGTTTCTTATATATTAATATCGTAGTTTTGGTTTTTATTGTAAATTCTATTATTATTCTTATCGTTTGCACATCGATACCGAATATATTAAGCAAAAATTGGTACACAGATAACCGGATTTTTTTTTTTCAGTATAGAGCCTACGGCAATCTTTTGTAGTTTAGGTACCTCAGTACACTTTCTTATCGCGAAACTATTCAACTAAGTAAAGTAGAAAAAAACAGTTGTGGGACCCAAAGGCCTCGGTAGGAGAGAGAGAGAGAGAGAGAGAGAGAGAGAGAGAGAGAGAGAGAGAGATTGTGGCCATTGAGCGAGCTATGATAATGTATGATAATGAACTCGAGAAATGCAGATGTAAATTTCCATGTCCTGTGGTAAAAGAGGCTCAGGAACGTTCCCTGCCGTCGTCTTGGACGCCTGCAGGAGCACCAAGTCCTATTCCCAAGAGCGGCCGCTGGCCTCAAAGAAAAAGCAGCCTCCAAGTAGGACGCTCGAGAAGAGGGAGAAGTGTAAGTAGCAGCGGCATTGCAGTCGAAAAAATGTAAGAGAGAGAGATAGAGAGAGAGAGAGAGAGAGTAGATAAGAGTGGAAAGAGAAGTCATAAATACTTCTAAAGAAAATGAAGGAAAATAACATCAAGAAGAAGATACACCTTTGTAAAGAAGGAGGTGGGAGAGCATATAAATAGAATTTCAAAGAAATAGAAGGGTAACGACATCAGTATAAGGATGAAGATAACTATTCAAAGAAAAAAAACAGAATTAAGAAGAAAGAACAGGGGTGCAAAGGAAGGAGGATCTGCATTTGAAGGTGAAGGGTGTGCGACAGAAAGGATGGAAAAGAAAGAAGAGGGGAGGAAGAAACTGGGGAGGAGTAACGTAGTAAAAGTCGACATCTTAAGGAAAGGGGTTCCATTCGAGAGAAAGAGAGAGAGAGAGAGAGAGAGCTTAGGTAAGGCACAAAGCAGTAAGCAGACAGACAGAGACTAACAGGCGGGGGAAAATGTAGGTAAGGTATGTGGAATATTATACTCCGCTAATATCTCTGATAAATAGAGAGCTAGACAGACAGAAGCAGCGACGCAGGGAAAGATGAAAAGACAATACAAAGGTTTAGGGAAAGAGAAATGAGAATTATGTATAAGTTAGGCGTTGGACAGTTTCATGAGAGAGAGAGAGAGAGAGAGAGAGAGAGAGAGACGGGACAAAGTCCGTATACATCGCGGCACCACCCGTAAGGGAATATCCATGTGATGGTGAAGGGGGTTTTTTGGGGAGTGGGTGGGGGGAATTGGGCTTTAGTAAAATGAAGAAAAGTGTCGCTGGTGACAGTAAGTTAATGAAGCGCAGCTTCAATAATGAATATACATGTGCTCTTAAAACGCTCCGGAGGTACGACTTTAAAAGATCCATTTGCACTTCAAAGGACTCCTCTCCTCTGCCTGACGGACAAACCTTTGCAAGGAATGCCTGCCAGGATAGATGGCTGCAGAGGTAGACAGACAGACAGATAGAGGCAGGAAGAGAGAGAGAGAGAGAGAGAGAGAGAGAGAGAGGAGGGGGGGGGAGGGATGTTATCGAGAGCAAGAGAAAAGGAAGCAGCCATAACGATTATATATATATATATATATATATATATATATATATATATATATCTGTGTTAAACGTATATTATGTGTGTATATGTGTATATATGTATATATATATATATATATATATATATATATATATGTGTATACTATATATGTGTGTATACATGTGTATATATATATATATATATATATATATATATATATATATATATATATACTATATATATACATATATTATGTGTGTATACATGTGTTTTATTTATATATATATGTATGTATGTATATATGTGTGTATGTATGTAATGTGTGTTTGCATACATATCTTAATTTCATTTCTGTGATCCTGTATTTCGTTTTTATGATATATTGGTGAAAAATAAATATGAATGATGTGGAATACACGAACGTCGTTATGTACTACTTATATACGTAAAATCATCCATTATTAATTATATTAGTACATATATTTGATATTGCATAAACGAACAAGATGTCACAGAAAACTTCCTTTAATTTCAGTCACATTGGTTTTCTAAAATATATATTCACCTTGTACAATCTATTATTATGGCATCATTATAGTATAGCAAGAGATAGAAAGGAGGTTTTGTGTTTTTTTTTTCGTGAGAAACTTGGTGGTCATCTTACAAAAACAAATGTCCAGTTCTCATTGAACCTCGACTAATGTGTATAATTGTATGAAGTATTCTACACAATCATGGTTGGAGATGGTAATCGACCTTTTGTCGGAGTAAGATCAATGCGTGAAATATGAGAAACAGCCGGTTCAATTCTCAGTGATAGAACGCCACTAAATATTTTCAATGTAACACTTTGAAGAGAGAATGCGAAGCCTACTTCATCGTGTACGCTGTAACGAATGAGAACCAAGATCTATTTATCATGTTCTCCCTAACGTAAAAATACTATGACAGATCCGCTACCACTTGTGCTAAAAACGACGATTCCCAAGACGAAATCGAGAGTAATATAGCGTCTCTCTCACTCCGCTGAATATAATCCTCTCCAGCTAAGACCTGCATAATAGGACTCGCCCTCTTCCCCAGGTGTTGTCTATAGATGCATTGTGGAAGGTTCTCGGGGGAAAAGGGATTGCGGATCAATGGTTCTGAAATCCCCTCGTGTGAGGCATGAATACATCTCGAGATATCCTTCCTTTGCATGTTTCAGGGTATTCCTGGCTTGTTTTGGGACACATCTTTTTTCTTCAGTAGGTTTTTTTGGTATATTTTTGTATATATAAAAAATATATATATATATATATATATATATATATATAATATTATATATATATATATATATATATATATATATATATATATATAGATATATACATATATATATATTGTATCTATACATATATATTATATATACATATGCTATATAATATATATTATATATATATATATATATATATATATATATATATATATATATATATATATATATATGTGTGTGTGTGTGTGTGTGTGTGTGTGTGTGTGTATGTATGTTAGCATTCCTTCTGCCTGCCTTTGCCAGTCCTTCACATGTAATCCTCAGCCGCTCGTCTTCACTGGTTTTCAGATATCTCCCCAGTGCTCTGCTCTTGATGTTGACGCAGTCCCCTGTGCTTAGTATCCCTCTCCCCCCTTCCTTTCGTGGCATGTATAGTCTGTCTTTATTTCCTCTTGGGTGTAGTGGTACGTGTATTGTCATGTCTTTCCTAGATTTCTAATCTATTCTGCGATGTTCAGCATTAGTTCACTCCACTACTGCGTTGTATCTGATTACTGGTACTGCCCACGTATTCATATTTCCTGCGTTAAGTTTTGACTTTGAGTATCACCTCAATTCTCTGCGTATGTTCTTTCCCGATCGTGTCCTTCATCTCTTATTGTTTTATATCCTCTCCTGCTTTTATTTACCTTTTTGTATGTTGACAAAGGCACATTTTTCTATTCCAAACGCCATCCTGATGTCCCCAGATACAATCCTTACAGTTTGCATTAGGGTATCTTTATCTTTGATGCTCTTACCATACAGCTTGATGTCGTCCATGAATATCACATGGTTAATTCTGTTGCCTCCTTTCTTGAGTTGTTACCCAGCATCCATCCTCTGTAGTACTTTGTTATGGGAATCATGGCTACTAAGAGTAGTGAGGACAGTGAGCCACCTTGAAAGATCCATCTCCTGATGTTAACCTCTGCTAGTCTTATTCCAGAGCTTGTAAGTGTTGTATTCTAGTTGCGCATTGTATTTTTGAGGAAGCTAATGGTGTTTTCCTCTGCCCCATATATGTTCAAGGATTTTATTAGCCAAGAGTGTGGAATCATGTCAAAGTCTTTCTTGTAGCCAATCCATGCCATGTTTAGGCTAATTTTCCTTCTCTTACTATTCTTCATTACCATTTTGTCTATCAGGACCTGGCCTCTTGTCCCCCTACACTTCCTCCAGCAGCCTCTCTGTTGGTGGGGGATGGTGTTTGTATCTTTTAGATAGTATAGTTAGTTGTGTAGCCTTTCACTGTTGATACCTGTTAGTAACTTCCACATTACTGGTGGGAAGGTGATTGGTCTGTAGGTACTCGATATATTTCCTTTGTCCTTGTCTTTCTGTACTTAGGATGTTCTTCCTGTGGTCATCCATTTGGACGCATGTTAGTTTGTGATACAATGCTGGAGTTGTTCTGCTAGTCGTGGGTGTACGGCATTTTCTTTG
>NC_061105.1:33501804-33521804 GCF_015104395.2 Macrobrachium nipponense
ACATTGTCCCCGGTCCTGGACCTAGTATTAGGTGAACTGCTTATCCGTGCGTACATACATACATTTACACACACAACCATTATAATTATTCCCGTTCCAACCGTTTACAAAGACCCTAAATTGTAATTAAACTCTAGAGGAAATTCTGCTATAATTTTCTAATTTGATTCCTGCTTTAACTAGAGAGAGAGAGAGAGAGAGAGAGAGAGAGAGAGAGAGAGAGAGAGAGAGAGAGAGGTTTCGTAATTATCCGCCAAATATTACATGGCATGGATTTAACTTTGTACAATTTCTCCATGACCTCAGGTTCACTCTAATATGCATTTCTTTTTGAACTGAAAGGGTGCGGCTCCTTGTTCAGTTTATTTGCTGCCAGAGTTTCATAAAATTCATAAATGAGCTATATGTCTAGTTGTGTTGTATCAGCCTGCAATCTCCTACAACGTCCACTGTAATTATTATTATGCTATCGCTATATATTTTTAAGCTAATTTTTTTGGGGGAAAATTAGGAATCAAGATACATGAACGTAAACGTTTGCACAGGCATATGCTAATGTGTGTGTGTATATATATATATATATATATATATATATATATATATATATATATATATATATATATATATATATATATATATATATATATATATATATTGTTACGAAGTGCCAAGTATCTGGTTACCATGCATCAAATATTACCTCACAAAAAGCCAGACACCTGAACCCTCATAACACGTTTAAACGACTGAATACTCTAAAGGCAACAGTGATCCCATAACACTTACCAGTATTGCAGAAAATCAGACTAAGTTCATCAAAACAGGTGTGAGGTAATCTTGTAAGTAATTAAATTAATCAAAGGGCATCACTCCATCAACAACTTTAAAACTGTATCGTATTTCCCTGATTTCAGAAGTCTAAGTACTTACCTGGTTCTAAGTCACTTCAAGTAAAATTGAAGGAAAGCAAATCAATTACCACTCTATGTTTCTACCTAACATAAATATAATCATAATTAAATATACTTATACTGGTGAAAGATAAAGAAAGCACTTATGAAAATTTTAAATACAAAAATTTATTAAATTCAAAATTTATAAGTGAAATTCGCAATATCAGGGAAAATTACTGTTACTTGAAAACAAAGTAAAGTTTAATTAATTCTTGAATCAAATTAAGTAAAATTAAATCAAAATTAATTTATCACAAAATTCAAGAAAATTAATTCAATCAAAATTCAAAAGTGTTAGGCAATAATTGAAAATTTGAAATTAATTCACAAGTGCTAAACAATAATAAAACTTGAAAAGAATTCTAAGTAAATGCAAATTAATTCACAAGTGTTAAATTTAATTAAATGTGCAATGATAAAGCAATGAAAATAACTAAGTCAATTAAATTGTGAATGCAAATGAAAATATAAAATAAAAAGACACACTTCAATAAGAAAATGAAATAGTGCACAAACAATGGAACAAACACAAACACAAAAATACGCAATGTGTAAAAGTGTAAATATTTTCCACTCAAAACATTGTAAACATCAGTTTTTACCAAACCTTCACAACCATCTGTTATTAGTTAACCACAGTTCCTATCCATTATTAGTTATTAGTTATTACCTAACCATTATTAGTTGCAACTAATAAAAATATAACACTTTACCTTTTTGGTATACCAACTTCTTTCTCTCTTGCTGCAGCTTGTATATTACACTTTCACAAAAACCAGGCGCCCTTACGAAATGTTTGTTCAGATTCCACAAAAGAAATTAAATAACACTAAATAAACTCTAAGAAATATCAAATATGAAATTCTCATAAGCTACGAGTGACCAATTTACGTTACGTTAATATAATCTCGATGTCGAGGGAGAGAGACAGAGAGAGAGCGAGAGAGAGAGAGAGAGATCTGACTGCCTCGAGGTCCTAAGATAGAATGTAATGAAATTTTCTTCCTTTACGGAAACTCGACAGGGCAGATATGATACAAAACGTTCTTGTCACGAATGCTTCCAGTAGCTTGGAAATCTGATGCAATCTTCATAAAGAAATGTGTAACATGCACGTGGTTTTGATCAGACATACGCGTACGAGTCCAGTCTGTAAAAAAAAAAAAAGAAAGACGTACTCTACTCGATCAAAACGGAGGCTGAACGACAATTAAGATTGACATGTTTTGATAACAATGCAAGACTCAATTCTCTCGCTATCACATGCGTTGACAGATTTAGGAAAGCAAACGGATCTCGCAGACACTCCAACCTTAAAGTGTCGATCGAAAAGACAAAGATCTCTCTCTTTTTACGTTCTACGTTAATATATATATATATTCTTTTACAACATGCAATGCGAAATCTGAACACACATTTTAAAACATCCTATTCTAAGCTATCTAGGAATCTGAAAAAATGTTGTACAATCTTACATGACATTTCAAAGAGGGGAAACATGCATTTTGAAAGTAGCAATATATAATAATATATATATAATATATCATATATATATATATATATATATTATATATATATTAATATATAATATATATATATATATATATACATATGGATGTATATTTTATTATATATTGTTATAATACATAGATTAATATATATATTTTTAAATAAATAAATATATATGTATTTTATTGTATATATGTGTGTGTGTGCGTGTGGGCGTGCGCGCGCAAGGTTGCAGTGCCATTTAGGGTGCCGGAGTTCTTAGGGCCTGTTTTATGTCATATTTCATGTTTGCTTTCACTAATTGCTTTTTAAATCTATAAAAATCGAAATGCTATCTAATCTCAATGAAAAAAAACGCGGAAAATTTTGTCATATTTATCCACCTTATTAGTAATGTCATACTAATAATTTCTGGCGTCACCAACAGGTTCCTTCTTCTTTTTCTCCCTTTACACCATCCCCTGTGTGTGTGTATAAATATGTACACACACACAACACACACACAAATATAGATATATATATATATATAATATATATATAAATATATATAATATTATATATATATATATATATATATATATATATATATAATATTTATATATATAAATGTAATGCATACCTTCATTTATACATAACATCACGTTTTATATATCTCGATATCAAGTTATTCATTAATGTTATAAATTTATATATATTATATAACTATATATATTTATATATATATATATATATATATATATATATATATATATATATATATATATATATATATTATACAATACCAAACGTGTCTGATCCGCCCAAACGTGTCCGATTGACGCCAGTCCGCGTTCAATCGTGTCCACTCATCACCTTATAACCAAACGTGTACAATTTACACTAGCCTATTATTTACATCATAATAAGCTCTATAATAACCAACGCCCAAACGTGTCCGTCTCAGAATCTAGCAAGACAATAATTGTTTTTTTTTTTTTATTCAATACCCTGCTTCTAAAAATGTCCACACCACTAGTAATTCACAATAAATGTTTTTTTTCTAATTCAATGCACTGCCCTTAAAAATGCTAGCGGGTATGGGCATCCGGAATCACCAAAAAGGGTTTTATTAGGGTTCGTGTTACTCTATTTGTTGTTTTTTTTTCTTTCGGAATGTATGTTTTTAAGTTGTTTTCGTTGTTTTTCTTTCATTTATTTTTTTATCATGTTATTTTGGGTCAATCATTGCTTCCACGATTCTTGAATACCCCTGATGTTTTCTCTTCCAACAGGAAATACTGCAAGCCTTATGCTCTCGTAAATAAGTGCCACATTTCCTATGTTTTTATCATCTCGGCCAGCTCTTCTTAGTCGACGCACCTCCTATGCCCTATGGTGAAATTTTCACTTCTGAAAATTTTGTTAGTTGCTTTGTCGAAGAAAGACAGCTGAAGATAATCAAGACCTTTCTCTCACAGACTGTCTTAAGCTGCTCTGCTATCATCGCGGTCCCCACTTTGGATTTTCTGCCTTGAGTTTTGTAGCTATTTTAATGTCCGGCAACTGTGTCCAAAAAAACTTCAGCATTGACATCCTTAGACAGCGGCTTGGATCTTTTCGTTTCTTTACTGAGAATGAAACCTCCGTATTCAACCGTTCCGTCCATCGCTGTCGTTTTTCAAAGAGGACGTTATTGGCGTCATAGAGGTTGGGAGAGGCAGTGACGTCATAGCTAAGGGAATTTTATTTTTCTTCAAGTTTTTATTCAATAAATTATTTTCAAAACATTACAACAAATCCAGAACTACATACTTTTTCACCTAAAATACATTATTTTAAAGGTTACAAAATTTCTTTGTGAAATACTTTACCAATTTCTCTCTCAAAATGGCCTTGATATCCCTGTTTTTTTTTTTTTTTTTATAATAGAAGCTTTTATTCCATTTATAATCAAACGTTCAGGCATATTTGGGCGCACCGGGTGGAAATGGACACGATTCGGGGCTACTTTGTGGTAATTTCCCACAAATCTGTGGGAGAAATGGCGTTATGTGAAACTCTTTGTGGGAGGACCATTTTTGAATAGGTTTTTTGGGAATATTGCTTGTTTCTGGTAATTCTTTGTGGGAGAAGTCTCAGTATAATTAAATTATAAATATTACACTATGAAACATGTATGGATGGAAACAAAGCCTTATCAATATCTAATTTATTGGTTGCCCAAAATATAAAAATGTAAGCGATGACTGCATTTATCTTATAGGCAGCCTGACCAATAAACAGGACGTTAAAGGATTAGTCATAACCCAGATACCGTAACCGAAATGTCTTTAGACACTTATACTATTGTTGTCTCTCTGTTGCATGGGCTTAGTGAACGTTGTCATACAGCTGAACAACTCAGTCATGCATACAAAGATCCACCGAATACATCATATCTATTGCTTGTTCTTAAAACACTGAGAGAGGCTGTTAGAGTGAATAAGCTATTTTAGGGACAGAATATGGATGTCACTAAACTTACCGAGGATCTTGTTGATATGTATAGAAATTTAATGCAGGTAGTTGTGGAGCCTGTCTTTTATCCAAGTGAATCCAGGTTAAAAGGTCATTGGGAAAAAAAGTCACAGAAGAAACGTCATAGGAAAAAAAAGCCTCAGAAAAAAGTCACAATGACCTTTCTTAGAGAGTGATCCCAAGGGTTTTAACCCGGTATGTACAGCCAGCAACAAAACCGGCGTCGTCCCGCCAAACCTGGCTTGGAGGGATCATGCCTTTCTTTCCCTGAAAGGTGGCTCAGTTCAAACAGCCAGTACGTAGTTAGGATGGTTCGAATGGGAGGAGGAGGGAAATTACGTAATCAGGCAAAGAAATGCATTAATGAATGAAATATATTTGGACAAAGAGACAAGACAAGAGAAGAGAGAGAGAGAGAGAGTATGAGGAAGGTAACGAAAGAAATGCATACAGTGTACAGAGAGAGAGAGAGAGAGAGAGAGAGAGAGAGAGAGAGACTGAGCTTCTATTCCTGTTTAGTTATTAATCTAATGGATATATTTTAGACCTGCTTTTTGAAATGTTATCGTATATGTTTTGAAAAATAATTATTATGAAATCTTATCACATCGTATTGTTGTAAATCGTTATATTTTCTATATAAAAAAAGCCTTAAATATTAATGGAATTGACTATTCATATTAATATTATTCAGACGGAAATGTCCTTCATTTTCATTATCCTATAGCAGCTCTCTCTCTCTCTCTCTCTCTCTCTCTCTCTCTCTCTCTCTCTCTCTCTCCTTGCACGTTTGACGGCAATGATGCCTACTGCTGGGGTGTCATCACATTGCCAAATCATTGCAGAAGGGTTTGTTTAGCCAGCAGTGAGCGCCTTCCCTCTGCTCATTGGCACTGCTCACCATAACAACACTTCTTAGAATTCCTTGAAACAGGTTTTCATTTGTATTTCGTCTTCCGAAGGATCCCTCAAATGATCATTGACAATTTCACTTTGCACAAAATCGGTTTATTGATGACCTTCTAATAGCTTCTTTCTCATTTTACTTGATCTTCTTTTGTCTCTTAGGAAATCAGAGTTTTTCCTTTTCTATCGATGTTCTTGCTATTCTTCCGTTTGACTTCTCTTTGGTTTATCTCGCTTCCTCCCAGCTCCTCTATTTTGGCCCGTTTCCAGGACTCCGTGTATCCAGTCTTCCTTTATTTCTCGTCCCCTTGTATCTCTTCTCTGCAGACCTTCATGCATCCTTTTTCTGTTTTCTCTCAGCCCTTCTGTCAGCCCTCCGTCTCCTCTTCAGTATCTACAACTAATGCCATCTGAATTTCTTCTTAGTACCTATAGGACCTTTCTTTTTAACCTCTCGCCTTCCTGGAGCCTCCTGTCCTCTGTCTTTTCTAAGTGAGCAGTTATGCCGTCTTTGGCATTCTCAGGATTCTTTTTTAACTCCTCCAGAAGTATTACGTCCTGGACCTGCAGAAGTAGCCTATCTCTTCCATCTGCTTCTGAAATTTTTCTTAACTCTCTCTCTCTCTCTCTCTCTCTCTCTCTCTCTCTCTCTCTCTCTCTCTCTCAACCTTGAGCTTTTAACGGCATGATGCCTCACTGCTGGGGTGTCATCACAGGGCCAAATCATTGCAGAGGGGTTTTGTTTAGCCAGCAATGAGCGCTTTCCCTCTGCTCATTGGCACTGCTCACCAAAAAAAAAAAAAAAATACTGTAGTTCTTGAAATATCGCCCCAACTCTGAATTTATATATATTCAGAATTTCTGAATATACATAAATTTAGGATTTCCTGACATGGTGTTATTTGCTTGCCAACTTCTTTTTGAACAATAACTTGTTTGTGGACGGTCCTCTGACAGCTTGTACTGTAGTTCTTGAAGTTTTGTATCGCTCCAACTCTGAATTTATATATATTCAGAATTTCTGAATATATATGAATTTAGAATTTCCTGACATGGTGTTAGATGCTTTTCAACTTCTTTTTGAACAATAACTTGTTTGTGGACGGTCCTCTGACAGCTTGTACTGTAGATCTTGAAGTTTTGTATCGCTCCAACTCTGAATTTATATATATTCAGAATTTCTGAATATATCATAACTGATTTTAGAATTGAATTTTCCTGACATGGTGTTAGATGCTTTTCAACTTCTTTTTGAACAAAAACTTGTTTGTGAACGGTCCTCTGACAGTTTGTGCTATGTTGTTTTCACATTTTGGAGGGTTCCATATATGTACCAGACATTTGGTTTCCTCCAAAAACTTGTTTTTATTCCTTGTTGTGTTTGATGGCAGACTCTCTCGTGGAGGGTGAGGTAAAGAGCTTGAAGCGGAAGGTTGGTTTGAGAATCTGCCTGAGGCTTCGACTCGTCTCTTCTCGATTTCGAAGTCTTCCTCCTTCCTTGAAGAGATTCTTGAAGGGCGCTTTCCCGTTGGGATTCTTGAGGACTTGGGAAGCCTTTCATCCTCTTGAGTTCCGCCACCTCAAGTTCACACTGGAGTCGACGTTTTTCCTTCGTGAGGTCTTCCACTTCCTTCAAGCAGGCGCTAGAACCTGAGCTCGAGGTCTTTCCTCTCGGATTCGCCTGCCTCGGTCGCGTCATTTTGTTCCTGGATGAGCCTCGCCGTCCGCGATGCTTATTCAGTCCTGAGCTGCTGGCTTTCTCCTTCTGTCGTAGGAGTTCCTGAGACCTTTGAAGCTGGCAGATTGCCTTTTTGCTAATTTTTGCAAAAAAGACAAACCCTCACATAATTGCATTCGTTTTTCTGCCCAATTTCCTTTGTGTTTTACTTCATCTGGTGATTTTCTTTTGTGATCTTGAGGATCTTGTTTTCCAGCTGCTGTTTCTCCCTCTTTATCGTTCTTCTTCTTTAGAAACAAAGTTTCAGCCTCGAGCGAGTGGACCCTCATGAGTGATCTGTCCAACGCCTTCATAGTAGTCGACGATTTATTATGTCAAGTTCACCTGCTGGATGGTGTCTTGCAAGGCCTCAATTCTCTCGTCCAGTTCCTTTTCCTTGGGCTTTTCAGCTCCATCATCAGAGATCTACATCCTCACCGGTAAATAGGCCGCTACAGCAAACAAGATGACTATTCCTGCGTCAGACTTCTCTCAGTAAATCGCTAAACATGTTTTCTTCAAGCTGGAATCCATATCTGCAGAGGCCATACCCAGTTCTTACACACACTCCTCTCTCTCGACTCTTCGTTGAGTTTCTAGATATCACGAGAGATATTTCGATTTGTCAAAATATATCAGGAAGTATTTTGAAAGATTTGGATAATGTCTTGGGTCTCTTGGTGTTATAAATTGCTGAAATAATCTCTCTCTCTCTCTCTCTCTCTCTCTCTCTCTTTTGGCAGTGACAAGCGTAATCTTAAAGTATTAAGGAGTAGAGAGAGAGAGAGATGGATTGTATTTTAGAAAAACAGTGTATTGGTACATATGTGAAATCAATCCGTTTGGACTAGGAAAACTAATGTTTTTACCATAACTTTTTTTCGTTTTGTGCTTTCAAATAGGGTAATAGCTTTCCAATCCTTAAGGATATTTTTTTATATCCTGCGTACATTATATATATATATGCATATATATATAATATATATATATATATAATATATATATATATATATATATTTTACACATTTATACGTGTGTGTACAAACAATTTATCAGATATATATATATATATATATATATATTATATATATATATATATATATATATATATATATATATATATATATATATACACACATACATGTACACACATACACACACAACTTTTCAGAGAGAGAGAGAGAGAGAGAGAGAGAGAGAGTCGGCTGTATTTTTCTTTGAGTTTATCATAATACACAAAGTAGACTATGCATAAGATTAGAAGAGGATTGATTTGATTTGTAATATTTTTCTAATTCATATTATTCTATGTCTTGTAATACTTATAGCAAAAAATATTCACGTACAAACAAGGGTTGAGTTTGTGATATTTGTTAAACATATAATTATAAAAAAAATTAAATACCATTTGCCAGTATTACTAAAATATAATGAAAGTCTATTCCAGAATCTTTACTCTCTCTCTCTTTTGTCCTTCTACAATTACATCTTTTCAAAAGAAACAGGAAAAATCTGAATATGTTTGGTAACTCATAAGACATCAATATACCCCCTCCAACCCCCTTAATTAAGGAGTTTCGTAATTGATGAAGGGCTCCTAATTGGTTGCTGTAATATGTGTGATCCACAGTATGGCTTTTTATCCCTTCTGCAGTTTCTAATTGGTCTTGCTCTTTGTTCTTGTCAGGAAATCTTAAACACAAAATTCACAAAAATCATTTCTGAATCTCACATGTCACATATATTAACGACAGGCTTCCTGCACTGACCTGCAGACATTTTTAAGGTATATTTGGGGCTACTCACAGATCTTATAAGAGAAACTATTTATTTAATTACAGTATAAATTTAATTACAATCTGCATGAATTCATATTAATACAGTTGTGATTCAGGGGAGAGGACACTGTATGTACTTTACAGAACTAAATCAAGGTATTTGTACCATGACATAAAAGCTATTTGAACATCTTCAAGTACAATTATTACTAGGAGGTACATATATAAAGCAATGCAACAATCCACAGTTATACGAACCTATAATTCAATGTGCTTATTTACATTGTACAGTCTAAGGTAGACTAGCTTGTAAGAATAACTTAACTTTTATAACTAGCCAAGACTTGAGCTGTGGAGAGGGACAAATGAAAACAAACTATTCCTGAAGGTTGCCAAGTTAGGCTACTATTGCTAAGCTAAGGTTAGGCTATGGTAGGCTACCTTAAGTTATTTGATGATCAACCCTGGTAGACTAGCTAGTTGGTAAAGTTTACTTGCAGACCAGCTAGTTTATTAAGTTCACTTGTGGCCTAGCTAGTTAGTTAGATTTACTTGTAGATGAGCTAGTAGGTACAGTTTACATTTAAAACTATAATGTAGTATGAATTTGAAGTATCTTTTAGGGTAAAAATGATAATTGTAAAATTGAAGAATACCTTACTACCTTTTAGTGTTCTGGCAGATCAACTTCAGTTGATACATGGGGGTTTAAGAACTTATTGATAACATGGTAAATAAAAGCATAACACTTCGTTAAGACTTAAAACTACAGCAGGCCTAGGGCCAGGCCTCAAGATACAATGTATACAAAGATCTGAATGCAAGACTAGAAATATATGCCCCATTCTAATTTTTTTTTTTTCAATTATGCTCTTTACAAATGTATATTTTGAAGTAAACTATGGACTTTTTATTTTGTTTTCTTTGTCACCCATATTTTTTTAAACTATTATCAATCAAATGCAGACACATTTAATGTGTTTTTAATATGTCAATGGACGGCAATATAGATGGGCAATTTTCCCAGTGGTAGTTTACCCAGTGGCAATAGTCCTAGTGGCGTGTATATTATATATATATATATATATATATATATATATATATATATATATATATATATATATATATATATATATATACATGTATATATGTGTATATTTTGTATACATATATATTTGATATATATCACATACACATATACATTATATCTATATATCAATAGAGGGATCCACAGTAATATCCTTGTTTATCTAAGATTTAATATGTTTATACAAAGCTTAAAGCTTTCGTCCATCCTCCTGTGGACTTGATCACTAAGCAAATGAGCTCATTTGCTTAGTGATCAAGTCCACAGGAGGATGGACGAAAGCTTTAAGCTTTGTGTAAAACATATTAAATCTAGATAAACAAGGATATTACTGTGGATCCCTCTATTGATTTCTTAGAAGCACGATACAGTGTTTTTATTTTGCATATCTATATATATATATATATATATATGTATATATATCATATATACATATATATATATATACTATATATACACCGTGATTCATATGTATGCATTAAGATACAAATGTCCTTTAATATCTAATTTGCTCTACCTCAGAATTAATATATTTTCGTATATGTTAACTGAAAGGGAATTCTTAGTTGATAATAATTTCGTCAGCTCAAGGGCGCGAACCTTGGAACCCAGAAATCAGGACGTCCAGTGAAGTGCCTTTAACCACACAGCTACCACGAGAGGATACGAGTTAACACCGCCTCTCACCTACAAATCCCTGTCGCGCTCAGGGATTCGTTGTTTTGGAGTCGGTATAAACCTTCCTCGACCTTAACAACTCCAAAACAACGAATCCCTGGGCGCGACAGGGATTTGTAGGTGAGAGGCGGCGTTAACTCATATCCTCTCGTGGTAGCTGTGTGGTTAAAGGCGCTTCACTGGACGTCCTGATTTCTGGGTTCCAAGGTTCACGCCCGGGAGCCGACGAAATTATTATCAACTAAGAATTACCCGTCAGTTAACATATATTACATACAGCTAAGACGGAACGATCTGCCCAGTTCTAAAGACTGTCACCCAATAATTTGAGACACTAAATAATATGTTAATAGTATACGGTTTTGCAACACCTGCATCCTTTATACCCTACCATCATTATATTAATGCACCGATTCACACATTCACTTCATTCCATTTCATTTCATTTTACATAATTTATTTTCATCAAGAGTTTCAGAAACAATATAATAAATATAATATAATATGAGAAATATAGGAAATTAAAATACTTTCTATAAGAAGCCTAGATGGTTGCGAGGGGCGGAGCCAAGTGGCCCATCACACTCAAATACTGGTAACTCAACTAAGTTATGCCATACATACAAATCCTGTAGTACTAGAGTAGCATATCCAATAATGTGTTCTTAGCATAGATTAATTAATAAAATAATACCTTTGCAAAATGGATGCATTGATGGGTCACACAACCCACGGCTATAAAGCATGGTGTGTAACATCTTTCTGACTAGATTCGCATATTATTGGTAATACAGGTAAGTATAGTCCACTCAATCTAGAGCAAAAAAAAGATGCAGGCAAACACAAGTTGGTAGAGTAGGGATTTACGGTTCCGTGATCCTTGGCCACATCAAAATAACATGAAACGTTTACCATTATTTAAATAGTGTATCCAGGTGATTTAAGATGGAGGACAGAACGACAGAGAGAGAGAGAGAGAGAGAGAGAGAGAGAGAGAGAGAGAGAGAGAGAGAGATTACAGCTGCTTATAGGATAATGAAAAAGGATATTTCCGTCTGAATAATATTAATATGAATAGTCAGTTCCAACAATATTTAAGGCTTCTTTTTTTACATAGAAAATATGATAACGATTTAAAACAGTACTATAGGATAAGATTTCATAATAATTATTTACAAAAAAATAATATATTTCTTAAAGCAGAAGGTCTCAAATATATCCATCAGATTTATAACTAAAAGGAATAAAAGCGCGCGCTCTCTCTCTCTCCATAAACTGTACGCATTTCTTTCGTTACCGTCCCTCGTATTCTCTCTTCTCTCTCTCTCTCTCTCTCTCTCTCTTCTCTTCTCTTCTCTTCTCTTTTTTCTCTCTCTCTCGTCTCTTTTCTCTCTCTCTTCTTCTCTTTTCCCTCTATCTTCTCTTCTCTCTCTCTCTCTCTCTCTCTCTCTCTGTCTTTGTCTATATATTTGATTCGTTATTGTATTTCTCTGCCGGAATGCCGTAATTTCCTTCCTCCTCCCTTTCGAACCATTCTACCTATGTACAGTTTGTTTGAACGAAGGCCACCTTCCAGGGCAATAAGAGCATGATCTCTCAGAGCCAGGTTTGGCGGGACGACGCCGGTTTTGTTGCTGGCTGTACAGTAGCCATCTTTGCGGAGTTTTTAGTACAAGCCTGTTGGGATTTTTTTCATATTCACATTTGTGGCGTGTAAATATAAACTAAAAACTATAAATATCGTGAAGATAATAACCCCAAAAACACTGTGAATTTTTTCACTGTGACTTTATTACCGGCCACCATAAATTAATCTGACTTTTTTCCTCAGCAAAAATTGTGACATTTTTTTAACTGAAAGTTTTTCCTGTGACTTTAGTCTCGGCCAGCATACAAGTGTCCTAAGGAAAATATCCACAAACTTGTGTTTCAAAGTTACCTTCTGCCACGTAATTGCTTCAGTTTTGGTTCTGAGTTTTATTGTTATGCTGCAAACTTCTCTTTGAATAATAATAATATATCTTAAGTAAAAGAGAAATGCAAGGATTTTATATAAGACCTCTCAAACCAAGTATAGCTTAGGTTGTCTGGCAATGTTGAGACTTATTGCTCAAGAAATGACATCCAGCAGTTGTCACATCACAACTGAAAGATAATTTCGTCAGTTGCATGTAAATACCGGAATACATTTACAGACATGGATAGTTTGGGGAATGAATGAAATGTAATTCATTCAGATTAGTGGCTCCGTTCATTTTTAATTAAAAGACTGTTAGCTTTTGGGCAGAGGTGAGAGAGAGAGAGAGCGAGAGGGAAATATCCAAATGTTTCATCTCTTGTTTTAGCTCTATTTTTCTTACCTTTTTTAATGCATCAGTGGAGAGAATTTTTCCGCAGATGAATTTGCTGTCATGTAAGGTCAGTGAAGCTGTACTTCAAATTAGATATGGTTTGTCATGTCAGAATCTTACATGTATACATTTCTTACCCCCTTGGAGACATGATTTCAAATTTTAATGCCAAGGGAACTGAAAGTACCATTATATACTACAAAAGAGGAAGATGAAGAAATTATCTCTTGAAGATGGAGAGAGAGAGAGAGAGAGAGAGAGAGAGAGAGAGAGAGAGAGAGAGAGAGAGAGAGAGGTAGGTTAAGGTTAGAATTTAATGTTATGAAAGTGTGTTTGAAAAATGCATTAAGGTAGAAATAATGTTTCTTAGTAATAGATTTTGTGCGCGATGGATATGTAGTATTTTACACTTCCTGAGATGACTTTTATTTGAAGGTCTTTTACTACAACAAAGATTTAGTTTTTTTTAGATGTTTGTTCTTAATTCTATTAATGCTAGATTATATTCTTAGCCATATTCTAAATTCCGTGAAACTTGTTCAGCATTGAATTAAAGGTACGATCTGTTTTGTATATTTTACGTAATTTCTGTTTTCATTTTTCATAGAATTATGTTTTTGTTGCCTTCTATCATATGCAAGTACAGTAATCTAATTTTATGTGCTAACTCTTATTTGAAAGTGTCTTTGTGCGGGCCTATTTTAAGTCAGTATATATTTTCTATTTTTTTCGTTAACAAAATGTTTGTAAATGAAATACTTGTGTATAATTTCATTGTTATAGAATGGCATTTTTTGTGGGAAAAATCTGTGGGCATTTCAACGTGTTTGTGGAAATTTGGTGGGAAAAAAATAGTCCGTTTCTTGCTAATTGCCTGAAATCAGAATAGCAACGTTTAGGCGTGAGGTAGACAAGTTTTGGGGGGGAAGGATACGTTTGGGGATGTGTTATATATATATATATATATATATATATATATATATATAGATATATATATATATATATATATATATATATATATATATATATATTATACAACTTTTCCCTCCGATACAAAATTCATAGATACGACAACAGTAGCATATTGTTAAAAGCTGGGATTTTGTTGTCCTTGGAAGAAATGAACTGTCCACCCTACCACACAATCCAACAGCATTACAGGGCACGGAACTGATTCTGAATCTAATATTAAAAAAAAAATAAAGTACAAGAAATCGAGTGATTTCCTCAGAAAGACTTAAAACTTTGAATATTATGAATAAAAATAACGAGATGCACTCACAGTTTGTCAGTACAGATCAATAAGTTGTGAATGGATTTCAGTGAATTTTTATTTAATTGCAGGGTGTAGGTCTAGGGAGAGTTTAATTAAATTAGATAAGAGTGGAAAATTTAATTAAAATTGGATGCGAATTAAGATATTGAAGAGCCAACTATTGTTTGTAATTGTTGACTGATGCATTTTAATTGTTTATTTTAGTTACATGGTTGTTTTGTTGGTGTGTTTATTTTTTTGGGGAGGGATGGACGTGTTTGGTTTGCTAACAGCTTTATTTTTCTGTGTTTTGTGCAGTTTTAACTATAATAGAAAGGCTTTATCTTTTTTTAGAATAGCAAGTTTAGGGTGGATGACGATTGTTTATGGAATTAATTCATTCACTTTGAGCACAAACATTTTTGCATTGATCGAATAATTTTTTTTTAAATATTCAAGCAGATTCCTTATCAATTTAAATGTTTTATGAAATATTGAGAATATATTTATATAATATATATTTTTCGGAATGTACTCGGTTAGTTAATAAGGATTTTGTACTTTGTATAATAATAAAATTGAATTAAATTTTTTGTTTTATATTCGTCTATATTTACGATGGGGTTGAGTACTTTTTATATGAGATTAAAGGAACCAATGCCCTCTTCAAATTCACCCGCTAAATGTTAAATGGGTTTTTGCGTTAACTTATGACCATCACCCATTTGATAAGATGAGGTTTCTGGTGCGGTTTACTTGATAGAATATTAGCCTACTAGTCTGTTGTGTAGCAGGATTAAGCAAAAGCCTACGTGCACATTTTTACTCAATTTTATCGAAGGTAGCCACCTTGCAATTGCCAAAACGTGAATGCATTCTGGGAGAAATTGGGATGAATTCTCAGCTTTGTTAAATGAAATAGAAATTTAATTTTTTTCTGTTGGAATTTAATGTGACAATTGCTGAACGGGACTGATTACAAAATGTTTGAAATAATGATTTGTAGGGAATATATTGCATGTTGAAATAAGTAATGAAAATTTTAGAGGGTACTGACATAGTAATAAAGCTGTGGATTTAATGTAGCAAAAGGCTTTTAGCATTTGGAAAGGACGTTTTCTTTCAGAACTTAAATATCAAAATTCCTGAGCCATATTACTTAAACCCGAGACTTTTGATGACCATAGTCTCTTAAAGTAGAGAAATATTTGCTTTTAAATTGACCTGAGACCTAAGAAAATAGGTTTATGTTAAATATGTCAAGGGAACTTAACCTCTACCCATAAGGTGTCAATATCAAGTTCCATGTAAAGTACATGTTACTGTGAATAATAGGTCAGTGAAGGAATAATATGTTTAGGAGAATAATTGTGTCCACAAACTACATACCTGCGAACTTCCATCAAAACCAAGTTTACTTTATTTTTAAAATCTCTTCACCTTGATGTGAAAAAGTTCGTACTCCTTATTTTCGCTGTTTTCAACGCTGAATGGCCGAAAGTGCTTCAGTATTTGGCTTTACAGCCTGAATTTCAGGAAAAATAAACAGTTAACTTCCACGTTTCATAAGAGAAAAAAGAAAATTAAGAGAAATCACCCAAATTTTTTCAAATACATCGCCCGTCCACAGGTACACAGCTATCACGATTCACCAAAATCAGCTCAAGATTTAAGCGGGGACTTTCAAATTGACCCGTGACTTTTAGAAGTTAGGCCAAGGTCTAAAATATCTCAAATGTAAGCACCAGAAATTTTCAACTGCATTACTCATCCTGAGATGAACTTAAAATTATCCTATGACTGAAAGAAAACCATAAAAAAAAAGTTTCTAGGGGAAAAGTAATCAATACCTTAATGAAGTATCCACCTACCAAGTTCATCATAATCACCTTCCAATGCATAACTATGCAGAACGAAAGTACTTAGCTCGATATTAGGGACAGTATGAAAAGTCCAAAGGGTTTGGATTTGTCGTCTGTTCCCTCTCATACGTTGCCGTCATTTTGACGGTATGGACGTAATAATAATAATAATAATAATAATAATAATAATAATAATAATAATAATAATAATAATAATAATAATGCCAAAACCCTTACCGCGTGGTTTGACGAATAAAGACAACAATAATAAATAGAGAACCTTGCAGAGCAGTTAACTCAGATACTGGCTTTTTCTTCATTGGAGAATTTCTTTAAATCCGAATCTAAATTGAGTATTGCGTTCATCCACATTCAGTGACCCCTACAGTAAATATTTTTATCTGGAGACTGCACCCCTGTAGTCCGGGAAAAAAAATCTACATTTTGCAAAGGAGCAAATTTTGCCAGTTAAATCTCGACAGTAAATGCTTCACTGGTATTTGCAACTCTCTCTCTCTCTCTCTCTCTCTCTCTCTCTCTCTCTCTCTCTCTCTCTTGGAAACTTAATGTAAAATTTGCTTTTGGATTTAAACAGAATTTATATACGGTTAGAAAGACGTGTATTTTGTATGATTATATATATACACATTTCATACAGGCAATTATATATATATATATATATATAATATATATATATATATCTATATATATCTCTATATATATATATATATATATTATATGATATATATATATATATATATATATATATATATATATATATATACCTATATATATATATTGGTCCTGATTTGAAAAAAAATATAAATGTCATAACTGTAAATTATAATTACACGCAAGCTAAAATTCTACTACATCAGCCTGTACGATTCCTGCTGTAATTAATTATAAAAAGAGAGATGTGTTTTTAGGTGTAACTGTTTATATTCTTTCGTAATTTATTATCTACTTATCTTGAAGGATCTCGGAAATACATCGATTTTACATGTAGATTTAATCATAAACGAGCCCCTTTTCGTTGCATCCAAAACATAAATAAGCATTTTGTAAATTTCACACTTTACTGACATGTGTATTCATTCCCATGTTATTTTATTTTTTTCCTTATACCAAGAAGTTTTATCATTTTAGCATTTTTTCAATGCAGCTGAATCTGATTCAGCTTCTCATAAAATGAAGATATTTTAGTGGTTGTAGATAAAATAATTAAAACAATAATTGTTTGTATTTGTTCCAGATTGTCGTATGGCGGCTGTAGAAGTGAGCTGATAAATGAAATGCATCAAATTCTAGGTGAGTAACAATTTGGCTTATATGTATGTAAGCATATTTATATATATATATATAATATATATATATATATATATATATATATTCATTATATATATATATATATATATATATATATATATATATATATTTATATATAAAAACACATATTATACATATGTATGCATTTGAGTAGATTCTCGTTGGAGAAGAGGTTATTGCGCTCGGCTGCCATTCCGGTGGTAAGAAGTTCGATTCTCGGCTCGGCCAACACGGAATCAGAGGAATTCATTTCTGGTGATAGAATTCATTTCTCGATATAATGTGGTTCGGATCCCACAATAAGCTGTAGGTCGCGTTGCTAGGTGACCAATTCATTCCTAGCCAGTAAAAAATCTAATCCTTCGGCCAGCCCCTAGGGCGAGCTGTTAATCAGCTCGGTGTCTGGTAAAAAACTAAGATATCTTATAGCATATAAGTATGTTTGCGCGTGTAAATATGTTTCACATCGGGATCAAAACCAAGGTTTTTCAGTCGAAAGACAAGGACGCTACCAATTGAACCACACAAGTCATAGAATATGTTGGAATATATGTACCTTACAGTACCAAAGGCAGGCTTACTACCTAGCACACCAGCTAATTTTACCAAACTTCCCAGACCCAACAGTAACCCAGTTGATAGCAGTTTCATTCGAATTATCCTTTGAATGACTATGATATATATATATATATATATATATATATATATATATATATGGGTGTGTGTGTGTGTGTGTGTGTATATATATATATATATATATATATATATATACATATATATATATATATATATATATATATATATATAGTATATATATATATATATCAGTGTAAGAAGTCAAGAGTCAATGCATATTTAAAACCGCTTTAAAGGGAAGAGGACACACCCAAATGTACAAACTGTCTTTTCCCCAACGTTTCGTATATATCCATATAATTGCATCTTCAGGACCGTTGCAAATAGAACGTAAAATTCCTTGTAAAATTATAAAGCTGAGATTAAATATTTAAGAAATGAAAATTATTTTTACGAAATAAAAAAAAAAGTTAAAATTGAAAGTAACAGAACATGCAGTAAAAATAAACAGTAAATAAAACTACAGAACAAAAGATTAAGGACCGACTTACGCGTGACTTAAAAAAAGGTAAAAATAAAAATAATGCAGATCAGGACAAATGCAGATTGGAGGAGATCATCTGTGAGTTCAATGACGGAACAAGCTGTTTTGATTTTACTTTATGCCTGTTACTTTTAATTTGAAATTTATATTTTTTTTGTAACTTTGTATAAATACTTTTTATTTTTTAACTTATTGGTGGAACAGTGGTCACATCCCAAGGTGCCGCAAGACGTTTAACGAACTGCTCGTGAATGACTTATCTGCGGTAAGGGCTAAAAAGAGGGTATGAAGCTAGTACCCTTTGTCATTGGGATTTACAGAACACACACACACACACACACATATATATATATATATATATATATATATATATATATATATATATATATATAAGATATGTATATATATATATATATATAATATATATATATATACACACACACACACACACAAAACACGATTACTTACATACATATGTGGGTTTATGTATATTGTTTTGTATGTATCAGAGTTTAAATTCCTTTGCAGTTAAAAGCAAGGCACTCAATGTCCATAGTGTTACATGTGCATCCATGAAATACTTCTACATACTAATGGATTTGCAAGTATTGCTTTCAAGGAAGTTCGAAAAAAATACTATAGGCAGTATGCGGTGTCGTTTAATAGCCAGGAAGATGATGGTAAAAGGATTTTGTTACAAAATGTAACGTCTTATAGAGTTACTCTACCCACTTGCTAAAGGAATTAGAAATTACCCAAGTGGATGTTTGTATGTTTGTGCGCAATAGAAATCCAAGCCACCTAACCAATCTAGGCAAAATTGGCACATGGTCATCATTTGACTAAACACTTAGAAAATAAGATAGGTTTCAAACCGGAACCCCGCTCCTTCACCTTCCCCCATTCCCTTTCCCCATTCCCTTTGTAACTTATATGCTTTATAAACTCTACAGGTTTAT